>NC_084989.1:3365387-3965387 GCF_963691925.1 Scomber scombrus
AATCCTTCCCTTGAACCTTGAAGTCGGCAGATTTAAAAACATTCTTGAAGATGAAAGGTTATGTGAATTATGTGAACTCAACGAAGTTGAAAATGAATCACATTTTCTTTTATACTGTCCCTTGTATGATGAACTGAGAACTCCAATATTTACTGAAATGTTCTGGTGCTCTGATGATGATAGAATGCATTGGTTGTTTAACTATAATGTCTTTAAGTTTGCTAAATATGTCAGGGTGGTTTATATGTTTAACTGCTCTAATGTCTGTTATTGCTATTATTTGTTCCTTTTCAAATTTTTTCAAAAATCACACGAATTACACGAAACCCAAGAAATCTGTTGTATATCTCATATTTATACACATATCAGACGTCATCAGCCAGAACACAAACATGTTAAGGTTTTATGACATTGTGAGGCTTTTGCACGCAATGGTTTATCTTTCACACAATCGCCTTTCTCTCCTCACTTCACAGAGGCTGATCTCCAGCCTGGCTTCCTGTTTCCTAGCGCCTCACCCGAGATGACTTTGCACAAACCATGTTGTTGTTAACACTTGACCTAAAATGACCTTACGATACCATTTTATTTGTCAATTAACTTAATACAAAGTTCAGTAAACAGGATGAAACGAAATGAAACCAATATTCACTGTGACCAAGTTCTGCCTTTAAGACGGTCCTAATTCTCCTTGGTACACATAGTTTTTCAAGGTACTCGGCAGGTAGGTTGTTCCAAGCATTTCGGAGGACTTGCCACAGTTCTTCTGTGGATTAAGTCTGCTGTGGATAGGATTCCATCTCGGGCCTTAAGGTAATGGGAAAGATTTGAAATGTTGAAAGAGCGTTTAGACTTTGAGTCCCCATTCCTAAACAGCCTGGAGCTCTGCCGGCTCCCTAATCCAGTGTGTGTGTGTATATATATATATGTGTGTGTGTGTATATGTGTGTGTGTGTGTGAGAGAGCTTTGGATCATCAATTTCCTCTCACTACAGCTGAAAATACATCGATATAAATAATTTAGCCAAGAGAACATGATGAATAATATAGGAGTCCCAAATATTATAACATTTATTATAGTGTCCAGTTGAAAAGTTTGGTGATAGTGGGGGTGGAGACATTAGCTACGCTCAGTGGTTGCTCCGGCCTCCTCAGCTGCATTTCATATGTACAGTAGCTCATCTTTATTAGCTCACCTCCAGGCAAAGCATCTGCATTTTTTTTACGTTGGTCTGTGCAGCAAAGTCAGTCCTTAAAACTCCATCATTGGAGATGTCTCTCCTCCAGCCACCGGTGCAGACTATAAACAGACCCACCTCCCCCTTGTAACACTTTCCAATTAAATCTCTTCCATTTGTCGACTCGGAGATGCCACCTTTTAAGTGAATTATAGTGCAAAATGGAGACGGATGAGAGGGGAGGGTTAAGGAGAGGAAGCGTCTGTGTGCCATGTGTGAACTTAAGACAATGCATCCTCTCAGTGCTGAAAGGACGAGAATTGATGGATGGACAGAGAGAGAGAGAAACAATGGAGGAGATAGACAGAGAGAGAGGAGAAGGAGAGGGAGAGTGATGCATGACCCCCAATTTCTCAAGCCTTTGTAATAAAAGGCTGCTGTGTGGTGTTCTCTGTCTCTGTCACATTAAAAGTAAATAAGACTAATAGCATGACGCTGAAAACTCCACAGGGCTATACTGCCCCAAAGTGAAATATTGTGTATGTGGTGTATATTTCACCTGTCACATATACAGCCCAGTTATATTGACATTAAACTGCTTCCTACACAAATACCTCAAGCCTTATTATGCATTCATGTGCTGGCCGGATTATGAACCACTCCAACGTCCTCCCAGGATGGCCTCTACAGTCTGGGACATTTAGGATTTTAGGGAATTGGCCAAAGAGTGACGCAACTGCCTCAGCTTGGATTATTGATGGTAGAAACGTTTCAAATTATGTTGGGAATAATTTATCAAAAGCCTTCAACCTTGTCCCCAAACTCTCAGTTGGACTATATGCGTAAGACTGTCCTCACAACAGAAATGTATTGGTTGTTTGTAGAGTTGTGCGCTTGTGACACAACTTTTAAGATGCATAAGGAAGGAAGAACAGTCTTCAACCCCCTAGAAATAAGTGCAGCTGAAATTCCCTCCTCTTTATGGCATCATTTATTAGACCATCCATGCATAAAAAGTTCCTCAATTTTTCAAACTACTGCCTCTCCTTTTGTTATCAGATTTAATAATTAAGAATTGGACGTTTTCAAGTAGTGAGGACATCATCTGGGTACATTTTTTCAGACTTTGAAAGGATTAGTGGAGTGTCCCTCTTATCCAAGCTGACATATTTGTACGACCCAATCATGTTTGTTCTTAAAGCGGTTTCTACTTCGGTAGAGCAAGGTAATTGAAAATTGGTTAAAGTCTAACAAGGTTCTTAGAGAGGAGATTAAGGGTGGATGGTAAGGCATATTTTACAGCTGACTTTGGGACTGGAGGATGTAGTTGACACTCCGTCTCCTACAACTAAGATTTTTTGCTAAGTAGTTTTAGTTGTCTTAGCCCAACCAAACCTTAAACTTAACTTATGTGGCATATCAGAAACTTTGAGTTATATAAATAGTAATGGTTAAATAGAAGTCATTTGGATTGTTTCCGAGGGCAATGGTAAGAGTGTCATCCTCCTGATCAGGGTATTAGATTAGAAAACATATGGCTCATGGCTCATATGGCTCATTTGGGTTATTTTAGAAAGCAATGACAGACAAAATATTTTGTCTTTTAGGTATGAGGACTTGTTGAAGTGCGTCTATTCCCATTTTGGTGTATGAAATTCTCTATTGGACCCATTTCAGTTCAAGTCAAGCAACTTTACTCATTATTACTTTGATTTCTGGTATATGGTGGTGCTTGTTTTAACCTGGGTCTTCCCTTAAGTTTCACATCCTGATTGAGGATAGGCTGAGTGGCAGTGTAATCACCCTGCTACATTTGAAAATACTGCTGCTAATTGGACTCATGAGACCCAAAACAAGTGGGCTGATTTGGAAGGTGGGTTAGAATAAGTTGTTAGTATAGTCAAGTTTTTATTTGACTATTTTATTTCCCTTGTTCTTTGCAGCTGAATTCTTTGTTTGTGAGTTCAATGTAAAAGTTTTATTACGTTTAATTAAGAAAAGTTTTTACAGTTTGACATGTAGTAGCTTAGTTTATCAAAGTTGATCTTGGGCATTGATTTCCGAAAGATGGAAATGGTGTGATGCTGCGTCATGTACATAATTCCTCCCAGATGAGTAAGTACATCTTACCACGTATGATCAAACTGATTGCCTTAAGGTGTGATCTAATTCCTAGCAAAACATCACATGCAAGTGTCACATGTACAACAATACCAGTTATGCAAAGAAACTCAAAAACCTTGACTAAAAAATACTGTAAGAAAAAAACAAACATTTGAATGTAGCTAGACAGCATTGGATGATGGTCTGTAGGATGATATTAAAGACCAAGAAGAGACATAGAATGAAAGCAAAGCAAATGATCAGATGGTGGAAACTGAGACTTGTGTCAACTTCAGGGAGGAGTTAAGACAAGCACTGGGTGGTTGTGAAGATTTGCTGGATGGTTTAGGTAACTACTGTAGATGTGGTATGGGAGACAGCTAAGAAGGTACTTTGTGTGTCATCTGGACAGAGGAAGAAAGACAAGGAGATTTGGTGGTGGAATGAGTACAGGAAAGTATACAGAGGAAGAGGTTTGCGAAGAAGTGGGGCAACCAGAGAGATGAAGAATGTAAACAGGAGTTGAGAGGTTGGACACTAAGGGCCCCATTTTAACGATCTATAGTGTATGGCGTGAAACGCGTGGTGCAAGTGTCTTTGGGGCGTGTCCAAATCCACTTTTGCTGTTTTAACGGCGGAAAAATGGTCACTGTGCCAGGCGCATGGTCTAAAAGGGTTGGACTTAAATCCCCTCATTAATCATAGATGTGTTTTGGGCGTAACACGCGATAAACCAGTGTCATCTCTCATTCCCTTTAATATCCACCAGCGCTGTCACTTTGCTATTATAACAGCGCATTTACCCAGCAATGTGTTTCAATAATAAAACACGAGTTACTTTTGCTGAAAAGAAAGTTAGCTGATGAGCTGCTAACCCAACATTTAATTCATATAAAGGAAGAATATGGAGTTATAACCAACCAGTCTGGTGAGTGTAGAGGTGTGTGTGGTTATACTGCAGCAGCCTGGTGTCATCAGCTGATTTAATAAACAGTGAGGCTGTGTGTAATGGCACTGCGCTCTGTGCAAAATCTCACAGGCTGCAGACTTATCAACATATCAGTCCTACAGGATAAACAGCTGTGGATAAGAGACACTGCAAGAATCACCCACATTCATTAACAGATTAATACAGATGTTTTAACCACAGATGTTCAGATGATTTTCTTGTTGATAAAATCACTAAGTGGCAGCGGAGCGTCTTTTCCTCCAGAAACAGACGTTGTTCTGTTCCATCCACAAAAACACCAACAACTCACTTTGTGCTGCGTATTTTCACGTCTCCTCCCATCAGGTCACCGTGCATGCAGCTGCACCACACAGACGTCGTCGTGCTTTGTTTTTATTTATTTATCATTTAATTACAACTTCTCTTTAAAAATGGTCTTGTTCAGTCATGTAGTAACAGGTAAACTCAGCAGGGTTTTAATTGTTGAAAGTATGTAAGGAGGACTTTTACTCATTGGCTTGACAGATAGACTAAGGCCGGAAGGATGTGCGACAGATAAGGGTGATAGAGGATAGGGATGGAAATGTGCTGACTAGTGAGGGTAATGTGTTGAAAAGGTGGAAAGAGAACTTTGAAGGACTGATGAATGAAGAAAATGAGGGAGAGAGAAGGTTAGATGGTGTGGGGATAATGAATCAGGAAGTGAGGGGGATTATCAACAAGGAAGTGATGGCAGGTATGAAGAGGATGAAGAGTGAAAAGGTCAGAAGGAGTCGCATTGTGTCTTTATGGATCTAGAGAAAGCATGTGGCAGGGTGCTGAGAGAGGAGGTGTGGTATTATGTGAGGAAGTCGGCAGTGGTATGTACTGTATGTAAAAGTAGTGCAGGATATGTATGAGGACAGTGTGACAGCAGCGAGGTGTGTGGTTGGAGTGATGGATGGGTTAAGGTGGAGGTGGTATTACATCAAGGATCGTCTCCGAGCCCTTTCTTGATTGCAATGGTGATGGACAGGTTAACGGACGAGATCAGGCAGGAGTCTCCGTGGACTTTGATGTTCATGGATGACATTGTGATGTGTAGTGAGAGTAGGGAGGAAGTTGAGGAACGCCTGGAGATTATAAGTAGCTATGCACTGGAGAGAAGAGGAATGAAAGTAAGTAGGAGTAAGATGGAATACATGTGTCTGAAAGGGAAGGAGGACAACGGAATGATTCAAGGAGTAGAGTTGGCGATGGTCGATGAGTTTAAATACTTGGGGTCAACTGTTCAAAGTAACAGGGAGTGCAGAAGAAAGGTGAAGAAGAGATTGCGGGCAGGGTGGAGAGGAATGTCAGGAGTTATCTGCGACATAAAGGTACCGACAAGATTTGAAAGGGAAGGTTTAAGGCTGTGTTGCATGATTTGGAGGCGGTGGCACTGATGGAAAGACAGGAGGTAGAGCTTGAGGTGGCAGAGTTGAAGATGCTAAGATTTTTATTGGGAGTGATGACGATGGACAAGATTAGAAAAGAGTATATAAGAGGGATAGCAAAAAAAGTTTTTGAAGCTTATAAAGTGCTTTCAATGCACTGATAACAAATTAAAAGATGCCAGTGTTCTAAAAATGGCAGCTAGTTGATGCATTACTGAAACTTGCAATAATGGTTATGTCACAGCTGTTCACTCCTGATTTAAGTTTAATGTAATCATGAAATGTCCTCTGCAGGCCCACAGGAAGTGACTCAGACCAAACCATGTGCATGGAAATGTCCTATTTACTTATTAAGTCATGAAAATGTGTCCTCATTCTGTATTCAACATCAGTGATGACATGACACATAGATAAACTCTGAACTTTGACCTCAGGCAGAATTATTCAGTATTCAGCTCTCTACCCTACTTACAGCTCGACATTCCCCGGGTCACTAATCGGGAGGGAATGTGTCCGTCTTTGTTTATACATATCAGATTGTGGTTGTGTGTATGTGTGTATGTGTGTATGTGTGTGAAATGCTGGTACTAACAAGTTCCCTCCTGAGCAGTATATTTTATTTAACAAACACTCAGACCACAGTGCTGTTGACACCAACAGCCATAAACAACCATGGAGCAAAAGTGCAATGCTCAGCCAGAGCTACATTAAATGTGACTGGCACCATACAGGGCCGAGAACTCATTTACAGCGGCTTTGTCTGCAAAATAGATCGAACATCCGTTCCACCAGAAGCTCACTGCTACCTGCATGGATTAGAGTTAAACCTGTTACAATAAAGGTATGAATTGGCCATGTGAGGGAAAAAACAGAGTATTATTTTAGTGCAACAGGACTGACCTTCTGGAGTAACAGTGGAGTTTTCCCCGGGGACAGGTTGAGCTGTGAGTCCAGTGACAGTCACCTCTTCTTCCTCTACTAGCATTAAGAGGATGGAGATTAGGTGTTAACAGACATTCAGACCTGTGTTGGTATGTTTCAGGTTCTGGTAAGATAAAAAAAACAGGATTTAGGAAGGGAGCTTCCGTGATAGATTAACAAGTTTGAAGGCTTATCAAATGCCTCATCACTGTTCAATGCTTTATTATCCTCTAAGACAGAATTTAACAACGCAGGAAAGAAATTACAGTGGGAATTATTTTATCTGTTGTCATAATGAGCAATCAACATCTTAGTCATGGGTATTGTAAAGTAATTTAAAACTAGATGAATTCTATGAGGCAGAAAATATTTAAGCGGACGCATATGCACATTTCAGGCCGGGGGGGCTACGTAAACAAACAGTCGTAATAAGATTTCACTTTTCTTGTTCTTTACTCGAAATTGAAACTCATCAAATACATCCAAATTATTAGAGCCTTAATCAGATCAAGTATATGAGAGTGGACAAAACAACCCGTTGAGCAAACTTTGCAAAAAAAGGCTCCCAGTGGACGGCCATATGTGGGCAAATGATCTGATGTCATCAGGAGTAGGTGAAGCAACAATTGCAAACAGAGAGTTCAGAGCAGACCGAAGCCTGGGTTTTAGACTTTGAGGGAGTATTTATACAAACAGTATGTTCACCTCAAGTGTTTGACCTTTCATTTTGAACAAAAACATCCAACATCATAACAAAAAATCCCAAAAAGCATGAAATGTCGCCTTTAAACAATTGCTATTAACTATAAATGATGATAACAGAACAGGGTTTTTGTTTAAGTAACACCACAAAATGAGAAAAATACAAACAAAAGTAATTATTAACTAAATATAGCCCTGCTGTATATAGATCAACAAAAACAGTGCAAAATACAGCAAACTGAACTTTACTAATATATGCCAAGTTTTTATGGCAATTGGCATTCATGATGTTGCACTGATGCCTCCATTTGGATTAAATAGTGTTTTGTAGTTGTGTCATCAGTCTGGTTGCTGTGACAGGTGTTTGGTGCAGTCCTGGGCCCAGGTGTAGGCACCCAACATTACTTATAGCACCGGCCTTTGTGAAGGAAGTGTCGTTGGAAATTGTCCGAAAACACTGAACACAAAGATGAAATAATACACATAACACTGGTAGGTTGAAGATTAAACAAATATTATTGTACAATAAGGAGACAAGAGTTAGGCGTAGATAGAGGTAGATTATTATTAGGTAGATAGAAGTAATGATTTATGAACTGAACTACTCTTACGTCTTGCTGGTTTATTGTGCAGTGTCATCTCTCTGTTCAGTGTAAGCCTACTTGTGTATGCCGTTTGTAATGTACAGTTTCTTTGTGAATGCATACTTCTATTGTTCTTGTTTTGCTTGTTAGAGCGCGCACTGTGAATATTCCAGCAGTGCTAGCTTGTACTTTCTGCAACTCTTAAGGTCTTTGATGTTGTTTGAGGTTCAGTGCATTTTTAAGACTGATTTATGTCACTTCTGTAACAGTTCATGTGTTAGAAGTTGTTGTGAACAGGCAAACTGTAGACAGGTTTTTAGGCTTTCCCCATGCACACAGGCCCAACATATGAATACATATGGCTATGACACATAAACCACACATAAACCTATATGACGCCTTAGAAGTTATAACTGAGTATTTCATAACAAGTATCCAATCAACCACCCATCCTTTTATTTTGCATTGTTCGTCCAGATGTCCAAGCAAAACTCTCCAATCACATCCTCTAGCACCTTCTGAGGAATCCTGTCGTTTTCCCAGACCAGATGGGATACGAAATCCTTTTGCTGTGTTCTGGATCCAGCCCCAGGATCTCTGCAAAGCTGGATAGGCCCAGAATACTGTACATCTTCATGGAGGCAATGTGTAATATGGGTAACGGTTTTTAGTGAGTATATATGGTTTTGATGATTGAATAGATTTTTTACTGCCAGGTTTGTTGTAATATCGGAGTGAGAGCAACACTAACAATGACCAAGGAGACAAGCAGATTTACTAAAGCTGTAGTGATTTTTAAAACGTAACAATTTAAGCCACAGATAAAATACCAAAAGTCCAAATAAAAGGGGCAAGGAAGGTTAAAAAGTCCAGGAGGAAATTAGGGGGGTTAAAATAAATCGTATGAGCACATGAAACACAACAGTAGACAGTATTAGAGAAAAGGCAGAAAGTCTATCTCCTCATTCAGACCTGGAGACTTAGTGGTATTTAGTGTGAAATCGAAAATGTTTCTCCTTGAAGGAATTCTTTCAGTCTATCGCCACCTTATATGGTTGGGTATAACTTAAAGGGCAACAGCCTTCAAGGAAGAGGGGCTGCAATGTCCTGCTTAGTTGTAATTTCTTTAAATCTCCTTTTTGTTCTCTGCACATAGAAAAGTCCACAGGGGCATTCAAGGTGATATATCAGAAAGGAAGTGTTGCAGTTGGCAAAGTGATATTTCTAATACGTGGACACATCCACATATCTGTCCATTTTAGAAATGTTGCTGCAGTGGCAGCAATTACCAAAGGCAAAGGTGGGAGGTTCAGGGACTCATTTCTGCAAGGATGGATCACTGTATAATATATTCCACTTCTCTTTAATGATATTGCGGATCTGAGCAGACTGTTTTCCTGTAAGTCAAGACAAAGTAGTTACTTGAATAAAGCAGACTAATAGTTTGTGGGTTTTTTCAGAAGAGACTCTTCCTATCCATAGATTAGACTTTAAGTTATGATGTTTCAAAAGTGAGACTGCAACCTGACGCCCCATTTCTTCAGCTTTTAGATCAAAATCCTCTCTTTGATTACAGATGTGCCGGAGATGCTGAAATTGTCCAAATGAGATGTTACTGATAAGGTGAGGGGCATGGAAACTGTCAGCATGCAGAATGGTATTGTGGTCTGTATGTATGTGAAAATGCAGCTCCTCTGAGGACGCTTTTTGTAATTTTGAGGTCCAGAAAGTTTATTTCCCTCGGGCTGTACTCTAAAAAGAGTTCTACACTGTTACTGGTAGAGTGGAGGCAGATATGAAATTCCTTAAGGTGTTGTAGGTCACCATCGTAGAAGAATATTAAATCATTGAAATACCTCCAATACCAGGTCATTTTGTCCTGATGAAGGTTTGAAGGGCCCATAATAAACCTTTACTGGGCCTATGGCTATGTCATGTTTTTACCTAAGTAGTTTGTCCTGAAACACAAATACATTGTTGTTAAGCTCACTCCATGAATTTATGAATTGTCATCTGTTTGGGTTGTAAAAAGTGGCTCACTGCTCCAAAACCTTTCCTTTGTTTGATGTTACTATATAAAGATGTAACATCCATGGTGACCATTAATGTATCACCAATGTTTTTAATCTCATAAATCCTGGTAAGGACATGTGTAGTGTGTTGTATGTAGGATGGAAGAGCAGGAACAAATGCTTTTATGATATAATTGATGTATTGAGAGAGAGAGAACGTTATTGCCTTTCCACAAAGAAAAAAGAAAATGGTGCTGTTATACAGATAAAAGGATTGGGGGACTTAGAGTAATGGTCTTGGAATCGCTTACTCTCATCCACCCCCCCAGTAAAGACATCTGGAGGAACATGCTTGTAAGCCCTCCACAAAGCCCTCTCCTGCCAAAGTGCCCATATATGTACCGGACGTATAATATAGCCTAATGAATCATATAATCATTGGGCTAAATTAAGGTATGAGTTTTTTCCTCACAGAGAAGAGTAGAGGGAACAGTTTTCTCTAAAAGGCCAGCTTGGACCGTCAGATAGTTTAACTGTCTCCTTTTAGGAAGGAGGTTGTAGCATCTCTATATATAGCATTTTCCTATTTAGCCACTTGTTGTCCTGTACTGTATAAATCCTATCCCTCATGTACATTAAGTATGTTTATAATGTGTATTGTCTGGTCTGACACACATTTACCAGTTTAAATTCACTATGCACATGTTCTGCCTTGCAAATGAAACCAATCCAAATATTCCATCATTAAGGGCCTGAGGTATCTTCCATATTTGACAAACATACCTGGTATTATTCAACTTGTTCCATTGTGAGGTGAAATGATACTAATGTACAAATTAAACCAAGGCACTGTACCATTTGTATACTAATTAAGGAACAACCCGTCTCTGTGTAGTTAAAAAAAATAAAGAAAATGGTTCTTTCCTGAAACCCCCCTGAGGGATTTTGTTCCACCAAGATATTCAAATTTAAAAAATACAGCCACATGCCCTATGCAGTGCCAGGTGGGGGGTGGTTGGGATAATTCTATTGCTTATTTCTCATACAGGAAGAGGTTGTATGGGGGTTAGTACTTCACAAAAGCCTTTTGTGATGGGTTTTTTTCAGCTCTGCTATCTGACTTTTAACAAGCTGCAAGCACACCAGCTTGAAAATACCAGTTTGTGAATCATCCACTTGAGAATTAAATGGAAATGGTGGGGAAAAATATAACACTGCAGGTAAAAGAATACCCTTCCAGGCTTGAGGATCTCTGTTACATTGCAAGAGGTATACATCAAGTTCAATCAGCATCTGGAGGTGACATGTGGATTGTGGATAATTGTATAGATATTGTTTATTTGAATATGCCTTATATGTGCATTTCATTATTATCTTCTAAGCAACGTTGTAGATTGTATGACTGATAGCGGTGACGTCTAGGATGATGGTGTACAACAACACATCTTCCGCCACTTTATTTTCAAAGATAGAGACAAGATGAAACTGCTGTCAGCCCACTTTGTTTTATAAATGTTCCCGAGCAAAGCCACTGCATTTTTACTAGAATTGCTCACATCACTTCCAAATGGTCCATTACTTAAGACTGATCACCTTTATTAAGTTTCCTCAGGGAGGGAAATAAGACAGAGGTGAGACAAGCGAGTGTCTGATTGGGAAAAATGTCCTCTGCATTCATGAGCAAGAACAAGCAAGAGTTTTACTTTTAAGTGCTGTATGACAGAGTTCCTCTTTAGAGAAAGTTTCACAGTCCAGACTAGAGTTAAATAAGAGGGATGTTAATCATTTCCTTAGATTCATGGTTCATGTTCACGCAGTAATCAAATTGTTGGAAAACATTAGCGAAAAATCGTTAAATGAGTGAATTTGGAGTTAAAATGACTCCAGTCTAAATAACCCAATATTAGCTGTGAACAATAACATATTTAGGGTATATTTAATTCCAGTCCAAATCCACCATGTCAGTACATTTTGTCATTTTGTGTTTTGGCCTGATGCTCCACCCACCACCTATCTACCAATCACCAAGTCAGTAGCATTTCAGCATCCAGGTTGCCAGTTGCCACTGAGCTGCAGCTAGGAACATTGTAGATAATGTCTGATGTTACAAAACCAAAAAAGCCTCGTTATGACTCTCAAATACGTCGTGACAATTTGAGAAGAAAAACAAGGGTATGTATAGGAGATGTCTTTGAAAGATGGAGACGGCTGAAAATATACAGAGTCAGACAACTCTACATCTATATTTTTATTATAGCGGCTGCACTTTAAGTTTTTTTTTAAGGAAATATTAAAGTTGTTGTTGGACTACTTTTTTTTATACTGTTCTATTTAAATGCCTTTTTTATTTTACAATATTGTGGCTGCACTTTAATTAAAAAAAAAAAATCCTATATTTATTTAGTTAAGTTGCTGTTGCACTACTGTTTTATACTGTTCTATCTAAAAATAAATGGCTTCCATTTGCTGTATTCATTCATGTTTTACAAAGGGTTTAACCTGAGCCAGGCCTTACCACAATGATAATCATATCACAGTCATGCAGGCGTGGTATGATTTATATATATGTTTTTAACATACTGGTATCGGTATGGTCGATACCCACAGCACAAGTATCGGTTTCGGGAGAGAAAAAATGGTATCGGAACATCTCCAATTGATAGCGTCTCCATGACGCCCGCAAATGAGACGTATTTGTTATGGGCACATAGTGCTACACGGTTGCATAGCAATATACACAATTACAATTACACAGATACATACTGGTAGACAACACAAGACAGAATTACATCAGTTACATGTAGCCAGTCGTATGATTATAAGACTTCTGGACGAAGTATATTGAAAGTGAGACTGAATACAACTATGTGATATTGCACAACCCAGAATATAACTAAGATAATGACAGTGACAGTAATCACAGTGGATCCGCAGCAATGAGCCTCCCCACTAACCTAGTGGGAAAGAGAGGGGTGGGAAGGCCTATCAGTGTGAGATGTGTTCAGTTGTTTGTTAAGGAGAGATATGGATGTGGGGAAAAAAGACAGTTTGAGACGGTTACTCTTGCATCTGCTGGCTCTGAAGCGCCTCCCTGACGGTAACATTTCAAATTCAGGGAACAGAGGGTGTAAAGGGTCACTCAGGATTCTGTTAGCTTGTCTAACTACTGCACTCTCATACACTGCTTGCAGAGGCTGTAGGTGGTCCTGCTTCCCTAAAATCTTCATGGCTATTGTCACTATTTTGAGGAGTCTGGACTTGCATTGTACTGTGAGGAAGCCGCACCACGCTGACATGCCGTATCTTATTATGCTGCCTAGTACAGCGTTGTAGAAAGTTAACACGATTTCTGTGCGGACCACAAACAGCCGCAGCCTCTCTGCTAATCTATTACATAAATAGTCAACATGGACGCTCCAATTCAGACTGTTAGCTAACATTAACCCTAAGTACTTGTATGATGACACCTGTTCAATTCCATTGTTGTCAATAATCACAGGGTCATGAATGACAATTCCTTTGGGGTCAAAGATCATTTCTTTAATTTTCTTCGTGTTAAGCACAAGGAAGTTGCTGTCACACCAGGATTTGACCTGGTGTAACCATGTTAACTGCAATTGTGGCCTAAAATGGTCTTAAAATGACAATAAAACTATTTATCGCAATTAGTTTTGCGACAATATATCATCCAACAGAAGTAGTTACCATGACAGGCCTGGACATATAATTGGGAAATGCCTAAATATTAGCTTAAAGGTATCCTACTTCTATGTTACAGTGACTGTCATTTATAGCAGTGTTTGCAGCAAAACCAGCCTTTGTCAAGGCAAAGACTTAATGTGGTAATTTGTCACTAAAGGGTCAGTTAACACAAGTTACAGAAAGATATATTATCCCTACTAGTATGTATTTAGTTTCACTTTTATTTAAAGATATGCATACCTGCTTCCATCGCAATATAATGAAGGTGAATGGAATTTGGTTCGTCAAGTTCTTTTCAGTAACAATGTCCTTGTTACTCGGGCCTCACTGTGAACAGTTTTTAAGAGAACTGCCCTCTAACAATGTTTTCTAAAGCAAAACTGAGGGTCAGATTTTCCAGGCACAGTTGTGAAGCATTCTGACACAAACACATCCTGTATTTATCAAAACAGATGCAGCAGGTTGACGTTGCAGTTGGCCTGTCAAGGTGCATTTCACAGAGGATTGCACAAATAACAGCAGTAGATATGTCAACTTATTATGTATTCCGTCAGATACATCTCATAATTTCAGTGTGTCAGTTTTGCAGCAAAATCTCTCACTGTCTGAATATCAGGCATACACAGTCCACAGCTGGGATTAACAAGAGCCACAAAGAAGCTTGTTGTGTAGTAAAGTTTGTTGAATATAAGCTTGTATCACTGGAATTTGAATATTAATAAACTGTAAAATCCATATAGGCTGCACCTACAGACCTACTAGACCTGATACTCCATTCTCTCTCTCTCTCTCATTTCCTATTGAGCATGTTTATTTCTTTCTAATGTAGTTAGATATATGCAAAACAATATATTACAATATTCTTTTACATGTAATATTTTGAGTAATAGCATTTTTTCCTTCTCAGGTGCTTTCGAACTGTAGCCAAAGTATGTATTTTGTAATTGACATTGTCATCATTATTATTATTTCTACTCTGAGCTTAGTGAATTTACAGGAATCCCACTTCTGAACAATGAGCTCTCCTTCACTCACAGAATTTGTCTGGAGAGCTTTCCCAGGATCAGTCCTAGAACTGTCTGCATCAACTACTGACTTAATAAATCAAACACTTTGACAGCGAGCGCAAACTCAACGAAAACCACAGGCCACATTTGCACATTTTCTCAGCTAATCTGGCCTAAAGAATCTACAGCCATGCTAGCAGCTCTAACAGACTGTAGTTAGGCACAAAAGTGCTTTGAGCTATCATTGCCCCATTGGGGGTCACCCCTAAGACATTTTCCTCCCATCAAAATTAAGACTGATGTTCCCTCAGCCCTATGTTCCCTCAAGGAACGAGTGGGGCATAGCTTTGTGATGTCACAGTGACCTTGACCTTTGACCACCAAAATCTATACAGTTCATTGTTGAGTCCCAGTGGATGTTGTTACCAAATTTAAAGCACTTCTGTCAAGGTGTTCCTGAGATATCACACTAACGATAAGGGGCGGGACGGACACACTGTACAGTTCATACATACAACCCAGATACATAATGCCTCCAGGCTTTGCTATTGCTGGCGGAGGATCATTTTTCTAAGCTTTTTTTTTTTCATTTATGAAAATGCTTCATTTATTCTTTATTTTATTATTAAACTGAGTGAACATAAGGCTGAGGTAACATAGACATGCTCCCCATCTTTGTTAGTATGCTAACATTTGCTAATTAGCGCTAAAAACCGTAGTACAGCCAGTGAACTACAGCATTGGACAAAGTCAAATGTGACCTGATGATGGCACGAGATGGAAAGTCAGGTGATCGCCACAGATATTACAATTCACCTTGAGGGGAACATATATGTGTGTACCAAATTTCATATCAATCCACCCAGTAGATGTTCAGATATGTGACTTAAAACCACAAATGTCAAGCTTTACGTGGCACCAGAAGAAAAGTCAGGGGATTAACCAAAGTCAATAGTAGAGTACATCATATTTCAGTTTGGACAAAAATAGTGGACTGGCCACCATTTGGAATTGCTGCTAACGTGGCCAAAAATAGGTCAGTATGCAAATTGGCTCAACATTTTAGACAAACTGTGATAAATGTCATTCATTTTGCATACTGCTTATCCTACAGAGGTACACCCTGGACATGTCATCAGTCCATCACAGGGCTAACATATAGTAGACAGACAACCATTCACAATCACATTCACACCTACATTTTAGAGTCACCAATTAACCTAAACTGTATGTTTTTGGTCTGTGGGAGGAAGACAGAGTACCTGGAGAAAACCCACGCAGGCATAAAGAGACATGCAAACTACCACTCTACTGCTAGAACTACTGCTTTAAGGACCTCAAATGTTGTCGAAACTGGACCCAGGTAGAGGCAGATGTAACCAATTTTCCAATAAAAGATTTTGATATTTGTATAATTGGAAATCCTTTATCTATATATAAGTGAAGATAAGAGAATGGAACATGTGGCTGCCTGCTAGACATTAACTTACTATGTTAATATTTTGTGTCACTTTTACCTTAGATATAACTCGTTATAAGGCATAAAAGGATATGGTCATTTAACTGTATGGTGATTTCTTTGGTGGTTTCTTTCATGTTACTTTTTCTCTTACTAATCCTACTAATGATTATGCATGAAGTCCTAGCTGTTGCCTTTCTAGTCTTGTGAGTGTGGGGATGTCTCTGAAAGGGAGTGAGCATGTAAGGATGTATCAGGGCACGCCATCAAGGTGGCCCCCTGATAACAGATCTGTGTGCCACTGATTGCCTGTCTAGAAGTCAAGGAGATTAGACAGAAACAGGTCCTCCTGAATCCAGCAGCCATTACTTTCAAAATAGAAACAATCCATGGAGCCCGTGTCCATGGAACACACACAATCACACAACTCTGAAAGTTCAGAACCTGTCCGACTAATCTATCAGGAGAGATTTTCGGAGCCGATAATGTCCCGTTTTGTCTTTTCGATGTACTCTATGTCGGTTTCACCTTTTTGATCTTTAGATATTCATTTTGTGTTAGTAAAACATGAAACGCAGATTATGAAACGCAGTCATTCAAAACGTTGCAGCTGAATTGGATCACTGTTGCGCTCATGAAATTGCAATACCATTGTTATGTAGTCTGAAGCTTAATTTTTCACCTCTGTGGCTTCGAATGGCTGCAGGAGATCACCGTTTGAAAAATGTGAACTTTAATACCCGAAAATCCCGAAAGGTGATGTAAGTGCACTGCCATAGCCTTGGCAGCTGTGTGATTGCTTTATACCAAAGGGATGAGGGTGGAAAATGATTGAATGTTGGTTGATTGTGGTTTTTCTCTGGATGGAGAGCCGACTCACTGGCGTTTAGGACACATTGCTGAATTCTGCTCTTCGGTCTCAATTTGTCCTCCTCCTGTGGTGATTTTCCACCGCTGACCAAAACTGACACAAGACTTTAATTTGGGCAAATAAGTTCAATTAGTGGTGCCAGGGTGTGCTGCACTGTGAGATGTTGAGGCTGATGTTTTAGATTTAGCCAGAAGAGCACTGGAGGATCATTTCAATCACAATTAAAGGTCTTATGCTGCCAGAGGCCGTGTGCCCCTTTTTATGATGGGGTGGCTGTAGAAATAGTTAAATTATACTTTCACAATAAGCATTTTTATTCAGCATTTTAAAACAATGTTGCTTTTCTGTATGTATTCCTTAATATTTAACTCTACATGCTACACACAGACTCTATTAACATTCTACTTGGTTCCTCCAAGCGAGAGTATCAGCCACAGAAGTTGTGTTGAGTTACAGTTGTATTAACTACATGATGATGTTTTGATTAGCTGTTCTCAGCTCACGCCATAAAAGTTTGACTTGGATGACTTTATAAATTACTCAGAGCTCCATTAAATACCCTATTTAAAGTGACGTTAACATCTGTGGTTTTCACTACAACCTACAAGTAACTGACATTAGTGTTAGCTTGTTGTGACAAATTCACTCTATTTTAAGCTCTGGTTTGGTCTTCACCAACTCCTGAGAAAAAAAAAAAAGTTTATATGTTTAGCTGATAAAAGCTCCAATAAGTTCACCAGCTAGTTGCAAACTTGTTGTGTCTCAACTCACATACTTCAGTACGCTTCTGTTAGTACATTATGAGCCTGATTTACTAAAGGTTTGCGTGTGTAGAAACGTGTGCAAACTTGTCATCGCCCGCAAAAAATGTGCAAGCTGATCTACTAACGCAGCGCACTGAGGTTTGAGTCTTTCAACTGTGCAAGATAGTACGCGCTGTCCATTTAGTACGTTTGCCATAATGAATATGTAATATGAGACGTTTTAACCCCAGTGTGAAAAATACAGGGAGGAGAAAATGCAAATATGTTATGTAACACACGCATTGTGATTTACCAAACCTGAAGGTATTATTTCTGACGCTAACTGCGTCTATAAATAATACCTTTGAAGGACAGGTATTAACCGGCTGCGCACTGGGCACAGATGACTATGTTACTGTGGAGAGGAGGAGACGGAGGCACAATGACAGAATACACACAGGACGGATATTTTCCACCTCCGAAACAATGAGCTGAAAGAAGCTAGAACGCTGAGGGGAACTACAGGGTTGGTCATCATTCTCTGTGGGTTTGTTGCTATGAGCAATTTATTTGAAATGAATAATCATGCTTTAAGATTTGACTTTTTTCATTTACTTTTTTCAAATTTAAGCTTTAACATTTAATCCAGGCTTTCAGTTTGAACAGTTACAAATTTCAGTTTCTGATAAAAACTACTTTAAAACAGCCCAGAGGTTGTATAGTGACATGTTCTGTGTATTTGTGTATTATGTGCTTTAATCCCAAAGTCTCCCTTGGCCTTTCTGTGGTAAAGCCGCTGTGGTGGCTCTGTGTGTAATGGGCTGCAGGTAAGCCTCTCTGATTGGCTGTGTGAGTGATTGTGATTGCAGGTTGTTCCAGGGAGTTTGAAAGCTCGAGGTCTTTAAACTTCAAGTTTTTTAGACTACCCCTCTGTCTCTCCCTCTCTATTTCCAACCAAGTCAGCCAGCCAGCCGGCATGTTGTGAACTTACCCCCTTGATATATATAGTAAACAGTATCTATAGCAAGTAGCCTACTGTGTGTATAGCAGCTCTGGGATCCACAGCGGTGGGTGGAACTTTTGTTTTATCTCTTTTCTCCTGTTTTTTTTTCCTAAATTATATTCCAGAGAGCATATGTAGGTTGTCATGCATATGTGTGGAGGTTGCACATTTTTGTACAAAGATATTCTTTTTGTGCCCTGGAGAATGACATCCTCTATGTCCCCCACCAAATAAAATTACCACCCTGAACTTGTGTACTTACATGCTTTAGATTTTTTTTCTTCTTCCATTTATAAATGAAATAATGGCCCATGTACACCTGGAAGTAATGAAAATGCATTTTATTTATTAAAATGTATTTCTGGGTAGTATTTATTATGGACAAACAACAGTTGTGCGTCATTGCATTGAAGCACTATTTACACAAAGAGACGTTTCAATGACAATCACTTCTCTTTCACAGTGACTAATCTAATCAGAGTGCATTTACATAGCAACCGGTGCAATCAACCCGCTCATGTTCTCTATATCATTACTCTGACCTCCCACATATTGTAATTACCTCTAGATATGTTGTGCCAAAAGACAAAAAAAAGGGGGAAAAAAGGAGTATGACACTGAGCAAACAGTGTGTGACTTACAAGAGAAGCAGCAGCTGTTTAATCAGATAGTAAACGTGGCATTTGAGGAGAAGATCTTGTTCCCTACAGTGTGTTTCACATTTAAATAAAAGCACCAAAGCTACGTGAAGACAGGAAGCTGGGTGTTGATTCAGGCCTGATGGGTTCATGTTAGGTGTTAGGAGGAAGGAGAAAGAAAAAAAAAAACACAACCAGGCTGGCGGGCAGACGACAGGGCCTGCGCTCCCAGATATGATACCGCCTGAAGCTAACCTGTCTGTGGCGATAAGCGTCCGTTCCAACACGCCAAAGCACAAGGTTGTATTTAACTTAATGCAACACATGTATCTGACTGTGTCCATTTCAACCCATCTGTCAATTAGGAGATGATATTTTTGACAGCTACAGAAAAAGTAGATTTTCAGAACATAACATTACACAGTTAACAATCAGCAGCTTTTTACAGTAAATTCTCACAGTAAACTACTGTAATCACAATTTTGCAATGCATGGCAGGTTATTATTGTCATAAATAGCCATAAAATATTGTAGTTTTACAGTAATTTACCGATAAAAAAATATTGTATTTTTTCGGTAATTTACCAATGAAATACTGTAGTTTTACATTCAGTCAGCCATAAATTGTTGTAGCTTTACAGTCATTTACCCATGAAGTATTGTTTAACAGTAACGTTGTGAATGTACAGTGATTTCAGATAATAATTACATCATATTGTAATTTTACATTTAAATACTGTAAAATAATTACAGTATACCACTGTGAATTTACTGCAATTATTAGCCAATACTTTATTGTGAAATTACATTAATCATTTTTTACAGTGTATACAACACCAACAAAAAGAGACTGGAATTAGACTTAATTTAGGGGATAAAAACAGTGCTTTTTGGAGTTTTGGAGAAGATAAAGTTAATTTAGCAGTACTTCTCTTCATGTAATTCAATGCAAATACAATGAAAATGTAATGGAAAGTATCTTCTCCGCTACCCCTAGGGCGACCTGCAAATAATATGGGAAGCTAGAGGAGAGACGGGGCTATTCCCCGAAGTGAGCCGCTTGCTTTTGCAACATATGAAAGACAAACACTGCACACAGTGCAGAAATTGAAAGAGCTGTGTGAGGTGTTAGATGAGATAGTTCCGACAAACAAGCATGCAGTCTCCAGAGAATAAGCCCCTGAAGTGAGAGACCCCTGGCAGCACATGCACTTTTGGTTTGTTTAAATTACTACTTTAGCACTCAAGTAATATAAAGTTTTGACAAAGGCAGATATGAAAACCGATACTTTTTTGACTGAAGCTGCTGCTGAACCCTTTGTTTAAAACATTTCTTTTCTAGTAGGGTTGTAAATCTTCTGACATGATACAGTATAAGAAGAGTCATTACAGACGGCTGGTGACGCTTCATCTATTCAGCAAATAACACACTCCTAGATGTGAAGTGCAAAAATAGTACTTAATGGCTGTGATGTGTTAGTGCAGAGTTTCAGTCATTAGCACATGTATGTGTCAAAACATGATCATTATAATAATTTGTCAACCACAGTGAAATAACAGTGAGCTGCTCCCTACCTCTTTTATAATAATCTGCAATAACTTTTTTTTTGGTTTTAGGCCATGAAAACAAGTTGTGACTGTATTGTTTTTTCCATAAGTATCCACATAGAAAAGTAATCTATAGCCCCATTTGGACAGAATTTAATATTACAGAGGGGGGTGGGGAATGAAATATTATCATAACTCCTCAGTAATTTAACTCAATGTTCCAAATGGGATTTTAACCATCAGAAAATGACGAGGGTGTGCTCTGTAATAGGCGAAGATACTGCGTGAGGTGAATTTGAGTCATAAAAGCACGCTCGTTCCCAGAGTCATAACTCATAAGTCAAATCTGAACACGCAGACATGAAAAAAAAATATTATCATTCAGCGTGATTTACACTTCCCGAGGATATCATTATCTCTGATGGCCATCGCCAATAAACCTCCATAAATCCACTCATAAATCATCGAGAAAAGGCACTTCAGTCCGAGTATTATAACTTTTTATTTATAACGTTTTCTTCAGTATCAAAGTAATCCATCCATAGGTACATTTCAAACGTTAACAGCTAATAGCTAATTCAGCATACTTTCAATGGATCTAATTTGCTTCCCGAGTTTGCCCCCCACACCCAACCCCCCTCCCAGTCCGAATGGAGATTAAAGGTCCAACCCTAAATTGGCAGTCAGAATTATAGATAATCTGCCAATTAGCTTTATCCCACAAGAATTTGATACATTGCAAGGTTCTGTGAGTTTTCATTAATTCATGTTCCAAAAAAAACTCAAAAAACACATTTGTACATGTTCCTAAACCAATGAACCAATGGTAGCAACACTACAATGTAAAATGACTAATACATGTCAAATTCCTGCACTACTTCAGAAAAAGTACACAATCATTATCATCTATATTTAAAAGTATTACAAATAACAGTAATTAATTTAGCAGAAATCAGGCTCTGTGACAAGATATAGTAAATTAAACCAGCTACATATTGGAAAGAAAAACAAAATTCTGCCATACAATATTTAATTGATTTTTGAAAGCTCAGACTATTTCTCTAATCTTTAAACTCTATACTTTTTTCTGACATATTATACATCAAAAGTTTTAACTCTTTGGACCTCAAATACATCTTTCAAATAAGGGTAGTTGAGTAAAAGGTACAATATTTCCCCCTACGATGTAAAGTACCTAAGAACTTTAAACAGTAACACAATATTAAATCTGCTATAAAACTTTCAAGGGTCATTATCATTAAAGCGGGGATTTAAATTGATCAATCAGAAATGATCCAACTGGTTTTAATTGTGCTGTTAGGTATTGTAACACTGCATGAACATAATATTCAACCACACAGGAAAGTGTGGTTACAGAGTCATTAATAATACATAGCAGAACAAAAGCAACCTGATAGCAGAGGTGAAAAAGGGCATACTGCTGTTTCTGTCGTGCTAATAAACACTGTTTGAAATGAACAGGTTACCTTGACGTGACAGCTTTATCAAGTATATATTGCAATGAACCTGCACATTAGAAATTAGCCACAGAAACCTCTCTTTAGACTAGCTATGAAAAGATAGAATTCTACAAAAAACAAAATGTTCTCTCTTTTCTTTTAACCAATGTAAGACAGTTAAAACCAAGATTTAAACTTGAACAAGGAGTCGCTCTGAGTCACTGCTGATTACATGGATGTGTGCAGAGCAAACCTGCAGGATCAAGTCCCAAGTCGGCCCCCATGACAATCTGTTTTCTTGAGTATCAACAGGATTCTCAGCCATCTGGGGAGGAGCAGCCATGCTCAGGGCCAAGCAGTACAGACTAGAGACAGAGGGGGAGTTGGATACTGACCGAACCCTGAGGGAACCAGGCAGAGATGGTGCAGCGTGGAGAGCTTCCCTCAATTATATCTGATAAGTGCACTGCAACAGGTGGGAGGCAATCCCTGAGAGATCTCAGGTCAGCATGGATGATGAGGAGCATCTGCTGGTTGACAGTATCAAAGGCAGCAGATAGGTTTAGGATGAGGAGGATAAGAAGCAGGAGCAGTTGTAGTAGAATCGTAGGTCTTTAGTCTCTGGTGAATTGGCCTTCTTAAAGCCAGACAGAGCTCTTATCTTCAGATGTACTGGTCCAAGAGAAAAGATCAGCAGTTTGTAATATAAGATAAAACTGTTAAACAAGGAAACATGAATGTTTATTGACAATGCAAATGATTGGTTCACAAGTTCATACATAACTGCAGAACTGTCCAAATCGATTCATTTCATGTATTTGTATTTAACCTCAAAACTGCTCCATCAGGAGAAATGATTTGTAGACAATTGTGAGACAGAAGTCCATTGTACGAATACATCTCTTAAATAAACTGAATGTATTGTTCAGTTAGCTACCAAGCTACCTAGCTTGCTAACTCACTATCATCAGCTCAGAGAGCCACTGTGGCTAGTGCTGGTGTATCCTGGACTTGCTACTGTGTTAGCTGGGACAGTAGATCATGGACTACAGTAGTTCACCAACAATCCCTACGAGTAGTTTCTATGCACGAATGAACTTCACGTTTGCCAATTTCTGGCTTGAGCAGGCACAAAAGGGACCGTTCACCCAGAAATCAAAAATACCAATTTTTTGTCTTATATGTAGTGCTGTTAATCGATCTGATTGTTTTGGTGTGAATTGCCACGTTTTGGAGATAGAGGCCATAGAGAAGTCTACCTTATCTTGAATACAATGGAACTGGATGGCGCTCAGCTTGTGGTTCTCAAAGCGCCAAAATAATGTTTTATTAAAACCTCAACATCATCTGTCTCTTTACAGAAATCACCTGGTTACACAAAATAACACAAAGACCTTGTTGTGAGCATGTACAAACAATTTTCTTTCTACAAAAGTGTAGATCCCAAATAAAGGGTGCTAAATTGCGTGTACAGTGCAATAGATTGCGGGTTTCGTTTGCGTGCGTTTTGTGGGTGATCTACTAAGAATAACAGGTGCAACAGGGTGGAGACAGCAGTATTTAAATGAGGGTTTTGTGTCTTAATGTAGAGTTTGGACGAGCAGAAAGCTGCAAGCGCAAAATGAAACGTGATCAGGTTCTAGTGGAAGAGGTTAACACGTAAACCTTTAGTAAATCAGACCCTATGTGCACCCATGTAGACATATTGAAAGTACTGAAATGACCTTTGATATTGGTAAAAACCATCATGATTCATCGAGTGGGGATGGTGAATACCACTAGTGAATTTCATGAAAATCTTGTTCAAGCTCAGGACCAAACATAGACTGTCTGCCCGGCCACAATTTCGATCCAGCCCTTTCACACCAACAAAAGCTCCAATACAGAAAATACAAGCTTAACTTATTCATTTAAAGAGTGTGGTGTAGTGGGGATTCCAGTCACAGGGAGCCCAGGGTGCTATGATGTTGGTTGGTGCATCAAAGATTTTGGCTTTAACTTTGTTTTACAATGTCATGTGTAAGCAGGTGTACATATAGACATACAGACCCTGTTACATGTGCTTTTCTGGAATTTTTCTTTTTTTTTTTTCTGTTTACATTTCCAGCCTCAAAATAGAGGAGAATGATTTCTGCTGTTAATTAACTTTCCAAAGTTACACAATCCAGCATCAAAGGAGCAGTCCGCAGTGCAGTCAGTCTTGAGCCTTCTTTACCTTTTTACCCTGTAGCAAAATGCTCATACCTACGCAGGCTCCTGCATTTTTTGCTATTGTTGGTGTGAAGTGCCCTTTGGCCCCATCGCTAGCAGGGCATAAAGCAATTTTATGAAAAAGAAAGAAAGCAAGAAACCCTCCAGCATCCATGTAGTGGCTGCCTGTCTGAACATCTGACACTGTTCCTCTCAGGTTTCATATTGCAGAGCCAGGTTTGACTGGTGCATTCTCACTTCTCACATCAAGAGGAGAGGGTGAGGCAGGTGTGTGAGTGTGTGTGTGTGTGTGTGGGGTGTGTTGGTGATCGGTTCAAGTGCTCAAAGCGAATCAGATGTGAGTGTGTCCACAGAGAGAGAGAGAAAGAGAGAGGGAGAGGAAGGCTGAGCTGGAGCTGATTGCCTCCTCCTTTCAAATTGCTCCAAGATGTGACTCTTCTTTTCAGCTCTACTGTAGGATAGTATGTGTTAAATACTTCATCACCTGGCTTACATTCCTTGCAAAACTTGGCTCTGCCTCATATCCTTACTGCCATGGAGAGAGATCTTCGATGTATCAGTGATACCTGTTTAAAATAAACAAATGTACTGCTGCTCAGCACTCCCCTAATCTTCTGGTCAGCTGAAGTTTGACTGTCGCATTTCTTCTTACCCTCACCGGGCAATACATAAGGAGGCAATCGATACCAGCCTAACCACTACACTGATAGATAAGGGGCTGAAATTAAAAGAGACCTAAACCCTAATGAGGGAGATAGGCGGAGACAGACAGAGAGCTGGTCTGCCTTCTCGATCGATTAGCGAGAGATATGCATATAGACAAACTGAGTAAGAAGAAGCAGTCAGGATGGATGTGGGGGCGAGGATGGGGGGTTTGGAGCTTAAAGATTTATTTTTATAAATACTTTGGACTTGTGCTGGCAGACGGGGACGGCTGGGCTTTAATGAAACTGTCAGGCCATGTGAAAGTCTGATGAGGTTCCCCTAATGCTACATTAACGGTAGCCCCTCGGCCACCTTCTCATGCCAAATATAATTACAGCATCATTACCAGCGCCGCCCGGGTTCCTACTGGACACGATGATCCCCCCCCCCCCCCCCCCCCTACATACACTTTCCATCCCATCTCCTTGATACCGCCCTCCCACCCCCATAATCGCACAGTTCCTCTGCATTGCGGCAGGAAAAAAAACAGCAATTGATAGTCTCATTAGTTTTCCCATGTCCTTCCTGTAGTGCCATTTTCACATGGAATGAGACGGAGGGAGACAACAAACAAAACTGCTGTGTAAGGAAGAGGGGAGGTAGGGTTGGGGGGTTTTCGCCGAAAGGGAGGAGAGTGGTGGTGAAAATGTGTGCAAGTAACATTCAAATTTTGAAGTTTTGCTTATGGACAACATTTCACAAAGCATACAGTTGTACTGGACCTCAATCATTCTCTCTTGGCACCACTTGTCTCTTCTCCTATGAGTATGGTAGTGTTGAGTGAGCTCCATTCAGGGATTCATGGCACAGAGGACGTTTTGTGGTGGTCTTCACTCACTGCAACGTATTAACATTATATATTATCTATTTGCATCTAATTCTGTTTCTTAAACTTAAAATCAGGCTGACCGTCCTGACGGAAGAATCTTCTTTTGCAATCCTAGTAGAGGGGATCATCCACTAATCAGAGGATCGGTGGTTTCGATTCCTGGATCCTCCAGTCCATGTCCACGCAACGTTTCCTTGGGCAAGATAATAACCCCAAATTGCGACCGATGGCAGCTTTTTGAAACCATTTGTCTATCATGAGTCTGACAGAACAGATACACTTCTGCCTTAATCAGACAGCTGTCTACACAAGACTGCCCTAATACGAACAGTGACAGGATCAGTTGTTTAAAGAAGTTTGCTTTCAAGCGACATTGCCCTCTAGTGGCTGATGTAATTATGACAGGAGGAAAGAGGTTGGGATTGATGGGTGCATCAACAAAACATCCAACATTAACACAGAAAATCACTGGCCATTTCCTTTTTCCAGCCGCAAGTCTACATTGTTTGTTTTTTCAAACTCAAGATCATGATTGTCCCTCAACCTGTGGCTCAGGAGGTAGAGCAG
This sequence comes from Scomber scombrus, assembly GCF_963691925.1. Lineage (NCBI taxonomy): Eukaryota > Metazoa > Chordata > Actinopteri > Scombriformes > Scombridae > Scomber > Scomber scombrus. The sequence continues at coordinate 3,391,995 of NC_084989.1, forward strand.
GTCATCAACCAGTCAGAGGATTGGTGGTTCGATATCCAGCTACTCCAATCCCCATGCTGATGTGGACTAACCCTTACCCTTACCATTTCTCACCTGGAACATGAGGTTAATAAACTTGAAAACCATGGTCAACAAAGGTCCCTTAACTTTAACAAAGTTGAACAGGATTGACATCCACTCACAGACTGCATTATGCTCCACAGCCTTTGTGTATCAAAAGCTCAATTCAGATCCAACAAAGCAAGGTACTAGTTTGCATATAGTTTTCCAGAGCTTTCACTCCATTGGTTTCCTTTAATGTTACTGTTTTTCCCCTTTTTAAACAGATAGGGCTTAGTCAGCGGATCATGCACAATGCTCACCTCTCCCAGAGAACAAAGAAAGCACCTGCATTCTGTTGTAAGCGCTCAGACAGTTCGAGCAAACATGGTTTTGTATTGATTACCTGCGACAGGAACCTTTTCAACAGACTCAGAGATCTGTGTGTTCACTGAAATACTTGCACGAGACGAGTATTGATTTCAAAGCATTATGCACAGCCCATCCGTAATAATACATCAGTGAAAGTAGAGCTGTGAGCAGATTGATTAGACGGGTAAATTCCTCAGTCTTAGCAGAATGACGCACTGTAAAAAATATGCTTCGACAAACAAGTAAAAATATTCTGTACTCTAGAATCATATCCTAAGAAGAACATTTGTCACTATATCAACATGACATCAGAGCCAGTGGCACCAAGCCAGAACTCAACCTGTCAGAGGGTATTTGTCACCATGGATGATCTACGAAGTGGAAAATCACCAGATTTTTATGACATCACTGCTGCAGTGACTTACCTGGTCCCTCGCTTCCTCTCCAGGTGGAGGGGTGACTCTCTTCTCTCTGGGGCTGCTGAAGCAAAACGCTCTGCTTCTGAAACGCTCCCAGTGGGGTATGAAGCCATGCAGAGAAACAGAATAAAACAGCGGCCATGCACAGAGGAATCAAGGCATGATAGTTCTACTTTTGGAGTCTCTAGGAACCACAAGTAAGCCCTGCATTCTTGGAGTGCAGTCTTCTAGTGGGGTCATGGACCGTGGAAGCAAGCAGCCCAGGGGGTCTGTGGCCCAGGTAACTCCTGGAGTCTGAAATCATATTTTTTTCATGAGCAAAGGCCTGAATTGTGTCTGTTTTTCTCAAATCTTATACTTAAACCTGTAGTGTGGAACTTTAACATATAAATGGACGTCCATTACATTCAACAACTCAACAAACAAGTTCAAGATATTCTGATTAAGCCTATCACCGCCAGACGAATCGCTCATTATGTCACGGTATAGAGTTTTTGTGGAGCCAGATAATGTTCTGTTAGCCCTCTGCTAACTTGAATGGGGATAAAATAATTTAATCTTACAGCTCTTCTAGACTTTCCAAATGTATTATCGGATTGAAATTATCAAATTCTGACAGTGAAACGCGTCATTTTATTGCGATTGTGTGATTTATTCACCGTTTTACAGTCGCGACACAGTAGGCTACAGCGGAGCATATGTAAGCATGTGTCAACAGCGTTTTTGTCATTTGTCTCAGTGCCAGAAGGGGGAGACAAAGGTCCTGCACTCCAGCTTCTCACATGCTGAACAAAATGAGTCTCTGTCCGTCACTGACTCCCACTGACAGCTATGATGTAATTCGACATTTACCCATCGCATGCATTTTCAATCAACAATGTCACAACATGTGTGCCTCACCAGTTGTTTGAAGTGAACGGCGACATTAGTGAACACAAATATAAAAATGAAAGAGCAGAATCAAAAAGTTTTTCAAAAGCAAGCAGATTAAAAGTGATAAACATGCCACTAATTCATATTCTGCGTGTACGTCCGCTGTGCCCTGCCTCGACTATGAACCCTAATGAGCTTAAATCTCAAACTGTTGCTAGTCCGCCACTGCCAGTGTTCCAAGCTGTGGCTACCTGCTCTCCTCCCACTTTAAGCCACACTACCGAGTCCAAAAGTCACTGTTCGAGTGATTGCTGCAGGGATCTTCTAAAGCCTCATCATCCATGCTACCCTGCTGTGCTGAAGAAAACCCGAGAAGCTACCCAGGACTTGGTCTTCACATCGAACGAGCTCAGTTCAATATTAATGCTTTAAAGATTTTAACTGGCTGAAAGAAGGGAGAAACTTTACTGCATGCAGTGTTGCTGCTGTGCAAACAAAAGCCTGGGGAATAGTTAAAAACTGGAACCTGCTCTTGCTGTTTAAAAGTGAAAACCTGCTTCACTTACATTAAAGGAGAATACATGCAGCAAAGAGTGTGTGGCTCAGTTTCAAATGTTTGTGTCACGGCAACCTGTCCATATGTCTCATGACATAGATGATTCGGCTGATTTCGCTTGATGTTTTATAGGTAATGTCACCTTTTTGGGATGATATGATGTAATACTTGCAGAAAGAACAAATAAGAGCTTGTTTTTTGTGCTTCACTGGGTGAGGGACACATAAAAGGTGTTATATGGGTGTTTTTTATTTACCAAAAAACTGATGCTAACCCACTTTTCACTGAACTAAATGACATTTAGCCTGGGTTGTGCAGAGGGCAGGGATACGATGGTGCTGCCAACATGTCAGGCCACTTGAAGGAAGTCGCTGCAAGCTTTAAAGTCACAATCCTGCATCGTTTTCATTAACTAGCCTATATTTTAGGCTCCATTTTCAAACATAACAAAACAGAATAAACAAGCAAAATCATCACTCAAAATCTCCACATTAAAAACTGTTTAATACACAGATAGTCTCAGCTGACATGACAACTTGTGATTGAGGGTCGTCATTGTAACACAACACATATTCCAGCCTGGGAGTTTTGCATGAGCTCAGCAGTCAGAAAAAAGTAAGAGTAAGGGCAACGATGTAAAGATTTGAGATGGTAAACAGCTAAAAAATATGCTGAAACATCTCAGCTCTCCGCTACTGACGTAAGAGACAGGATTTGGCTGTTTGCTAAAGATGGAATTAATTGTTTGCACATTCACCCTGGTATATTTTTTCTTGTAACTTCTCTATGCTTATATATATTTCTCTTCTAGAATGTAAGCAACTGTAACATAACCTTGTTTGCCCTGAATTCCTACTGTAATTGTTAGTCCTGTTTCTCAAATATGGCTCATGCTCATTATTCTGTCCTGGATAACACGTGAGCTGTATTGTAGACAGATAGCTAACAACAAAGACCCCGTAGACCTCTGTGGCAGCCACAGGACTGATAAAACTCTGACCAATCCATGCTCTTCGCACCGAAAAGCAAAAACCAATCAGGTGCCTTCATGTCTAGTTCTGCATCCGCCCCCCTCTCTCCCTGCCTACTTCGCGCGTGCAGTCTTCACCTGTCGCTGTTGCCGGAAAAAAACAGCACACTTCTCTGCAGAACTACAGAGTTGGTGGGGCGTGGCTTGGACGGACTCACTGACGGGAGGGGGAGCAGCGGGGTGGAACTTAGAGGAGGCAGGAGGAGGTGATATTTTCAAATCTTGCTAGCTCTCTTGCTAGCTTTACAACACTACATACCCTAGCTTTAAGTTTTGCACTCAGCCTGTTTTGACCCTTTTTGAGGATTTGACGTGTGGCGAACGCTGCGATCTCTCCAGAAAGTTATTAAACAGTGAACTAGTTACATTTGAACTTTTCCTCCATCTTTCATCAACCTGTGAGAGCTTTTTGGGCAGACAAACGTCTGTCAATCCTACGACTCATCATAACCGAGAGGGACAAAGTCTGCAGGCAGACAACCACCGGGACCAGGCAGTCGGAGAAACGGCCAGCCGACCCGGATCCGATTATACGAGAGCTATAAATAATATCTTATCATTTCCATAATTCCCCTACACTACCACAGCCCCCCATTGACCTCCCACTACCACATCGAGAGAAATACATAGAAATGATAATGCTGTAACCTATACAAATACAAAGCAGCCAATTAAAGGGGATTTCATAGGGGAATAGGCCCATTTAGGCCAATTAATAGGGGAACTGAATCCAAAAGTAACATTTATTCATTTAATTTGGTCCACGTTTTCTTTTTTTGTTTACATTGAAGGCATTGCTCATACTCTTTTTCTAAAATGTACTTAGGAATATCTCTAGTGGTCGTGCATAAGCAAACAGATTTTGATATTTACATTCATTTATCGCTTCCCAAGCTCCCCACTCACTAGCTATGAATAAATAATTGCTTTTTTCTTTAGCCTCACTACAACTGACCAAAGTGAGGGTGAATACCATTGATGCTGAATCGTTCATTTGTTTCTTCAATATTCTGTGTTTAAACCAAACCTGTCTTTCCCTAAACAAGTGTATTTTGTGCCTAAATATAACCAGACATTAAACACAATGTTGTCACACCATTAAACATCATTAATACAAGATATTAAGGGTAAAGGATAGATAGAGAGAAGTGGCTTAATCAGAGCACCCAGACATAAATAACGGCAGTGCCTCATTATTGGATATCAGACACTTATAACGTTTATTACAAAAAAAAGCCGTTAAATATTACTGAGGTCTTCTACTAAATTCAGTGTCATGTTTCTCTCAGTTGAAATCCAATTTAATGAATCAGCAGTTATAAAAATGTGTCAGCTGTGTACAAGATTGTATAATTTTGATGGCTAAGAAAAATATTACCACTGAACACCATCCAGGTATTTGGCAAGCCAGTTGTATTATAGGAGCGGGGGGTTGTTGCGGTTGTTAATGCCTTGTACATGCGTGTCTAGAAATCGTTTTAAAAATATATTGATACTGACCTTTATCCGTGGTGTTGTAGACTCTTCCGATTTGAATGTGTTGCCTTGGAGTGGGGTTGTAAAAGCAGGTTCCCTTTTTTTTTTTTAGCTGCCCTTCTTGTAGTGTGCAGTGGTGCAAAGAAAGATTATTAGCCCCCCAACAGAATTCTGAGCTCATCTTAATTGTCATTATAGGTCACTGTGAGGGTTCTTGCTCTCTGTGTCTTCTTGACTAAGACCCAATGCCTTTGTAATGGAATTTAAACCCATTCCACTCAAACTGTTTAGAACAGGGAAGAAAATCATCAGGTTTTTGCAATGATTTTACCATTTCAGAGAAATGCATAATTGTGATTTAAAAAAAATAAATGGAACAAAATCAATACCGCTTCCTGTTTGAATGGAACCCTACCGTCTGCTTACATTAAATTAAATTCAAGAAGAGCTTTTGTACTTTGTTTTCATTTGTCTTGAACAAAAGAAACAAAAAAAAACCATCCGTCTATTTCTTTCAGGTTTCGGTAAGCAGTCAGATGCTCAACTGCCAAAATGAATTAATATTGGCTTCACATTGCTGTCGGATCAAATTACCTCCTGAACTTCTGAATAATTAACTGCGACAAAGCAAAGGATATGCAACAGGCTTGGAATGTGTGCAACATAATAAAATGTCAATACAGTGGAAATGCTGAGGGGGGAAAAAATAATTAATTCCAGGAGTGTTTTTTTTTTGTTGTCAGCATTTTATAAATTAAAGGTTGTATGTATATTATTCAGGCATCAGTTTATTTCAGCAGATGACATCCAAACTAGTGAGAAAATCTGCTGTTTCAAAGCCAGTGCGTGTATATTTTTGTTTTCATGCAGTTTTCTGTGAAGCCTTCCAGCTGCTGTGAATAATAAAGCAAGAAGCAGCACCTACTGGAGTGCATACCATAATCCATCTGCTCTCAGCCTGCTGCAGACTGTCCTGTTGTTTATGTGCGTATGTGTCTGTGTGCACAGCATTATTTCCCATTTGTACCATACAGTAGATATTAAAGATCTCACTGCACTCCCCTTTCAAATCTTATAGTGTAGTTGCCTTGAGGCTTGGAGTAAAATCTCATTAAATCAGACTCCCAGTTTCATTTAAATATAGTAACATCACAACAGAATTTCTTCAAAATGAAACAAAATGCTGTTACTGACAATAAAATGGATTTAAAATGCTTAAATGCACAGATTTCAGAGTAGAAAGTCCCATATTGTTATAATACTGTTTGATAGTACTTTACAGACTTGTCCAGTGCTTTAAATACTTTTTTTTGGAGGCATTTGTTATCCAGATGTGTTTATGTGTGACTTGCCTTCTATTAATTACATAGTCTTTAAAAAAAGTACAGATGCCATTCCACATTCCAGTCAGATAGCCAAGCTTCAGTTAATTAAGGAAAGGCTGAAATGAAAAAAAAAAGAGGCTTCCAGAGGTTTCCAGTGACTATTTTTTAACCACCAAGTCACTGATTTTGTATATTTTAGCCAGTTGTGCAAAACATTCAGGCATCTATTAGTTTCTATTAATTTCTGTATGGTGTGAAAATCCATTCTGTCATACTGTAATTACATTATACAGGAATGCTGTGCATGCTTTTCAAATGAGTCTGCACTTAAATAGCATATTGCTTTTATCACTGCAAACTAACATTTCAGGGTAAAGTAAAACCAACGTTTCACTGAAAACAAATGACTCAATATAAACTAAACTGCACTAGCTTTTCACTGTAAAGCAACTCTTAACCTGTAAACTAAAAGTTCTCCATAAACTCCACCATAAACTAACTGTTCACTGCAACAAAATGTAAATCAAAAAGAAAAACAAAAAACTTTGCTGGATCCATGAAAAAGAGAACAAATGTAAAACTTTATTTAATGCAGACCAATAAAACATTAAATGACAGAATGTGTGCACTCAAATTAGCCAACAAACTTTCAATAAAGTGTGTGCTGTATGAAAACATAAGACTATGTGTGCTGTCATCCCAGAGGAAAATAAAGTCAGAGAAGAGATCTCAATAGTGTCTCATTCATTTCTCCTATAAACAATGAGATCTATGTGAGACCAAAGTGAGACTGTGGCTCATTTCTCCTGTTTCACGTGTTTCTCCTGAGAAACAGGTGCACAACATCTCAACTTGGACTCCCTGTAAGTTTCAAAGGAGATCTCATCGAGCTCTCAATGAAGTCTCAGATTGTCTCAACTTTTGTGTCTCTTTTTGATCTCAGGCAGAGACATCAGAGAGGTCTCTTTATGAACTCAGTCTTCCTTCATTCCAGTCTCAATTAATGCATCTCAGGTTGATCTCAGACAGAGCAAATAAATAACTCTCTGCAAGTGATCACTGAAGTCTCATCCAGACTTAAAATGTTAGCCATTTTCCTAACATGCATACCAGTGGATCCCCACTCTATGGGTGTATTATTATTTAGGTCTGCAATGTTCTTCTGCATGTGTAGCCTATTTTGTATCATTGCAACTTTGTTTCATAGACCACAAAACAAATCCTTTAAAACTGTAATGCATTAGGTCTATTTTATACTGTCAAATCAAACTATTGGTGGCTGGAGCACAATAAAGATACTCTCTCAACGCAGTATAATATCAAAATAAAACCATTATATATTTTCATCGCCATTTTTTTCATCTCCTGATGACTTTTACTTTGTTTTGTTTCTGACACTCATCACAACAAACATTGCGCAAAAAGATGTGACCTGTGAACCCTGGATGATGTGCGCATGCGTCAGCATTATAAATCTCATTGGACAGCAGGGTTCTCCATCACACCCTCTGCATCGTGATTGGTTGATTTCGAAAACTCAGTTAACCGCTACGGAAAGACAGCTGGGAGCTAAAAAACAAAACTGGACCTCGAAAAAGAAGGTAAGCTACATCATTGTGAATTATAATTTGAGTGAATAGTTTATAACAGTTTTAACAGTTAGAGGGCAAGTGTTCAAGTTGGTTCTGATTCCCTAGGCAAAAACATGTCTGCATATTGTAACGCTAGCGCGTTAGCTAGCGTTAGCATCAAACCACCTTATGACTATGAACTTGTTAGTGTAACAGATGGAATATCATCTTTGTAATTTTTGTTAAGTGTGAATTTTAAGTTTTAATGTTGTTTAAGTGCACACAGCAGTGTATTCATGCTTAATATTGTTATTGTAAATGAGCTGTGTAATTCTCTGTCGTTCTTTTTACCTGTAGAGATGAGTTTTTAAGGCTTAAAAAACTAGCTTAAACACGTTTAGCCTGTAACGTTGTGTGGCTGGTTTTCATCATTTTGGCTTGTGGGACACACACTTAAAGAAATAACGTTTTTGCTGTCTTTTGGACTCATTTTAACAGGTATGTGTATGTTGTAATGTACTCCCATTATCAGTTCAGTTAATGTATTTTTCATTTTCAGTTTATTGTGTTAAGTTTACTGTGTTAAGTGTGATAGAGGATAGCTTTCAAGTGTTTCATTTTATGATATATATATTTGTGTTTCAATTGTTTTACATTCACATTATTATTATTTCACATTTCATGCTGTTAATACTTAAGCTAAATATGTTAACAATGTAATTTTGTCACATAATTTGAGACAAGTTTGTGGCACTTTGTTCACATTTTATTGTATTTTATGTCATTCTCATGTTGAGTTTGCATTTATCCTGACTGAGAGAGGTGTGTTGCAGAGATAAAAGAGCCTAAGAAATAATGTTTTTGTTGTCTTTTGGACTCATTTTAACAGCTTAACAGAACACAACGCAGACCGACCCAGTCACATTAGCATTAGCAGCATTAGCTATAGTAGTCCGGTGTTACAAATCAACTGGTTACCTTTGTTTATAAAAGTTGGGCCTCTGTCACTGCGACTGCAGATGTTTCAATCACGGAGAGAAAACGTAGCTGACCTCGCGAACGCCTGAATGTACTTCCATAAATATCTGATGATCTCTCGCTCCACCTGGTTGATCCAAGCATGATGCTTCATGTTGTGAAGTACAATCGTGGGACCCGAAATACTGGTCACCATATTCTGTTTACATGTCTAAATATTTTTTATTTTTTTTTAAAGTCACCCGACACAGGATTTGAACCGAGTGTGTCACCAACTGTGATTGAAACATCTGCAGTCGCAGTGACAGAGGCCCAACGTTTATAAACAAAAGTAACAAGTTAACGTGAAAACCATTTGATTTGTAACACCGGTTATAGGGGAGGGATTTATTTAATCACTTGAAACCAGCGACCTCAGACGAAATATGTAACATTCAACTATTTGAGACGGTGTGTAGAGGGCTCAGGTTTAAAGCTAATGTTATAGCTACAAACTAGCCTCTTAAAATGAGCAGCAGCTAACTCTGTCTACAGATAACGCGGGTTTGAAGCTGTAGTGAAAACTCCTGGTATTATTTTAAACTACGTGACCTAAGGTAACATTGGTACCAAGCAGGCCATCCTAGGATATGGGCAAGGGGATAAAATAATGCTCTAAAATTAGGTTACATTTTGCTGTGGGGAAAACTGACATGACCATTTTCAAAGGAGTCCCTCAGTATGCTCCACGAGCCGTAAAAGGATCAAGCTTTGAGCAGTAACATTTTCCTCTGGGATTACTTGAAAACTACTAAACTTTGGTGTTGATGTGGTGTGGCCACCACAGGGAGGTTCATTGAATGGAAGTGAAAAAAATATGACATCAGTTATTACATTAGCTCACTGTGTGTGATTTGGTTAAAGTTAATTCAGAGAAATTGTAATTGTGGGGAATGTTTTTTCCCCCACTTTGCCCGAGTCATAAACTAATAAATTCCTTAAGACAGACCTTTTAATATATTTGGTGTATTAGATGTAGTCTGAAGTATGTCACACAGCAGCATCAGACAATCTTGGCTCAGTTGTTGAGTGTCTATGGCATCAAATAACATACATGTAGTCATGATCCCATAGGCATCCACAGCTTTTTCCAAGCTTTGTCTGAGGGGAGGCCCACGGTTTGTAACTTTGAGGACCCCTGCTGTGGAGTATTCATTCAATGTAAACTAACATTTCCCTGTTAGTCAACTGACAGCTGTAAAGCCAAGTGCTGCTCATGTGGAAATGTTGGGTCTTTCAAACTGAAGAGTACAGTCTAGACCTCCTCTATGTGTCTATGTATTGTGATTTGGCGCTATATGAATAGAGATCAGTTGATTGATTGATTATGGTAAACTAACCAATAACCGTCAAGTAGCTATTGATTGTAAAGTAATATTTGACTATGAACAGAAACTCACTGTAAACAAGCACTGGAGTCAGCAGCCTGTATGTTGCTTTACTTGCTTCCCTGATGCTCAGACTGGGGCTTGTTAATATCTGGACATTGCTGTACCTGAATAATAACTTTCTCCTCATCAACTGTTAGAGCAACATCACCCCAGAAGGAGACATGCAATTAGTGAACAAAACATGTCCTCTGGGTACATTTATTTGGGGGATGAGCCAATCTAAAATAATCCTATGCCTTTCTGAATCATCGAACAGGGTCAGTGCTAGAAAATAGTCTTCCCATGCCCTCACAAGCCTGGCTACCTCATGTATGTCAGTTTTAATACTGTACGTTCCTATCATACTCCATTGGTGTGTTTTTGGGCTTAACACAGGTTTCTTCTCTGTACAGGTGGTGATGTGAAGGAGTTGGTAATGCTGTGATGAGGATCTCACGCTGGAATCCCGCATCAGATAATGTCGATCTGATTCTGAAGATGATACTGGAGCCACACACCATACTGGAACTGTATGCACAGGTAAACATGATATGTTTGTCTGGAGACTGATGTCTCAATGGTAAACTGAGACTTCAGAAATCTTAAATAATGCCATATTTCAAACTGTGATAAGTATAAGACTTTAAGTCATACTGTTACTGGTGTGCTGGTATGTAACCCTGAGCAACAGTGCTGCTCATATATCAGCCACAGTGCTAACTAACACAGCTCCACATAATTTAATAAGGGGAAATAAGGCACTATCATTGTTTCACTTTGGCTATACAAACAGTTGTATTTAAATCTGGGTACTCGCGTTGGGAGCTAACAGAAGCACTTAAAGACAACAGAGTGCTCTATCAGAAAGCTGAACAGCAGCCAGTGCTTTGTAAGTGGACCCACCAGTGCAACCACTGTGGAACATTATCTGTTGAAGTCATTTTATAGTCATTTCATGTCCTTTCTGAAACTCTTAACAACCAGTTCTCAAGTGTTTACCACAACAGTCCTCATTCCTGGACTCCATGTACATGTGCATCATAATAATAATAATAATGTACACTATTATCTTTTGAGGATACACAGGGTTAGTGTATTAAATATAAAGGTTACATTTCAAGAATCTGTCAACCTTGAAAAGCAAAATTCTCTCTTCCGTCTTTCCGCCCTCCCATTATGGCTTCACAATTGTAACTTTCTTGTTGACATCCCTGAACAAACTGTCTCTTAAGACATGCTGAAAGCAACAACAACACAACTCTTATCCTTTCATCGGCTGCCTGTTATATAGAGGCTGAGATGACATCCAGGTTTCAAGTCTTTCTTAAAACAGCACTGATGTCCGTGGAAATCATATAACATAATAGTTCCTTCTCTCCACACTGGCCCTGAAGCTGTCCACATAGAACAGCACTAATGTAAGAGATGGAGGACAAATGGACAGCCATCATGGACAAATATTCCACAGTTAATACAGAACAAATATGAGGCTTTGGCAGTCTGAGTTAGATACATTGAGTTGGTATATTCTAAAGTTAGTCTGTTTTGTTTGAGAAACGGACATCTGATCTCAAAATGTAGGTTTGACCATTATATACTGTTTGGGGTCAAAGGTGACCTGTTTTGACATTTGAAAGCTGGAAAAACATCCCAAATGTTTTTAAAAACCTAACATTTGATGACTTTTCCTAAAGTGACCCAAAATGCACAAAAATGAAAATATGTTAAAATGTTATACTTTTATATAGGTGCTACACATGTTTGTCCATTGAGGCTGTTCTGGGTCAAAATTGTTAAATGAATAGTTAATAGTTTTAATAGATCGTTTTTATGATACAGATTATATAAAGCTCTTGTAATTTTCATTTCCAATAGCATTTCAATTTAAATAATCATCACTAAGTTATATTTTCATATTTTAGGTAAAATAAGACATGATATTGTGTGATAGGAGCTGTTTAGTGGTCTAAAAGCTAAAAAATACACTCTCTGCTCTCTGAAACATGAATCAAGGTTTAATCACATTTATTGATCAGTCAGATCCACTATTGATGCTTTCTAAACACATCTGTGGTTCAACGTTTGGTATAGACACTTTTTATGTGCGGATTCTTAAATTGACCCGGGACATACTGAGAGGGTGTAGAATATGAACAGTATGTAAGGGTTAACTGATTTATACAAAGTGTGTATGATGTTGATATGTGCTGGTTTGATAGGATTTTGAGATTAAGAGTTACAATTGTAAAGGCAAATAGTAGCCTGACCAACTCTACATTCAGCATCCATTTTTACGCAACTTAAATACATTCTATTCACTTCAGTTCTCTTCAATAAAACCCATCAGAAAAGAAACAAACATCATTTTTATGAGAGATTAACCAGCTAGTTGTTAAACCGTACCTACATCCCTAGTTTCTACTCACTGTGCATATTAATGTGCCAGAGAGTGTGATGCTGGTGAATGTTTTAACATGTTTGATTATTGAGAAGACGACCACGCAGTGACAAGCTCAAATATATGCACACTCACACACACATATGCAGTGGTTATGATAATAAAGGTTCATGTATCTCGTACAGTTTAGGAGCAAGTTGGCAGCCAGAGTGGGTGCTTAAAAAAAAAAAAAGCATTATTATTTGTCATTAAAAAATTCATTGTTTATCAGAATATATTGTTGTTATATGTGGTGAATAAAAAGTGCAGCTTATTACAGCAAATCAATTAAAAGTGGAGGAGGAGAAGGCAGACGTGCATTAATTAAAGCTCATTTGGGAGAGCGAATCTCCATAAAAGTTCTGATTCACAGCAATCCTTTTTTGTTGGTTTGTGTAAACACAATTTGTGGAGCTTTAGCTCCCATACACTCACATGCTGAATCCCAACTGGCAAAGAAGCTGAGCATAAAATATGTCTCTCCCCAGAAAGACAACAGCATTTATTTTCTGAGCTGTTTGGACGCCACCAAAGTGGAATTTTCCTCTTAAATCTAACACGATTTGAATGTGAAATGAATTAAATTTGAATTAAATTACTGTTGAACACTAACAGTAAAAACAGACAGGTGTGAAGTTATAAAAATCAGCTGCTGCACACTGTTGCACAGATTGGTAAATGTATTGAACAATTGCATTACAGTCCAGGCATTTCCCATAAGAAGTACGCAGCAAATAAAGCGTTGAGTTTATTGTTTATTGAGTTCATTTAACTCTAGTTTGGTTGTAATCTGTTGATTTAACTACCCGTCAACCAATATTTGGTTTTAAAACACAGGGCCAGTCATGTAAAATTCTGTAAATAAACTCTTGTAGTGTCATGACACCACAAATGTTAATAGGTTAACTCCGGCACTTACCATGGAGCTCACAACGTTTAATGTCAGACTGAGTTCTCTTTGAAGCTCCATTTATTTGGCTTATTTTTTTAGCCTAGTGCTCAGAGACTAGCCTACATATTTGAATGTTCTACAGCACAAAATCCATCAATAAAACTGTCTGAGAGATGTTATACTCACCACTCTGCTGTTGTATTTTTAACATTCCTGTTCTATGTGAAGCTACCATCAAAACCCCCCAAAAAGACAAAACGGTACACTTTCTGGTGTTATGGCCCATATGGGAATATTGTAAGACTATTAATGTGAAAATACTGGAGGAAGTGCAAGTTTAATTTGTGATAGCTTAACATCGTTCCATGAAAAAAAAAAAAGAAAGTGAAATGCCTGACACAACTCTTGTTTTACTGATGCTGTAGATATGGATATTATACTGATAATATCAAGACAACATGGTAATATGGAGGAATTGCTGAGTTCGCATTAACTGGGGAGCAGTTTAGAATTTAGGACTTGTCTCTGATATAAGTTTGCCCTACAAAAAAGCTCTTTCTTCATGACACTGAGGTAAAAAGAAGAAGAAAAAAAAGGCCCCGGACACTTAAAAAAAAAAAAAGTACTTTATCCCCTCTAATAGTTTGAAGAGGGTTCATTTAGTTTACTTTTTCAGTTTCTGTCAACTCAGAGGCTGTGGTAGCTGCTGCCATGAACAGTCAATGATTTTTTACACTAATGTAATTTCTTACACAGCAGATAGATTATCATGGGATGTTGACACCAACCCACCAATGGAGGTGGGTGAGTACACCATTATCAGTATCTGTATCTGTTCTAGCAACTAAATGATCTGTATCTGTATCTACATGAAATGGACGGGCCCTAAACCACAAGTAGGTGTTGTCTAATCGGAAAATGGTGTTTTAAGCCTGAACTGATACGTGGTGAAGCAGTGACAGTTGTGTCTACTTTGTATAAAAAATATCTTTAAAAATGATCTCACAAGCAGCATCAAGTTTGTTAAAATGTACATTTAGTATTTTTGTTGGTTTATATAATTTGAAATGACATTTGCACCATTTTTACCAAAATTAAGACTGAATGCTCCTGAAAATGTCAAATGGTGTAACCTAGGGCTGGACAATTAATTGAATTTTAATCGCGATATCGATTTTGGCCTCCCACGATTATAAAAACATGATAATCGACTTAAAACGAGTATTGTTCCGCCCGGCGCGGCAAACCTGTGACATAAATCCAACGCCCCCGTCTTTTCCAGCAAGTTCTGTGTCCGCTGGAGGAACGGTGTGTTTCTACGCAGATCTAGGGAGATTTAAAATGACAGAAAGGCAGCGTTTGGTTGACAAGAAGAAAGGTAGGACTGGGACATCTTCAGTGGTCTGGAAACATTTTGTCTTTGAGTTGTAGGACGTCGAACAGAAAGAAATAGTGTGCAAACCAGTGCTCTTAAGTTTCATGAAAAGTGAACTGCTTGAAATGCGTGTGTCTCACGGTCAATGAGTGAGACTTTTATTTCTATTTATCTTTTTTATTCTTGATTTGAATTTATTTCTGGTTGTGCTGTTCAAATATATTTCAAGTTGAGTTGTGGTGGTTCAATAAATGCTTATTTTTACAAATCTATGAATAATCGTGTTTTATAATCGCAATTTCAATATCTATCAAATTAATCGTGATTATGATTTTTGCCATAATCGTCCAGCCCTAGTGTAACCACAAAATAATGATAAATATTACACCCACCTACAGTGTATTTAAGTACTAGTATACTAATAATGACTTCATTTAAATAATGTAAATGGTTCCTGATCTCCATGCTTCCCCAGAGTAAATGTAATATTTAGAACAATTGTATTCCATTACCTTTATTTAATATACAAGTTATAATGTAAGATCATGCCAAACTAGTTGATATGGTGTTTTATTGACAATTTAGTGTTTTTAACCAAGTTGAATTATTTGGTACAAAGTTTTTATGGTTACACCACTTAGACATTTTTAACATAATCCTCTAATATATTCTCTCAAAATGGATTAAAAGCAGACATTTTATACTGGGTCCACAAAAAAAAGTTATTCATATGTTTGTTTTCACATTTTAACCCCTTTTAAATTTGACACAAAAAATGTCATTGACCCATAGGCTTTGTGTGTGGCTGGCCTATCACAGAATGATCTGGACACAGCTACCCAATGTGGATTTCACTTAAGAAAATAAATACAATACATACAATATGTCACTATGCAAGATATCTCTTATATCATCACATCTCCCAGCTGAGATTATAAGTTCCACTAGTTCTCATTTATCCAACAAACCACAGCAGAGTTATCTAACACACAATCTTATCATCAGCATTACATAGCATACAGTCAACAGTGTGATATTAACAATGCCCAAAGCAGAAGTTTGTTTTCTCTGAAAATCATACAGCATTTACAAGCGCTGCAGTCACATTTTCACCCTTGAGTGTATTTAGTGTTTTGTGTGTTGTTGAGAGTGGGCAGGGGCGCCAAGTGGAGATGAATCATGTGTGTCCTAATGGTTTCTACACTTCCTCTTCCTCCTCCTCCTCCTCCTCCTCCTATGCAGCAGCAGCAGAGTCACAGTCTATGAACCCTCATGGACAGAATTAATAGGACACATGTTGCCCATGCAGTCTGTTTGCTTGGCTTCAGAAAGAGCAAAGCGAGCCTCTCTGAACAGCTCCATCACGAGGGGCTTTTCTGTAAACATATGATTTACTGATCTTCTCATTAAGCCGGCCTTTTCTCTCTCTCTCTCTCTCTCTCTCTCTCTCTCTCTCTCTCTCTCTCTCTCTCTCTCTCTCTGTCTCTCTCTGTGTCTCTCTCTGTCTCTCTCTCTCTCTCACTCTCTCTTTTATTTTTTTTTAAACACGGCACCTGTTGTGTCTGCGACAAATGAGCCGGCTGGAGGGAAGGAGAGGTTGCGAGTCTGTAACGGAGATCAAAACACATGCTTGCACTGAGCGACCGAGATCTGCAATTCAAATTAGAAAGCAAACAGTTTTAAATAATTAAAGAGGAAAACACTGTGAGAGATGCCCACTTTGAATGAAAGTTCTCTCTCTAAGCTCCGTAGTGTGTGTTAGAAGGGTTGTGGTTTGCTTTGAAATAATGAAATTCTCTCCCATAGAGAAAAAGACAGAGAGTAATAGACAAGCAGAAAGCATTTCAACTGTGATGCCAAGCCATGCTTTCGGTCATTAGCATTTACTAATATATACAGATTGCAGGGAAACCATTATGGGAGTGTCTGGAACCGAGCCCAAGAGAGCCACCCTCTTCCTCTTTCACATCCATCTATTTCTCCACCATGTCTCCTTTCTTTCTCCTGTCTTTTTTTTTCTTCTCTCTTACTCTCTCTCTCCTTCCTCTACTTTCCATTTCCTTTTCTTCACTCTACTCTGCTGGAGAGCTTGATGAAAGAACATCTGCTTCCCTCTGGGAAGTCCTCCAGAGCGACGTGACATATTCTAGCCTGCTGCTTAGGAAGTGAATACAGCTGAAAGCAGACAGAGACACAGGTGGCAACAATATAGCGCAATATATGGCTCCATTTCTTTTTAAAAGAGCAATCATCCCCTAACCTTAACCGTGTATAACCATGGCGACGGAAGGTCCTCTCATCTTGAGGAAGTCGTCATTTGAAAAAAAAAATATTTCCTTAACCTGCATCGAGTACTTTTTTTTTTTTTTCTCAAACGGTGATCTTTTTTCCCAACTCGAAACCCTGACTCCTACAATTGTTGTTTATAAAGTGACACATTTTTTTTATTTTAATTTAATTATTTAATTCATTTTTAATCATTGTTATTTTTGTTAATTCATTTTTAAAATTGTATTAATTTGTCCTATTGTTATTCATTTGCTGATTGATCTAATTTCAAAATTGTACTTTGGTGTGTGTGTGTGTGTGTGTGTGTGTGTGTGTGTGTGTGTGTGTGTGTGTGTGTGTGTGTGTGTGTGTGTGTGTGTGTGTGTGTGTGTGTGTGTGTGTGTGTGTGGTAACATAAGTGAGCGGCTTGTGGTGCCTCAGTGTTCTACTTAATGGTTTAGAAAGTCTTTGGTCGTATCGTTATGTGTATGAGTGGTTTGGTGGCAAATTAGTTTCCCCACTGCTGGATCAATAAAGTTTCTCTAATCTAATCTAATGTTTAAACTTTTTTTTGGCCTAAAACTGAACACAGACAGTGGTCTCTGATATCAGTCTTGTGTCCTCCTCCGTGTGATGTCAGAGCAGCATATTTATTAGTTTAGAATAGAATAGAACTTTATTGTCCACCATGGTGGAAAATTGTCATTGGTTCACCAATAACAGGCATACAATAGACAGAAATGGCACGAGGTCCATAGAATCTATAAACTCCATAAAATCATTCCTAAAGAACATCAAATATTTAGTTATTTATTTACACAGTTTCAAGTTAAAGGGTCAGTGCACATTAATAAGCATTTATGTAAATGTACAGTACCAGTTTAGCCACCTGCAGTCCCTGTGCAGGTGTAATGACTGCTAGATATGATGAGCTTCATTCATTCATTAAAAAAGCCTGTGAAAAACTGTAACCCTAACTCACTGCCGTGCAATTGAAAGAACAATTTTGCAATATTGTTGATAACCAAACAAATAGTTTCTGTGTCTAAACCTGAACCATAGAGTTATCACATCATAAAACGGAATCATTTTTCAACTGTGATTTGTAACGATTTTGGAAGCCACTGTTTATGATGCTACTCTGCTGGTATGAGATCAGATCAGAAAACACTGAAGTGCATGGAACCATCGTTTTTTTGGTCTCATTTTGACTTGTTGGAAAAAAAAACACTACACCGCCCAAAGTAGAATAATATGAGAAGTACAAGCATTGCTTCTATGTTGACTTCTCTCAGTACAGTACACTTCTGAAATCTTGTTATACTGTATATTAAAGTCTACCTTCATTTTTAATGTTGTTCTCAGAGTGCACCACAATGATGCATTTGACTTAAACCCCCCTAGAGGGTCGGGCTGAGGTCCAACCACTATAGTCTCTCAACATTGTGTGGAAAACACTGGTTTTAACTATAGAATGTAGACTATAGTAGACTATATGGATGTTTGTTTAGGGGCAGTCTAGTGTCTGCTATTTTTTTTTTCATACTAATTTTATTCATAACTTCAGATTTATTGACTCAGATTAATTGGATTTCCTTCTTCAACACAACACAATTCCCTTATGTCTATATGATGATGGTATGGAAAGAAGCAGGGACTTTTACTGCCATATGATATGCATGAATGGGGATTATAGAAAAAAAAAAAAATACATACATTTTTTCTTTCCCCACTGTCATGATGCTCACATTGGCCGGTTAATCCCGACGCACTGCCTGGAATGTAATTCTCCCGCGGTCTACATTTAGTGCGAGCCCTCGCATCCTTTTCCCCGGAGGCATATCGAGCTGTAAACATACTCAATTGTGTCAGTTCAGAAGCTACAATCAAAACAATAACACATATAACACATCATTCTCCAAATGTAGTGTTGTGTGTTTGGCTGGTTTGCATGATCCTGCATAAAAGCGACTTCTAGTTTCTATCTCTTAAGAAAATATGCTGGGAAAGAGAAAAAAGAGACAGTTGCACAAGCATACAAGGCTTGAGCTGAGAAAGTGAAAAAAAACCAGCCTGAGGCAACATGTTTGTTTGCTGCCTTTGCAACTCTGCTGCCTGCGTGTGTGTGTGTGCGTTTCTAAGCACGTGTGTACATTACATGCGTGGGTTTCCTGCATGTGCATTTTTTCCCTACTTTACGCGCATGTGTCTGTTTATGTGTACAAACTTGTGCTTTAATCTCATTTTATTGACACTGCTGCGTTACCTGCTGGATTTTAATGTGGGATGATCTTTTTCTGCCCCTCAGCTCAAGGTGCAGCCAGAGATATCTCACAGCCAGAGAAAAAATAAATAAAAAACACCCCGTGTGACGAGCCGGGAGATCAGCAGGAAGGCACGGCTTATTACCTTGCAGTTGTTCACAAAGGTAATTTATCTGGTGTATTTATTTTATATTTTATTGGGTTTATGAACGGAGGCATAAAAGCAAAAAAGGAGCTTTTGGAAGTGAATTTTGAGCATGATAACACTTATTGTGCTAACTCTATGTGGAATTTCTTACTGAGGAGTGTTCAAGCTTTAAATGTAACCTCACTGAACCTGAGAAGCTAAAACTTCATCAGGCTGTGAGTTGAGAATCAAAGCAACACGAAGGAGATTTAGTCAAACGTCCAACTCATATCGATCCATCCATTTAAAATAAATGAATGCATTTTGATTTTTTCTCAGACAAACCAGGCTATTACTAAAATATTTATTTCCCCCCTCTATTATATCTCACATTCATTTCTTACTCCTGAGTGCCACACTGCATGTTTTCAGCCACAGTAGAGCTGCGTACTGCACTTAAAGCCCAACACACAATCAATTACACGTGCAAGTTCAAAGAAAATACATTTTGAAACCTTTGAAGAGGCTTAAGGTTGAGGGTTGGAACACGTGAGCTGTTGTACCTCCGCTGTAGAGAGCTGTAGTTGTTGAAATTGAAGCACATCTGTCCTGATGTACACATGTGAGACAGGCAACTGAAACAAGGTGTCACATGCTATGAGAGGTGCTACTAGACATTAGAGGCTTCTTCAAATTGCTACATACACTGATATATAAATAATCAGAGTGTTACAGTGTGTAGTCAGATCTTTACTGATGATAGATAAAGGAGGGGGGATGCTGGGTTTTCATGATGAGAGAAAGAGAAAGAGAGAGAGAGGCCATGAAGTGGATGCTTATATAAGTATGCCCTCATCCCAAATGTCAAATCATCTGGTCTCATGCTATCAAGAGGGCTGCTGAAGGGTAGGAAGTGTCTGTTATTGTGCAGATGGTATCTGTGGTCTAGTCACAGTTGGTGACAATCACCGCCCTAATCTGACACCAAATCCAGCCGGCAGCCACAGTCCTGTAAGCACCTGCTGTAGGTCTCCATCAGTCACCTCACGTGACCGCTCCAGGCTTTTTTTAATAATAATTTTCTGTTATAAAATAACAAGATCAAGTGACTTGTTTTGTTTAAAAAGAATCATTTGACATGTTTTAATAACAAGAAACAATATCTCACTATTAAAGCTGCAGTCGGTAACTTTGAGGAGAGAGAGGACTTAGCATCACATTTGAAGAAGTACAACTTTCAGATCCCTCCCCCCCCTCTCTGCTGCACTCCTGCTCTGCCTTCATAGTTTATATTCAGCAGTGGCAACAAGTACTCAGGTATTTTATGTAAGTAAAAGTAGCAATACCACAGTGTAGAAATACAGTATTGGCATCAGAATACACTCAAGGTACCAAAGGTTAAAGTACTTATTATGTAAAAGAGCCCATTTCAGAATAATATATGTTATATAAATGGATTATTACTATGCATACATTAATGTGTAAAGATGGGGCTTCATAGATACACTAGGTAGCTTAAAGTTTAATATTATACAATTAGTGCAATATATGTGATATTACTGCTGCACATTACCTTTTATACATCCATATATTGATTTATCTGTAATGTATACATACATATATTTGTATATACTGTATTTGGGTCAATGACAAATAAGGGTCGGCAAGATGGGCAATTCAAAAATAACTTACAAATAATATAAAAGCAGCATCAGGTTGTTAAAATTCACGTCTTTTGTATTTTTGAGTTTTATGTCATCTGAAATGACATTTGCACCATTTTTTTTAACCAAAAGTAAGACTGAATGCTCCTGAAAATGTCAAATGGTGTAACCACAAAAGAATGATAAATAGTAAATATTTGATCCACCTACAGTGTATTTAAGTGGACTTATACTAATAATGACTTCATTTAAAACATGATTCCCCAGAGTAAATGTAATATTTAGAACAATTGTATTCCATTACCTTTATTTAATATAAAAGTTATAATGTAAGATCATGCCAAACTAGTTGATATGGTGTTTTATTGAGAATTTACTGTTTTTAAGCAAGTTGAATTATTTGGTACAAAGTTTTTATGGTTACACCACTTAGACATTTTTAACATAATCCTCTAATATATTCTCTCAAAATGGATTAAAAGCAGAAATGTGATGCTTGGCACAAAAAAAGAATGTGTGCAAGTTATTCATACGTTTATTTTCACATTTTAACCCCTTTATATTTGGAAGTGGAAGTATGAAGTAGCATTACATGGTAATACTCAAGTAAAGTACAAGTATTTCAACATTATACTGAAGTACAGTACTACATGCATGTAGTTATTTTGCATCACTGATATTCAACAGACTAAATGACTTGAATGTGGAATTCTACTTTTCATGTCCAGCTGGAATAACAGAAGGGATGCCTGTAGTTTCCTGTAGGGAGGGGTCCTTCAGGGGTCCAGTCTTCAAAAAGAGCCACTGCTTTGTACCATAGATCAATGTTTACCTGAGAGGAGATGCACAGCAGCAGAGTGCGCCAACAAGACACAAGTCAATAAAGTCATCAGCTAAAGCACAGTGTCAAATCCTCTGTAATGATTATTGAAAACTGGTTGCTGTGATAATCCTTTGTGATTAGAAAAGGAGCAGATTCTCTGTACCTCTCTAATGTCAGGGACTCCTGCTTTTATTCTTTCTTTTTATCGCTTTTTTCCTACATTTTTAATAACAAGCCATTTAAATGTCTTGCATGTAGGTGTGCTTTATCATAATTATAATCATTTGCCACTTTAGCACAACTTCAAAAGAGTCAATAGTGCCTCAGATATCAATAGCCCATCCACGTTTGTGCTTATGTGGAAATCAGGGATAATGTTACCCTGTAGTGTCAGCTGCATTCGTCACACTGGTGTTTCTGCTTCTTTCACTGCTGACTTTCTGGAATAAGAGATATGAGGAATTGATTTGTTCAGTTTTTCAGTCTTTGACTGGCAGATATAGGAGCTTAAAGTCTTCCTCCTCCTCTTTCTTCTTATCTAACTCACAAACATGAACACATGTCATGTCGACCTACTAAAGAAACACATGTAGTTGATTATCTGCTGCATTAAACAGCATTTAAAGTCAAAGGTTTGCTCCTGAATCATATGTTACATCTCAGTTATCTAGAAGCCAAAGATCTTTAGTCGCCCACTTGAGAGCTGCTATTCTTCCACTTGCACTTGAAGTTGGTCGATTCAAAAACATCCATGAGGAAAACAGATTGTGTGAGCTATGTGATCTTGGTGAAGTGGAAAGTGAGAC
Organism: Scomber scombrus; assembly: GCF_963691925.1. Lineage (NCBI taxonomy): Eukaryota > Metazoa > Chordata > Actinopteri > Scombriformes > Scombridae > Scomber > Scomber scombrus. Next base: position 3,414,699 of record NC_084989.1, read on the forward strand.
CCAATTTATTTTGTACTGTCGACTAGGGCTGGACAATATATTGAAATTATATCGATATTGTGTTATGAGACAAAATATCGTCTTAGATTTTGGATATCGTAATATCACGATATGTAATCATCATTGTCTTTTCATGCTTTTAAAGCTGCATTACTGTAAAGTATGTAATTTTCTGAACTTACCAGATTTGTTCTAGCTGTTCTGTTATTTACATTTTAACCACTTTGTCATTATATCCACATTACTGATGATTATTTATCAAAGATTTCACAATGTAAATATTTTGTGAAAGCATCCACAGCGATCTCTACAATATTGTTGTAATATCGATATCGAGGTATTTGGTCTAAAATATCGTGATATTTGATTTTGTCCATATCGCCCAGCCCTACTGTCCACATTATGATGATTTAAGAGAGTTAATGTTCCAACAAATGGCTTCACTGAATCCTGAAATATTTGTGCGCTCTGATGAGCAAAACAAAACAAAAGCATTGAAAAGAAGGCAAGAAGGAATGTACAATTAATAATAATTAATTTTTTAATCTCTATAAGCTTCCGTTACCTTATTTAATTATTTATTCTTGTTGGTCTTTGTTGTTATTTGAAAAGGCATACACTGTACTTTAACCCTGGCATGTATGAATTTGTGGTGTCTTATAAGCCCATGTGGGAATATTCATATGATACGATAATAAACATCTCAATCAATCAATCATAACTGCAAATGTCACTTCAGACTGATAGATACACTAGATGCTGGTTTGGTTGTTGCTCTTCAAAATCCCTTTTAGCCACATCCTGTCTGTCTATGACTTGTAGCAGCAGCTTGATTACTTTGTCTCTGGTCATTACAATGTAACGTCAGTGACCTGCCAGCTGCTGTCAATCAAACACAGACACCGACACCCATCCAACCAGCTGAGACACGAGAGAAGCATCTCTATTTTCTTCATTTTAATGATACAAAACTATTAAGAATACAGTTAAAAAGGCATTTTTGACTATGAAGAAATGACGAACCCTTCTGTTGTCCTCAGGTCGAGTTTGACAACAGGTGTGATTATGTGCTCCCATTTAAAAGAAAAAAAAGAAATGGTTTAAAAACAGTATCCTGACTAACCTTTGACAGTCTGTGATAATCCATCAACATATTTTCCTATTTAGTTAAAATAATTAATCATTTCTGCTTTTTTTTAAACTCAAAAATGAGGTGTAGTTTAATTTAAATGATCGTCATTTTCTAAAATCTATGTTAAACCTGTGGTAATGAGTTGGAATGAAGTCGGTTAAAAAGGTCTAACACAGAATTGGGTGATACTTTATACCTTTATGCCTTTTTATACCATATTCTTTATAAACTGGGTCACAATTGGAGAACAAGTGTTAGAACAAAGTCGAAGGTTCGATGGGAAGACAACAGGAGGTGGAATATGTTGGAAAGTGTTGGAAATTGAACTTCAGGACAGTCCAAGCCAAAATATCAAACCAAACAGCCCTGAGTAGAAATAAAACTGAATATACTGAATAGACTCGCCAAAAAAAAAACATTCAGTGCTAGATGTAACTCCCTAGTGACATAAACGCAGGAGAAAAGAGATTAAAAGAGTTAAAAGTTGGATTTTAGATACAAATAATACTACTGCTACTTTTGTTTTCTCCTTATGAAACAATGTCTGCCAGCTTGTTCAGGTAGCTAAACCCAAGTCACCGCCCCACTCACATGGCTTACTCCTCTCAGTGTATGGTATATCCAACGCACCCTTATAATCATGGTGGCGTACTTAAGTCACACAAGCTATGCTGCTGATTGCTGCTATGTCTGCCTCACTGCTGCCATTATATAGTATATAGCCTCAGCTTCAATCCAGGATCCACCTGTACCTTTCCCTGAAGGGGGGGGGGGGGGGAGTTAGTGTCATCATTGCTCCCCACTCCCTACTGGGTAAGATTAATGTTTCCTAGTGGGGGAGTGACAAGGTCAGATGATTATTGCGGGGTTGCCACACACAACAATGATGGATCTCAACTTCCTGTAAAAAATAAATAAAAGTGTCTTCCTTTCACACTGCTTCAATGGTGAGGGAGCACCGTGGAGACAGCACTCACGCTGGCTACAAAGGACAGCAACCGGCCAACTTGTTGACAGAAACTGCCTGGTTCAGGCGGCTCACAGTAAGGGAAAGTTTAAAAAGCTGCAGTGTGGCATTCAGAGGCTGCTTCCAGAAGATGTGGGTGCTGCTGTTTTGCAAAAGAAACTGTCTCTGCCTGGACTTTATGGCCCCAACACGGTTTTACTATTATTATACAGTATTTTATAATGTTCTATATACTCTATCGGCACATATTTGTCTCTCATATCTGATATTCTTCACCATACTGCACGAGGGCATGCTGAATAGCTCTGATGCAGCAGTGTTATAACATTAATTCAAACAGGAAGGACACCGCAAGTGAAAGAAATATGGATTCTTTTGGTCTTACTGGGATTATTTTTCATTATTTATAAGGTGTAACCTTATGAATGACAGCTAATCAGAGATCTCTGGAATAATAAATTGTGTCAGACGTGATTTATCCACAAAAAAAAGAATTTACCTTCTAATATTCAGTTACCTACTGTATATCTCTGAATATATGAGTATTGGTCTTTGGTAGACACCTTAACTAGGGTTTAAGGGGGGGGGGGGGGGGGGGGGGGGGGGGTGCTGGTGGAGAGTTAATGACAACATGAAATGATAATTGTCTTCCTGTTTAAACTGAAGGCTTCATTATTACATCGATTTTTTTATGGTGCAAATCCATTTAGATTTTGAGATGGAAATAAATGGGTAAGACTGGCTTTCATTTCTGAAAGATTATCCAACCTTGTTACAAGACAAGAATGTTAATGGATGACTCAGCAAAAAAAAAAACAAGTCTGTTCAGTGACTTTTTTTTAAGGACAAAAGTGACAAAGAAAAGAAGAAAAAAAAGAAAATCTTGCTTTCTACATTATCTGCACAGTGTTCAGGGTTACTTCAAAAATGTATTCAATATAATTACTAATTACCTGTTACCTAGATGTAGTCAGTAACCTAATCCAACTACCACAATATTAAAGTAATGTCATTTCTATTTTGCATTACTTTTGGAAGACCCCTATATCAAATATGCAATAATAAAGACCTAATATGAAATAATATAGACCACAGAAAAGAAGTGTCTGTAAGATGACTGTATTCTGTAAGACAATACAACAATGTAACCTTACAAAAGAAAATGGGGGAGCCAAACTTCTTAGCATCAAGAAAGAAAAACCTGCTTTTCATTAAGCACATTCAGATCTATGAGTCTACAATAAATAGCACAACACATGATGTGCATTACAGAGAACATTCTCAGGGAAAGCCTCGGCGACCACTGACACACTGTCAACTCTTGGCACGTACGCACCCACACTCATCACGGTGGAGAGTCGTCATGCGCGCTACAAGCTGTCAAAAAATCAAGCTATACAAGACTGCCACACTACATAACTGCTTACTCTCAACACAAGTTCATTGTGTGTGTGTATACGTACACCTGCTGTGCGCACCTGCATGCAACATGTAATATACATATATATTTTTGCCTTGATTGGATAGTTGGTGGTAGAGAGGCCAACAGCAGACAAGGGGAGAGGGAGAAATGAGTATGACATGCAACAAAGGTCCCTGTCTGACTTGAACCAGGGATGTTGTGTGTATATAGCATGCACTTTAACCACTCGGCTTAAAGGGTACTCCCTGCATGCTACATGTGATATCATCCTCTACTCACACCATCATATTTAGTATATCCGTCTTTATTTTTAAATGTATTCTGAAATTGCAATCCCCATTTTACTAAATGCTATAGGTAATCTGATGACACATTTCTACCTGTAACTGTAACAGAATAGTTAAAAATAAGTTACCTTTTTGTTTTGTATCTTAATAACATAATGCTAAATGCCTGTCAGCACATAGCAACTATTATATGGTTATGGTTATACGGTTGTAGGGTTACAGTTAATTCAAACATTAATTGCTGTGTGTGACAGGATAAAAACTGTTCTCCTGTATGAAAGCCAGATGTGCTACAAACAGAGGTGAAAAGTGAGGACGATTCTAAGGTCCTGTGACTGACAGGGGCCCTAAAAAAATATAAGAACATTCGTTTTTTTTGTAAATTAACATATCATCATTATAGACATAAATAAAATATTTCATTTACAATTAAACTAAAGCTTTATTTGTATGCAGAATGTTGCATGCATGTCCACACAGTGTTTTATCATCACAGCTCAGTGTCAGTAAATATTGGACAGTTAGTATTGGACTACAATAGAGTTGCAAGCTTTCACAGGTAGAGGTGTGGTTACATTAATTATACATTGTTGGCATGACCTGTGTGTGGTGGTGGGGCCCAATGTCATATCTTTTCATGGGGCCTAGAATCCCTGGTGGCGCTCCTGGTTATACAACTCCATCCAACACCTGACCTCCACACCCTTTAATGTTCGCCTGACTACATAAAGGTTCAAACAATGCTGGCATGAATCATAAAGTACAGAATCATCTAATATGGAATACATTCCTAGAGAAACTGGGCTGAGTTTATCACATTGTAATGCTGGCATACCATGGCTATGGTTTTGTACAAATTAGACATAACAGTGGGTGTAATCTGCTTGGAGAGAAGTGAGAAAAATGTTTTGGGTTAAATGTCTTTGTTGGTAAGAGTTTGGTAAAAGAATGCAATTTCCAGTGGTTCATTACCTGAGTCAGATCAGCCGGTGAGATGTACTGCCAGTTACATGCACACATTCAACAACTGAGCACAAAATCTTGAAAGGAATGTAATCTTCCTGTCTACGTTTGGACCGTTGTGTCTTCAATCAGCCAATCAGGGCACTGAGAACCCACGCTGTTAACACTCAGCCACAGTGTTCTATATATATATATATATATATATATATATATATATATATATATCATATCATATAACCATATCCAGTGGACTGTAAATGTCAACTCTATGCTGAGGAGGAGAGACATGGATGAAAGAGATACCAACATAAAAAGGCAGTGTGATGGTGTAAATGGTAAAGGCTTCGCCAAGCATAAACACTGATACTGTGGTAGCTGGAGTGAAAATGTGCAGAGAGATTGAAAAATTGCCACTTGCTAATGAAGGCGGTCAAATAATTACATTAGGGATGTTTTAATAAGCTGATTTGACGCAGATTGGCTTTAGTCAGAGGTGATGTTGGACAGGTGGCTAAAACTGGATAAAAAGTACAAAGTAGACCTTGTTTTCCCCTTTTTAGATGAGACTTTATAGGCATCATCACACTCAAACAAACTGATGTGTTTCCTCCTGCTAGTTGGTGACAAGCAGATGGTCAGACACTAAAATGAGATGAGACGATGAGAAGGGGAAGACGCGAGAGATTGGAAATTGCTGGATTATTGATTGTTTCCGATGCTTCAAGCACATGAAGTGGATGAGTCTGCGGCATGGATTCCATTATTTTGATACTCGGTTTTGTTATTATGTTCTACATTTCATCCAGCACTGTCATTTCTGTCCTCCTGCTGTTTCCCCTAATGATCCTACCATTAAGTTCATGCTGAATTCTGCCAGAATGCTACTAAAAATGCATAAGAAAATGCTTGTGTTACTTTCTGTATTGTTTAACCCGTAACTTTACTGAACTTCACGCTTCAAAGAATATGAAACCATTTTTAGAAGTCTTCCACTGACAGTACATAGGTAAATCCACTATAGTTATTGTTGTATTGGTTGTACCTGAAACAGACCTGTAATTGGCGTACTTTATATTTGCAGTATGGTACTGGAACACAGCAAAGTTCTATTTTAGGTACCACTTTTTTATCAGGACTGCAAATTGACAATTGAGTGACAGCTGAACTGGACGCAGAAATAAAGTTTGTTAACAAGAGCCGTGTTTCTGACAAAGCACCATGTAAAGGTATAAAAGAATAGCTGGAGTCATTATTTTAAGTCAAAAGCTAACAGTGGTTCATGACAGGAGCTGCGGCAGTTAAAACCCTGTGAAATAGGTCTGCGTATCATAGCAGCTTCGTTCGTGTGTTTCCATCTGGTACGAGGCTTCTCCAGTAATATCGCTTCCGTCCATCTGGCCACAAAAACAGCAACAAGAAGCCGAGATACAAACAAAACCAATCCGTTATTGACTGAGACAAATCTATAATTGATGTCCGGAATCAGGGAGGAGGGGGTCGCAAACAGGGTTTTGGAAAGAGGGTGGAACATCACCCCCATCTCTAGGGGAAATCATGCACTAGTGCATACTCAGTCACATATTATGCATGTGCGGCTTGAAAGAGGCCAGTTGGAGGGCCAGTGATGGTATCAGTGTGGCTCTGTCTACCTCTTGGTGCCACCATTGCTGTTTACACCAGAAAGCACATTGGAATGAATCTTTGTGCCTGTATATACCATGGATGTATTATAAGACCTGGATACTGGACCAAAAATGGTGCCCATTCAGTCCATGAAGAATTACTTGGCTGGTGCATACGCCAAAAAAAGTTTCTAGTTTCTAGGTTTGCTTCCATTCTGCAGTCTAGTGAATATGCTTAGTAGTGTTACCCCTGCTGGCCCGCCCTGCCCATGTGTTCCTGCTCGGCCCACTGACTTTACATTGGGATGACTTCACAGATTTTTAAATCTATTTTCTTGTCTTGAGGAAAGTTTTACAAAAATAAAACCTCCATGAATCAAAAATTCTAAATAAAGAGAGTGATAATTGACCTCATTTGCAGTTTGAAGTGTCCTGTCAAATCTTAAAGAGAAAGGTTGGCTGCAAGGTTTGTGTGGTGACACTCCATCCAGTTCTTATAATACATCCATGGTATATACACAACATTGACTGATAATGATTTTAATTATGCAGCCCGTACATCAATGGAGAGAGTAGACAGGAGTCCAGGATGTCTTGCATTGAAAAGGTTTATTTACTTGTATACAAGGAGAAATGAGCGAATGATCAGTACACGTTATGTTCTGATGCTCCCTTCAATTCTGAAGTTTCTCTCCTCCGGGGATAGACTTTAAACCACACAGATAATGCCCAAGGTTGAGCCATGCCCAAATATGGGCAGACCAACACATCTACAATATACAGAATGTAGTCTACTGGTCTATAGCCAAAACATTGCTTAGACCTCACTCAGGACCTTTGTCCTCTATCCAACACTATATCAAACCTCTGACTCCAGTTACCTTTACCCCATTCAGGGAAAACAGTCAAACACATATCTGACCTCGGCTGCTATAGCAACACTATCAGAATGCCTCCTGTTTTCCCCAAAAGGAGCAGACTCACTGCTTACCACTATCTCAAGGGGAGACAGTGTTTAAACCCAATATTTGGTGTGGCCTTGCTATGACCGCAAAGCCTAGTTTGACCCAGTGCATATTAGTTATGGAAAATTCCCTAACATTGACTTTTTTGTAAATTAGAGGGTGAATGTGTCACCCTAAAGAGTATAGTCTAGACCTGCTTTATGTGCCTTGAGATTACTTCTGTTGTGATTTGGTGCTATATAAATAAAGACCCATTGATTGATTGAAATAATAATCTACGACTGCTTCTTCCATGTTAGACTCTCAGGGTCAGTCGTCAAGACGACTTGTTTTTGGTCAGTGGTGCAAATTTATGGGTTTAACTTAAACAGGACAAGAAGAACTTGCCAGATTTACTACGCCCTCATGAGTGAATCCACTGATTCTATTGGGATGAACTGAATTTGCTGTGAAGTTTGTTAAGTTAAATGCTGGTGTGACCAGGCGTTAGTACTACGAGCACAATATCAGCCTCATAGAGAGCCGAAGTGAGCATGGAGTGCCCAAGTTCTGCTTTCAAAGTGCTCACAAAGTTATTTAACTGTTAAAATCCTGAAGGTTTCAACTTCTGATAGAATCTGCTGCAGTGGAACATAGCGGTTCTCTTTTGTTTTCACAAAAGATGAAAGATAACTTGAACGAGGGCTTGCATTGAGTGACAGAAGCTAGTGGAACGTAGGGATGTCATTTGCCTGTATTACCCCACTAATTTGTCACACACACAACACAACATCTGACATGTGTCACAGTGTCAGAATTCTAGCATGTCAGAATTCTTCTGCCTTCCCTCCCCTAGTAACTCCTAAATGTGCTGTGACATTGACCAATACAAGCAAAGAGCAATTTTCCACACACAACTGTAAAAGTAAAAAAGGAATGATTTATTTAATTCCAGTGAACCTGTAACAGCATAGTGAGCATGAGTGGTTTGCTTTCATCCAGAAAGCCATTATTACATACTGTACAATGTACCATTCACTGGTGGTGCTGTCAGGAAGATGGTGATTTGTATGTAATCTAGCATGTTTCTCGACCAAGTCACTGCAATTATTTATTACTCTGTGATTACTGACAGCGTAACCATTTTGAAAGCCAAGAATAGCATGTAGTCTGATTGCAGCATTCACCTAACCACACACAGTGGGCAGGACCATAACCTCCGTGTGAAAGTATTGTGTTTTGAATGCCCGACCATTCCCTCCTACAGCTTCTCAAAGAAAGAATTTGTATTGAAGCCAGAAAGAAAAAAAATGAAGCCACATCAACAAGTACATGTAGAAGAATCTAGAAGTTGTTTATAACAATAAATCCGTCACCTTTGATGGACTTCAACACATTCTATCCCCCTCAAAAGGCAACATTGCACACATGATATTCAGCACAGAGGTGTGACATACTGCAGGATAATCTTAGTTTTTGTTTTTTTAAAAGCAGCATCAGGTTTGTTAAAATGAACATTTTGTATTTTTGTTGGCTTTATGTCTTTTGCACCATTAAAATCAAAACAAAAGTAAGACTGAATGCCTTGAAAATGTCAAATGGTGTAACCACAAACAAATGATAAATATTACATATTTGATCCACCTACAGTGTATTTAAGTGGACTTATACTAATAATGACTTCATTTTAAAACATCAAATAAAAAGAAACAACATTTTGGAGTATTTCTACATTTAAATTTTAATGCATTTTGTCTATATTGAGCAGGACAGATCCAAAGTGGATTATATTTATTCCAAATTTTAGTTCACATTTATTGTTCTGTATATAAACAGATTTCTATGAAAAAATACCGGTTACAGCACGTAATTGACCCAGACACATGTATAGGGGCAAGTCAGGCAACACACTAAATATTGGCTGAAACAATGAATGTTTTGTTGAATCTAAAATCCTTTTTTTGTAGACAAGACTGCAATTCTCAGTCTTACAAAAATAAACAGTATGATTTTTAGCCCCTGTCATGCAGCCATCTAAGGAGACTATCCAGGACATAGAAAGTGGTGAAGTATGAGTACCACCTCTGTCTGTCTGTCTTATTGACTTTTGCACACATGGATCCCCCTCCGGAGACTATTGGCCCTCCCAGCAATGCAGTTATCCCTCTTCACCTCCTCCTTTCACCTGCCAACACCAACACAACAACACTACTCCTCTGTTTAGAGAGCTGACAGCCTCACAGTCAAACAGATGACAAGCAGTCCCCACTTCAACCCTACACAACTTTTCTTTACATGCCATTACTGTCACCTAGCAGCCTGTATGTGTGTTTTATGTATTGCCCAACACTCTGCTTGTGTGTGTCGAAGTATTTGCGTGCATTACTGTCACTTAGCAATCAGCCAACAACCTTTCATAGCTTCTCCAATGGAAATGCTTTGCCACATGCCAGTGAATAATAGACAGCCAGGGCTGCTAAACAGGAACACTTAATGAAGACGCAGTCCTTGACACAACCACTCTCGCTGGCATTGATGGACCTAGGTTTGAATGATGGCGTGGTTGTTATGTAAATGTAAAGCCAGAGCTTCCCTTACATTAGCTTTATACTGAAGCTATTTTATTATGCAGCTGTGAAGAAAAAAAAAAAAGCACCCTAAAACACGTCCATTGACGAAACAAAACAGCTGCCCACATTGGCTCCTTCTTTTATGGGTGCATTGGGTAGTTTGGCATGTAGTTTTTTAATGAATGTACAGAGACAATAGGAAAGCAACTCTGTGAAGTAGCACTTAGGCACAGTTGACCTAAATCAGGCACGTCCAAACTATTCCACAAAAGGGAGTGTGTCTGCATGTTTTTATTCCAACCAATCAAAAAGTAGTATACATCCTCAAGGGAACGTGAATGGCTATACATTTTTTGTACCAATCCATTCAGTAGGGCCAATTTATCTTAACGTGTACATAATGTTCTGGGTCAAATTTGACCCATTTTTACATTTGAGAGCTGTAAAAACACCATATACACATTTCTTTTAGGTGGATGTTTCAAATGTGACCCTGAATATAAAAAAAAGCAATTATAATGAATCTCTTTTTTTTTTTGTGCAGCTGACGCACATTTTTGTTTATGCAAATGTACACTTTTGAACTGCTTTTAATAAAAACACCAAACATTCTTCATATTCTATAAAACGTTCTCGTGGACTATATACATTGATTCTGAATGTCTTACACGTTTATTAATGACTGATGGGGAATTTATGAATGTGAATTCGTGCAGAGACTAATTATGAGTCAGAATATGAACAGTATGTGAGGGTTAAGCAGCAATGGAGGCACAAAAAAATCAGAGATGAATTTATAAACAGAGAATTAAAAACAACAAAAGGACAGAAAAGTTCTGTGAGGATGCAATGTAGTGAAATACTTTACTCACTACTCAAGTGCTGGGTATGTCATACTCAACAGCTGTGAAGTCCTGTATATATATATATGATAGCCACAAAACCAGTACCACAGACATGGTACACAATGTGTGCTAAAGCCAGAAGCCAGCCAAGCCAGCAAAAAGAGCACCACTGGAAGCTAGATCTAAGTTTGCAGGCCACTGCATGAACTTGTTACCTGGATGTTCCTCTATTTGATATTTTCAACCAGCAGAGACCCAGACACTAATTATCATTCAAGCTAAATACTGTGCAGTTGAGGCTGATGCCATCATACCCCATCGGCAAACTGGTGAAAGGGCAAAGCAACAGGCTGCTGCAGATAAGGAGAAATGATCTGAAGCCGTCCAGAAAGCGAGGGAAGACGGTGGAACTGCTGTTACCATGGATATATGGACCGATGAATTCAATAAGTGTAGTGACTATGCCCTGTACTTTTAGCACTACTGGAGGCTAATGGATCGGATTCGTCTGACGTGTACGCAGGTTTCAATTTTATTACCTTTACATAACTTTACAATAAACAAAACAGAAAACAGCCCTTTGCTCCTGAGCACAGTCAAAAACGTTTTCTCACCATCAGCACACATCTGGCTTGATTGGCATGACTTTTTTATCTGTGCCCAGTCGGCCTTTTACCGTGCTCCCCCTAGTGCTTGGGAGGAGCACTAGGGGGAAATCCCACATGAAATCAAATATATGGCTCCTACAAAGAGGTATACAGTTCTTCTATGTCACCACATCAGTGAGAGATGACATCTGGAGAGTTGCTTTCTGGCAACAGTCCAGTAGATAGCCAATGTGTTTATGAATTATGAAATACCAGTGGATAAAGTAGTTTTTGGCCCTAAAATAAAAGGCTGCACTTCGGACCTATCACTGGATTCCGTGAAGTTCACATGCTGGAATCTATAGTGAAAGAGTACAGTAACATCAGACTGCTCTTGGAAGAGAGATATAAATCAGCTGCATAGGATGGAGAGCATCTTTCAAGACCAGTTGATGGACCTGATTCCTCAATCTTTTCAAATGAGCCATTAACGAGCTGTAATTTGAGAGATACCCACCAATTCACACAGTGCTTCTTTGATTTTTCAAACTTAAGAAACACCCCAAGCCCAAGTTTGGAGTTTAGTCCTCCTCCACGCTCACACATCCAGCCTGCTTGAGAAGAATATACTCTTAACTCCCACCTACAAGGTCGCCGTGTTTCTCTGTCCCACATTTAAATCAGTGAAAATGTTGAATCTGGAGGAGAGACAGGAGGTGATGAGGCAAGTGTGGGCACTTACATGTGAAGAACCAGGCATCCCGAGTGCAGCCAGAGTGCAGGAGAAGGCCCCTCAGTCACTGATGCATCATCACTGGAAGGACACAGTGAATTTTATTTTTCATCCTGCATGAAGCGACTCTACCACAATTATATGGCTGATAACATGACAACATAAAATGACAGCAGAAGAGGGTGGACTTCACAAAATGGGAAAAAGAGACACCCTAATTGATGGATGGAGTGGAGGAGTACTGCTTCACAAACTTTCAATTTAAGTCATCAGAGGAAAATGTGCTTTCTTTCTGGGAGGAACAAGACCGATCATTGCCATGGCTGCATCATCTGCACTCATTATAGAGGTGAGGTAGAATCACCTGAATCCTCACACATTGGATGCTATTTCATTTTTGATAGATAGATACTTTATTTATCTTAAAGGAAATTGAGGCATCCAGTAGCTTATATGACACACACATACATATACAGATGCAAAAAACCACTGAGAGAATACAAAGGAAGCCTGCTTAGTGGAAGTGGTGTAGTAGGATGCTATGGTAGAATAGAATGTGTACCATGGTGGTAGTCCAAAAAGTGACAGAGTAAGGATATTACCAATGCAATTACTGTATCTGATACAGAAACACAATATAACAATAATATAACAATACAAGAATGTAAACAGCAATAGAGAAATACCAAATCATTGATAGCTTGTAAACCAAGACTAGTATTAAGAGATAAACACACAGGTTAAAACTTAAGATACAATGTGAAAAAAAGCCTAAGTCAAAGTTGATTAGACCATTAATGTCATGTCATGTCATCAATGTTACATGTTTAGGGTGGATTGGCACCAGTTTTGGTTCTAGGATTATTTGTTTTGAACTGCTGAGCACTTTATAGGCCTATTTATTATTTATTAATGTTGGACAGCCTTCAAACATTAGTATTAGTTCTTTATATTTAGGAAGTTGATGTGACATTCAAAATTTTAGTTTCAGGGAATTAAATATGTCAACCTATGTTCAGGCTATTTTGGAAATACCTGTTGTTTATTTGACCAAACATTCCAATTTTTACAAAGACTTCTTCAGTGTAATATGTTACATATCATCATGATTACATATCCAACTGTGTGATTGGCTGCAGGTGTCTAAATGAGAGTACATAAATGGGTGGCAGGTGGATGATTTAAGCATGAGGATTGTGGACTATAGTACTGTATTACAATCTGGACCAAAGTGGTAGACCAAGAGACACATTTCAGCTGTGACACTGTTCTGTTCTGACTTCCTCGTCATGTGTCATACCCAGCTGGGAGTGTTTCAGAAGTGGACTGTTCTCTCTGTCTGAGTTCCTGCCCGGCTGATCTGCTCTGTGCAGCTTGGCGCAGGTTTGAACAAAAATAGACTAGGCTCGTATGTTTAGCAGAGCGAAGTGGAGAGACACTTCTGGGATGCTTTGGAAGCACAAAGCACAAGCATTGACTAGAGTGACAATGATCAGCTCCGGCGTCCGTGTCGCAGCCGGGATGTGACGCAGCTGGAATGCGACACAACCACACCCGATGGGAGTCTTTTACTTTCCAACCCACTACATATAGAGTACACTGCTTCCTGCATTAGTACTGAACATTTGAATTTACGTTAATGGGGAGGAGCAAAATCATCCAGTATGGATATAAATCAATGGGATATTAGGCTGAAATTTTCATGAGTGAAAATCTATATAGTTATGTTTTAACACACGTTGATCCTCTGTAGATCTAAGTATTTTCACAGTATATATTTATATACATATCAAAATGATATTCTATGTTTTGAGAATCAAACAATCACCTTTGGTCGGCTTTTAAAAGTGATACAACACTTTTAGAGTATCTTATTTTACAACATGGAAAATGTACTATTCCAACTGCATTCTGTTCTGGTATATAAAGAACGAACTGGAGCTTGTTCTTTCAGCCGTCTCCCTGCAGCTCTCCCTCTTGGTCAGTTAATCACTGAGACAATCTAATTGCTGCCAAATGTCTCTCTTCACTTTAACTGATGATGTTGTCTACATTGTGAATACTGAAGTCACTCTAGATAAGATCTACAAAATGCCCTTAGTGTGAATAAATGGGTTTATTATGACTTGGTGTTAAATATATATTGTAAGGTACAAAAGCTGTTTGATAAAGTGCAGTATCAAGAAATCAGAGTTTATATTTTGACATAAGTAAAAGAATAAGATGAGACACTACACTAGAATCAAGACAGTTTCAATACATATTGATCAGAAGGTTGAAACAAACCCACAGGACAGATAGGTTTTCAACTTAGTATAAGGAAATAAGACTTCTAGGATTAAATTACATTACAAAAAAAGCACAAAAAATGAGATTTCTGTAACATTTAAGTCACTGCTCATGACTAATTAATATATTTCAAGGATATATGCAGGCCTTTGTCAGAAGACATTTTTTCAACTGTGTAAAACATGAATTTAACATCAGGGTTTAGTGTCTGCCTCCGAATCAAAGAAGAGCAGCTTCTGTCTGCAGCCGTCACTTTGCACTGACGTTCAGCAGTCATACAGGGAAACATCCATCACAGAGGAGGCAGACATACCAATTTCTGCTCTGACAGTAGCCTTAACAGACCTGACTGCACAGCAGCTGGGAGACATGCTGAGTTTTTTTTTTTTTTTTTTTTGGATTGGAAATTCTCTCTCTTTTATGGCTTGATCTCACCCGGCGCGGCTGCGTCACATTCCGGCTGTGACACGGCCGCTGGGTGCCGATCGCAGCCACTTTAGTTAATGTTTGTGATCCCACCAGACGTGCTGCTGTGTGTTTCATAAGCAGCTGCTAAAAATACGCACTAAATATGTACAAAATAAAACACCACGTGCAAACCCCTGATCGTACATCAACAATTCACACAATTAAAACAAATAAACCATGTAACAACATATCCTTATACGTACCCACAGTAAAAAGCACAAACATCAACAAAAATGACCAAATCAACAAAATCGGAGCAAGTCCAACAAAATTGGGCAGTTTAGTTGCACTGCTATTGCAGTAATCACGGTAGCTGAAAGGTGCTCCTTAGGTTTTGACTTGGCTGCTGTAATTACTGTAGTAGCAGCACAATTTCATTTACAAGGCGGACGGCTTGACCACAATCAAAATGCTCCACTACTGAAATGCTACCGGTTGAAAAGGACGGAACAAAACCAGATCGCAGTGGGAACACGAGGGTTACCATTAACAACACTCCATCCTTCTCCTTTTCTCTCTTTCTTTTTCTCTGTAGAAAACAGCTGGATTCAACAATTTTGTCCTTTTTCAGTCCTGGCGTGTGAGAGTGTAGACGTTTGGTGGGTGGGTTATAGGGACCCTAGTCCTGGAAGAGGTGGGACGTGACTAGGGTCCATCAGAGGGGTTGATTTACTGCCACTTCAAACCTGTTTATTACTCTACTTGGTATGTGAAGGTTATCTTTGCAAAAAAAAGACAATAAAGAGATTTGGGCAAAAATACTGCATTTCATCCCAAAATACATGGAAGAACCAGGAAGAAAAGTTGTACTGTTTAATGGTGGCCCATGTTGTGAATACTATTGTTTCTCTCTTTCTGTAGACTGAAAATGTCTTGGCAGACAGCTAGACAATTCCATTTATTGTTAAACTTTTTGCATCAAGCAGTAACCATTAACATTTTGTCGCATGGTTTCATGGACCGCATGCTTCTTTTTTCTCTGATTTTGGCCTGCTGCATATTAAAGTAAGACACATCAAAAATGTTTAGCAAAGGTGATACAGTGATCACGTCCACTGATTGTCAATTTCAATACAACCCGTATTCAAATATTGATTGGTTTAATAATGTCATATATTTAAAGTGCAAAACAGATGTATCACTTGTGATCAGGCTGTGCTTTAATTATATTCTCCATAGTAAATTGTATTTTGCCCTGTCTCATTACTGGAGAGCAACCACTACAACTACCTTTGTCCAATCACTGTGCTTTCATGCAGTCACTGTGATAGAGAGTGTAACTGAAAAGGAGAAAACATTGAAATTCCTTATCTTTTTTGCCTGTGTATCGACTATCAACGATCTTTACAGGCACCAGAATCTCATGGGTGAAAACACAAGCAGCCGATGCTGTGGTGTCTCTAAAGCTGCAGTAAATGCAGACACCTCCATGAACCCTACAAATACAATCATTCATCAAGCTTTACCATCAAAATCCACAATGTGACTGCCACTACAACTTATGTTTATGATCTAACCAATCAGAATATGCCTTATAAATGATATATTTGCCTCAAACTCTTTCTAGAAATATGGATTATATGGGTGCCTTGGCCTTGCTACAGTATGATTGGACAATTACTGATTGGGGGAGAGATTTGACGCAATAAAATGTGTCCATACAGTGAACTTAATAGAACTGTTTTATTTCAGCAATAACAAACACAAAAGAGAGAATGACTACTTGGTCGGTATTTAAATTAAGAGCAATTTTGGTTGATTTCACTTACAGCTTTCCTCCTGACTCACCGAGGAACCAGCAGCCATGGAAGAAAAGTGCCTCTATATGTACACGACAGACAAATTATAGATGTTGGGACATGGTAGAAAATGTCACGACCATTTGAAAACACTGACAGTTAAAACTCTATGGTGCTTTCTGAACTTGAACAGATGGCATTTGTACTGAAAAAAACTTCCAACAAAAAAAACTTCCAACAACCCATTCAAGCCACAAGTTTAAAAAAAATAAAAATAACTGCCACCGGCTCTGTCTCCTAATTCTAGCCCTTTGAAAAACGAGGGCAAGTCAAAGTTAATAATTATATTAAAAGCCCTGCCCTGGTGATGCATTCTCTTTTGACACATCCATTTGTCACTCTTGTGTAGTGAAATGTTTCCCTCTGATAAATATTTTCAGGGATCAAAATGGAGCACTGTGAAACATTATTGGGAGAGACTCATTGATATTTTCCCCACAAGGCACCAGTCGGCATTTAAAAGCACTATACTAAATAAAAGGATATTGATTTCCTTGAATGAATGCCTGGTCTAACCTTCAGGACTGCATCAATTGAGGGCATGTGTCATGTAAATTACTGGTGGCAGACATGCTTTAATATCTGCAAGAGGCAGTGATACTTCTACACATTGTAGCCATTGAGACATCCCGTGCTGTACATCATGTAATATCAGTGTTCGAGCTCACCGGCTGAGCAGAGTAAACTTTTGTTTTATGACTGAGGAGCAGAGACTACCAGGAAAGCTGTAGGTTGGCAGAAAACTTGACAGTTTCTCGACCTCTATTTTACTTACAAAATTGCTGACTTTGACCTGTACTAGCTGCTGTGTGGTTTTATAGGTCCGTGTGGGACCGGGCTTGTAAACAGAAGATGAGACAATAAATTCCTACTCTGTGAAACCGTCAAGTGATTCAGTTGCGGCTGTTGTGATGCTCCTGGATATACAAAAAACCTGAGATATGGCTCAGTGGAAAGACGGCAGGAGTGTCTGACATGCCCCGTGTAAAAACTTTTCTTTTTAAAAGTTATTCCTGGATCACGTCGTTGATGGCCTTACAAAAAACGCAGAGGTCATTCCTGACCAGCTTTCTACTCTTAAATCTGACTCTTTGTGCTTTTTACATTCACTGTAACAACCTTTTGTCAGACATAGTGCTTTGATACATAGACGTAGATAAAGACAGGTGACAAATTATAGGAATAACCAACATAAAAAGATTTAGTCAGGTGTTGGGTCACCACATGCTGCCAGATATTCCCTCATTTGGTGTTTTGATGATGGTGGTGGAGAGCACTGTCTAAAGGCCCATTTATGCTCAACGTACGTACGAAAAATGTATACATCCTTTTCAAATGATGTTACCGTCACTGCTCACATACTTCCATGCTTCCTTTACGTTGGCATGGATGTTAACCAATACATCCACCAGGGGGCAGCCCAGAGTCAAAAGTTTATGACAACAACAAACTCAAAAACAAACATGGCGACTGTGGAGGAGATATTGGTAATGTTCCTCTTGCATGAAAGACAAAAACAATATGTTTAAAGTTTCTAACCAACTCGCACAACCTTTCCTCCAAAAGTTCCGCCATTGTTATTTCTTCTCCGTGTCTCACTAGAGCTACGTATCGGGTAGTGACAGCAACACTGCCCCCCACGATTTCCGGTGGTACTGCTCCGCTTGGCCCGTATCCGTAAGCTTTATGGAAATGTGCAGAAATATGGACGAAATGAACGCGGAGCACGGACAGAAGGCTCCAACCGTATCCCGTCCGTATTTAACGTTGAGCATAAATGGGCCTTAACATGTCAGTCCTGTATCTCCCATAGGTGTGTACAGCTGTGTTGAGAAGTGGTGACTGAAGGTCATAGCATATGATTCACATCATTTTCATACTAATCAAACCATTCAGTGACCCCTAGTGCCCTATGGATGGGGGCATCGTTATCCTGGAAGAGACCACTTCCATCAGGATAGAAAGGTTTCATCATAGGATAAAGGTGACCACACAGAACAACCTTGTATTGATCTGCAGTGACCTTTCCCTCTAAAGGGACAAGTGGAACCCAACCATGCCAACAAAAATGCCCCCTCACAGCATAACCACGCCACCAGATCCCCTCACTGTAGATGTCAAACATTCAGACCTGCACTGGTATTTCCTTTCATTTATCCCTCGCGTAAATATAATTGATGTAAAGCTCGTGGTGAGGTGGTCCTTTGCAGATTTTTGCAGAGTAAAACATCTGTGTATTTATATGTCACTGTCACTAAAGTATGCAGCTGCTTAGCAGTGTTTAACAAGTGCTATGTGACTGGCATATCTGCAATGATGATTTGCTGTTTTACCATATAGGGCAGACACATTTTACAACATAAGAAGCAGCATGGATAACAAGATTAAACTTTTCGGTATATATTTGAATTTCAATGTCCATCAAAGTTAAAACTCTCCTCTCCAGCACAGCATGCAACATTTTGTAGCTATCATGCATTCATCAGGTTTGCTTCTATCTCCTAATTAACTGATTCATCATGTAACCAACAAATCCCTATAAATGCCATACACACAAAACATCATAATGAATCCCTTTCTTCAAAATCACAACATAAATATAATAAAATGACTAATATATAAATAAATGAATCTCATAACAACACCACATGCTAGCTCATTTTATACCTGTAGTTCATACCACTCCATGTAGACAGAAGAAGCAATCGAAATAATAATGATACAACATTTAACGTGATGGTGCCTTTCATGTTACACAAGGTCACATATGATGTATTGATCTGGAAAGAAAATGTGATGAAACTGCTGCTTTTTCCAGAGCGTCTAAATGTGTTGCTGCTGTTAAATAGGACAGCAGCGTATGTGCTGGTCCTGCCAGTTTCTGGCCTTTCACAGAAAACAATTTTGCACACTGATAAGCACCTAGGAACCCCCATTCCTACTGTGTTATCATACATGGTGCATGCAGTGCAATGCAACCCTTTTTATTGCTTTCTTGGACTGTGCACTTTCAGTCATGTGTCCTCATTTGTAATTTCCCCCTCTTTTTTTTCTCCATGTGTATTTTTCTCCTTATTTTATTTGAATATTTGTGCATTTATATTTTATTTTACTGTGGAATTATAGATAGTATATATTATGTATACTGTATCTATTGAACTACTTTATGCATACTGAGCATTTCTGACACAAAAAAAAATCCTTAGGATGAATAAAGTTAAAACATACTGTATCTTAAAGAATATAGGCAGTGTTTTCATGCATGTCACAGTCTGAACTGATACTTTTGTTTATTTGTTTGTGTCAAAGATGCTCAGTGTATATATATGGTATATTTTAAACATTGTATCAGAAGATCTGACATGTTAATCAGATATATAAGCTACCTGTCACATTAGAATAACAGTTGCAGACTAAATTTGGCACACCTTATTTTTAATGACCTTCCTACTCCAGATATTCCTTTGGTTACAAGCTATTCAGATGCTAAATTTGAATTGTTTATATGATGTTAATTAAAGTTTATCTGGGAAAAAAAAAAACTTGCAGTGACACATAAAACTGATGTTGCAGTTGAGCAAATCAGCGTATTGTCCAATAAAGTCAATCTTTTTTACAAACAGTTGCCACAATATGAAATGATAGATTGCAGTGAAAAAAAAGGGTCCGTGTTAGTTAATACATGTTGCTACAGTTCATGTCATTGCTCAGTAACGTCATTAAATCGCTAATACATTTTTAATTCAGCATGTCAGTGTAATCAACTGTAATTTCATTCATTAATTAGAGTTTACACAAGGAAAGTTTGCAGACAAAGACTTCAGATGAGGAATCCATCGCCCTAATTACCTCCTGCTGTGGTCGCAATGGCCGTAGAGGACTGTCTGGGTACAGGGTTTGTTTGGGTACAGGGTTTGTTTGGGTACAGGGTTTGTGCTGCTGCTGGACCACAAGTGGCAGTGGCTGTGACTTGAGGGACAAATTGTAGAGCTGGCACACATCCACAAGGGCCTTGGCCACCTACAGTATTTGCAAGCTGAAAAGCTTCAGTTTGAACGGGTACATCTAACACCTAAGAAAGTTAGACACTCTGCTGCCAGTGTTTTGGGTCACTGAGTTAAATGTAATACAGTCTAATACACCATGTATGAAAGAAATATTCAGTTTTAGTTGAAACTTTTTCAGTGTTTTGTTTGAAATCTATGATCATTTTAGAGGCTGCAGATTGTACTAATGTTCAGATGTATTGAACTTTACATCACCTTCATGAAGTGAGGATTTATTGCAGACTGCATTACTTTTAGGTAATACTTTTGGCAACTAAACTCATGTATGACAGTTACTATTTGTATTATATTTAAAGTCATTCATCTGTCATTAAGAAGCTATCTGGCAGACTAATTAGTTTTTCTGGAGAAAGGTCCCCTCTGACAGTTGTATTTTCATATTTTTCCAATAGACCATTGAAAACCTGAACAACTGTAGCCAAGTCCTGCAGACCTGCCTGCCGGACCCCAGCCTCATTTCTAATGTCCTTGCCATTAGGGATGAAGACAAACAGAAACCTAATCCATTTACCATCCCAGCCCAATCCTAGTGATTTATCTGCTAATGTAGTTTCATAATGTAGAGATCATTGTGAACATTTGTCTTTGGGTTTATTTTTACTTCTTCCATACTTGTAATTTTGATCCAATCATCATCATTTTGTTTTGCAGTACATTGTAACAAAATGTTGCACCTGTCTTTGTGATGTCATCATTTGTTTAAAACAGTTATGTAATGGTTCATAATACATGTTTTGGCTAAGAAGAACACATACAGGACCTTGTTTTTTTCTGTCGTCATTGACAAATGCCCTGCAGTGTGAAGCAACATCATTACAGCATTCACATAACCAGGAGCTGAACCATGAACTCTCACAGAGTCTTTAAGCTTTAAACACTGTTTGGCATTGAATTGGTTTGTATTATATTGCACTACGTAAAACATGCAACTATGTGTCATAACATTACACTTACATAAATAATTACATCTAAGTGTGTCAGCTCTCTACTTGAAAGTAGGGCTGGGCAATTAACCTAAAATATACCGAAACCGACATTTAGACCCTCTAACCGACGTAATCTTACTCATGTCGGTTATTTTGGTTATTACTTTCCCCGTGCTGTCCCGTTGGGGGAAGACAAGAAAAAAGACTATGCCGTGTAAGTCACGTGAGTCCGCCCCATCCATCTAGTCTGCGTTCACTCAAAGCGGAGCCATGAGCGAAGCTGATGCTGCCGACATGGAGGAGAGGAGCACAAACACCAAGCTAACAAATCAACTCGAGCGGCTTGTACCGAAACAGAATGCCGTGTCCGTTGATTGGACACATTTTGGGTTCAGTGCAGATGACAATATGCCAGCTTTAATAGTTGAGCATAAAAAAAAGACTTAATAAAAATAATAACGATAAAAATAATCGTTCATTAATCGTAATCGAGGTAAAAGCTTCAATTAATCGTGATATTGATATTAAGTAATATCGCCCAGCCCTATTTGAAAGAATTACCAACCACAACCATGATGAATAAAATGACTAACTTTAAAATAACATATACTGTTTAAGTAGCATTCATCTCCTATCAAGGTTATCTTTTCTTTAATTTGCCAGGTTGACTGGAGGGCTGATGATCTGCTGGAGATTATCATAAAAACACAAACTAGTAGCCTGATAACACAAACATGCATGACTGATGTATCTATGTATGCATCATCAGTTCCAAATGATTCGTTTTTACAGTAATATTGTAAAAAAAATAGTTTGAAGTTTAAGTAAAAAAGAAACAATCTTAGTTTCATGTTTTCTGCATGAAGGAAATAGTTTTATAAAGATATATCTCGTAGAAAAGTAAAACTGGTTGTTAAATTGCAGTTCTTAGAATCTGGTTCAGGTGCTCTGCTGGTTTGTTTAGGTGTGTTGCTCCAGTAAAGAACGACTTACTTGTTCCATGTCCCCTGTTGACTTGATGCTTGCAGGAGCTGCTCTGTGGTCGGGGCTGGAACTCCAGAGACGAACCTGAGCTGTCGAGGGTCTGAGGGATGCATGTCTCTCTTTCTGGGCATCTCCTTGTCATCATCCTGCGGTCTTTGCATGATGGAGTTCTGCAGGTGTGAGGGATTTATTGTGTCATGAGGGATTTATTGTGTTGTGTGTTTGCCTTAACGTCTGTTAAATGCCTATGGGCATCTGTACAATGACTTTTGTTAACTCAGGAAAGACACATGGTAGTAGAATTGACTATGTCTAATTTCTTAGGAAGTCAGCAGTGTTCAATGGTTGGTTCATGTTACCTTATGACTTACCCTTCTTCAACTTTCCACTAAGAATTACAGTTACAGGCCTCCTGGAAGCACACATCCAGATGTTGTCAAATGACTAACAGTTCTACAGTTGGTCTACATGTAGTATGAATGACATTATATTTAAAAATACTATAAACATTTGTTTACATATTGTATTATAAAGAATATATGTCATACATTATTATTTACAGGAGGGGAGGGACATCATTATAGTCATTTATATAACATACAGCAAAGTGGAAAAATCCATAATCTATAATAGATGAAGGATAAAATACCTGATGTGTCCAAAGTGATCCATGTGATTGTGAACACACTTTATTACACAAAATGCAGAACTGTTACTTACCTGAAAGGGGAAAAAAAATGTCCATGTCCTTCAGCCACTTATGAAGGTCTTGTGTGCAGTCTTGCTTGGTCCAGATGTTGCTGTAGCTGGGTTTTAGCGCCTCCAGGTGTAGTTCTGCCTATGGACCCAGCTTTGAGCTACCATTGGTCACTGTGGCATGTGAACCATGATGTCTTTTTCTCTTCACTGTTAATACACGAAGCAGCAGCAGCTACTCTCTTTCTCCTGCACGCTGCCTGCAACATCTTTGCATTATGCAGCTGATTTAACCCCTGCTGTTGAGGTCTCTGTCTCACTGTGGCCTACTAATGGCGCTTTTCCACTATACAGTTCCAGCACTACTCGACTCGGCTCGACTTTTTTGTGTTTCCATTAGTAGTACCTGGTACCTGGTACTTTTTTAGTACCTGCTCTGGTGAGGTTCCAAGCGAGCCGAGCCGATACTAAATGTGACATCAACAGACTGCCGGCCACTGATTGGTCAAAAGAGTCATTATCAGTCAGACACAAGGATCAAACCTGGCATTTTTAAATACCGGCAACAGCGTTACAGCCATACGGCTCAATTTTCTTGCTCTGTGATGGACAGAAAGCCTCATACAGCAGCAAGTACACCATCGCCTCAATGTCCTCCATTGTTTATGTGTTTGTGTCGCGTATAAAACGAAGTCACAGCAGTTTCGCGGAGCTGTGCTATGATGACCCCTCCCACGTTGAGTAGGTACTTTTCTGTAATGGAAAAGGTCTGTTCTGGAACCGTACCGAGTCGAGCTGAGTAGTGCTAGAACTGTATAGTGGAAAAGCGCCATAACAGAGAAGACACACCTTGGAGTCTCTCGCTCCAGTGACTCAGTAACATAATGGGCATAGCATAGGCTACATACATAACGGCACATGAATTTAATGAATGTAGATGTACATGTATTTATTTAAATGACTACTTGAATTACATAATGTTGTTATGGACTTTTTTGCTCAATGACGAACACAAAAAAACAAAAAAAACAAAACAAAAACCTGCTAGCTTTAAGCTTGTATTGAGCCAACCCCTACTGGCCAATAAAGGAACTGCAGCTTACAGTCACTGGGAGAGGTATAAAGGTTCATAACATTTAACACGTGTTTCCCTCAGTTGTGGGCTGATGAGGATCTGCACACAGATTCCTTCAGGCGCAGCTGACATACGCTGCTCTTGCATGATAAAGCCGCTCATCACTCTCTGAAGATTTAGGGTGCATTCCATTTGCAACCTTCCACCCTCTATCATTAATCACTATCATTAAAGATCTTTCAAACACGCTGGAACTTTCATATCTCCTTCCCTCTGCTCTCTGAGGATAGACAGGCAGAGATAGCATCAATATATATGAGATGGGGGACGCTGTATGTGTAGAAAGATGACAACACTGAGTAGCCAGTCAGTGTAGCAGCCTCAGCGCTGTTATTTAGAACAGATGGGGACAATGGCAACAAGTCACTGCCAGAGTCTATTCAAAAAGTGACATTTTAATAATATGATATTCCTAGATGTTTCCATTAGCTCTGTATTGTGGCCTGCATGCATGAGTGTTTACAGCTGACACCTTGTCAACGACAAGTGTAGGGAACTCCCAGGATATGACATCCAGCTCTGGTTTACAATGTTTCATCAGTCAGCAGTGACACCTTGATAGAAGCATTGTTGAATGAAAATAGTGCATATTATTTTCTAAGGTACAGTGCTCTTTGGCTAGACTTTGTGGCTCTCCTTTTGCTGTTTTTTTTATTTGTGAGAATGATAAAGACAATTCAAAGAGTTCGGACTCAGTAACTTGCTGTCTGAGGTGTATCTTCAATGCAAAAATAATGACTGAAGTCTATTGACACATCTAGATGAGTCCACCTCCATGTCTATCATATCTGTGGCTGTAGCTCAGGAGGTAGAGCGGTCGTCCACCAATCGAAAGATTGTCGGTTTGATTCCTGGCTCCTCCAATCCACATGCCGATGTGTCCTTGGGCAAGATACTTAATACTCCAAGATACAAGAGATCAGGCTGCTCAATTGATCATAATTACGATTTTGAGCTTAGACCAGAATCCACTGGAAGCCGCCACAGCTACGTTAGTTTGACAGGAGCTGAAACACACAGCGAAATGTTTTAACTGTAAATAAAAGTGCACAGTTTCCAGCCTGCGTCAGACAATGCTGAGTTTACTGACTAATTATAAAAAACCAGGATGTGTTGTGTGAACTATCGTCATCTTAACCCGGCCAGCACTAATATCCCCGCACATTTTCTGCTGTGTGCTGCATTAAGCGGCAGATAAAAGGCTGCTGCTTGGAGAGAAAATTAATTAAGCCGAACGGACAAGAAATGTCCAATAAATGCAGCATGTTTCTAAAGTTAAAAAAAAAATCGTTTTAATAATCGTGATTTCAATTTTGACCCAAATAATCGTGATTATGTTTTTTTCCATAATCGAGCAGCGCTACAAGATACACCAAATTGCTCCCGATGGTTTGTGAATATGTGTGAATCTGATGAGCAGGTTGGCAACCTGCGTGGTAGCCCCTCTCAACAGTGTGTGAATGGGTGAATGTGACATGTAGTGTAAAAGACTAGAAAAGTGCTATATAAGTACAGCCCAGGTACCATTGTACCATTTACATGATGCGATTGATATTAAATCTTTAAATTTTAGATGTCATAATGAATTGTAGCCTTACATTGGTTAAATAAAGAAAATGAATCATGCATTTTGTCATCAATATTCATAGTCATCATGCATTCTATGACTATGATCATTTATAAGGTCTGGTGATAACATTTCTGCCTGTTTTGCATGCAGGTTCCAAGTTATTATCAACATGTTTTGTGTTACTGTAGCAATGCAGAGGTGGTTATGGCTGTTCTAACCCCTTTATGACAGCTCTCCTCCGCACACGCTGTATCACACTCTTTCTCGCTTTTATTTCTGTCACGTTCATGACACACACACACACACACACACACACACACACACACACACACACACACACACACACACACACACACACACACAACCACACATGCTACTCCTCTATATTTCCTTATGTATTTACCACCATGGCCATGTCATTAAAAGAATGCTTTGCTTTTTACTGAAGGTATTTTTGAATGTATGTAACTTAGTTTAGACATCTTTTTGTTGCCGTTTCCACATGTTGCAAGTTGTGAAATTGCATTTTGCCTTTTTTGAAGATGATGTAGGATTTTAAAATTGTTGGCACCAGTTAAATAAGCACTTGCTTTTAGTAAGAAGAGCAATCTTTACTTGCAGAATACAGATCAGCTGTTATCATTTATTAACCACATTGACGACTTCTTTATTTCATGTAAACACATTTGACTTATGCCTATAATCGCTAAAAGATAAAAGAAACATTATTATTATTATTGGGAACAGAGATTATGAGCCATAGAGATACATTGTATACTGCCATTAACAATTCCTTATGATGCTAACAGTCATAAAGAATTGACAGCTTCACATGTGACCTTTTACTGATATGAGGAGATGGCAAAGAGGAAATCTTTATCTCATGGAACACATCCCAAATCTTTACAAAATCTCACACACTTGAGTGTACTTGCTTGTTTTGCAGTCCCTCGACATTGAAGATTGTTTTCCATTAGAGAGCACAGAGCCCATTTTTCACCACCATACTCCTCTGCTCCACAGAGCTGTCAGGAGGCCACTGCTTAAAGTAGTATTTATTCGTCCAAACTGTCTGGTAAATGTATTTTTTCCATCCTGTCTACTTAGAATCAGATTTGTAAAAAGTCTTTATTTTCCTTTTTTATTTTTATTCTCATAACTTAATCAGTTTTTATCAGCCGGAATAGATTTTTTAAACCCCTGCAAAGCTATATACTATATTTGAAACTACCCAAGGTAATGATGGGTTTAATTTATTTATTTCCAACATGTTAAAATGACAAAAGGATTAGAAATAATGCAAACGTTCGGTAAACAACGTAAAATAATTAACCATTCCATTTTTGAAAAGGGTGTAGGATGAAGTACTCAGCCCACAATTTATACATCCTCTGAGATCCTGTTAACGTCTCCTCATTTGAAACAACACTGGACACTGGTACATTTTAGTGCTTTTAGTTTAATGAAGAGTGAGTTTGTTGGTTCTCTGTAAAAGGTTTTTATTCTTATGGCTTTTTTTTTGTAGGATGAAGATGGGATCTGTGTTTGTTTTGAATGTGTTCCCCCTCACTCCCACACAGTAGGCAATGTATGGGAGTATGAAAGAACAGTACAAGGCGTATGGAGATGGTCGATGGTTTAGCAGAGCTTTGACTTTATATAATACTGCAGTTGACTTTGAGATTTTTGCTTTAATATAATTTAAGTGTGGCTTCCAACATGTTATTGTTTATCATTACTCCAAGGAATTTTAATTTTCTATCTCATTTATTGTACGTTTCTTGCTCGTGTTAGTTGAAAGATTCCCAAATATTACACATTTTGTCTTGCTTAACTTTAATGTTCATTTCTTCAGTTTCTTCAATTCATTTCCAAAATGTATCCAAGAGTTATTCCAAGTTATCCCCACAGCAGAGTAAATATGTATATAGATTTGTTTTTAGTTTTGGAAACCTCACATTATATATTATTGTGAATGTACCGTATCATATGCTTTTTTCAGATTACTCCTACAGCATACTTTTTATTTTCAATAGCATTTGTTATGAGTGGAAATGAAGTATACCTATTGGTTCTACATTCATATTGTTGATCACGTAATATGCACAAATAAAGTCATTTTTATAGGACTGGATGGGGGCCATTTTTGGTCCAGTATCCAGCTCTTAAAATACATCCATATTTATATCCAAAGGTGTTGACATTTTTTGCTGTAGGGCAGTTAGTATGTTACTTTATTAAGTTTTAAAAATGTTTGAGGTAAAAAAGTGACTGTGTAGATTCCCAATATGTTGCCAGTTTAGCCAAATAATGCCTGTTTGGAAAGTTGCACTGGCGTTGTCAGAGCAGCTGGCTGCTGCTGAAGATGCTGGCAGGATGAGACATCAGCTGGTCATCTCAGCTGATCTGATGTACTGCACTGGGTTGCACAAGTTATGAGAAAGCTGGCATTAGCCATTTGGCATCGTAGCACATGGTAGTAATCTGGATTGATATTGAAATATATCAATAAATTAGGTCTCTACTTGATTACTGTGTTGCAAAATGGCTACAGTTAAAGAAAAAAGGATGCTGTTTAACAGAAAAAACTTCTGTTTTGTCACTAGGGAGTTCTGTGACATTTTATGGTTTACATCTACCCTAGAGGCAACTCTGGCATCTCTGTGGTTCAACTGCTTTCTGATCTGTGCAGCTCTTTAGTAATTTACCACTGTCTCTAATGTCTCAGTGGCATTCTGATATCTTGACAACGCCATAGTGTGGATTCACTTTGAACTGTAAGCTTTATACTGTATTCAGTGAGTAATAATGGTGGGTTGATGCATTTGGTGGGAAGGGTGTGTGTGTGGTAGTGGTAGTGGAGGGTTGATGTGCTACTCCCAAATTGTATGGATCAGGCGGCCAATTCTTACACATTGAACCTTTGAAAAGTTTGTTACCATCTTAATTTTAAATTTTAAAAAGAGATAAATACAGACTAAAACATGTGTGATTGACAACTTTAGCTGTCGTTTAGCAGCAGACCTAACATACTGAATGTATGACCCCCCCTCAGGTCTCCAGCTGGCTCCTGTTTTTCACCCAGCTGGACACTGTATGCACTAGTTGAAAACTCTGGGTTTTGACCTAGTCTTGTTTTCTCCACAACCATCTGGCGACCCCTGGAAATTATCTTGTGACCCCAGGTTGAGAACCACTTTTCTGCTGAACAGTATATTCTTGCCCTCTCCCATTTAAAACACCGAACTGTTAATATGTCACAGAAAAATAAATAATCATTTTAAAAAGTACATAAAATGCAGAGGGGGTGCACACTTCTGGATATCTGGCTTAAACTTGATTAGGGCAACAGGGCAGCAACTCTGATGAAGTTACAATAATGCCACAAAGTTTTTATGAACCCTTAAACCCTAAAATGTAAATGTATCACATTCACAAGATTCAAATACACAGTGTACTACTTTGGTTCATCTGCATGAATTAAAGTTGCATTGACTTCACTAGGAACTAGGACTCAGTCATATGAGAGACGGTCTGATCATAGTTTGTGGATATAGTGAGTCCCCAACTTGGGCAACACATCACCATCTTCCACACCAGCTGAGGTGTAGTGCACAGATCAGTCCATAACTGTACACAACTGTAACCATCATTTTACTTGCAAAGACGACAGAGATTTTCAAAGGCTGGCAGTGAAATCACTGATTGCTTTTTCTAAGCTTTTAGGCTGATGACTTGCTCCTTCTTGGGTGTGTTCCTATTTTTGAAACAAAGTTTCAGGACACTGGGGTTTTCAACAGACACTGACCACAAATGTTATCTATCAGCCTCCTAATTCATACTCAGTTCTTTGGCAGAAAATAGTGCCAAACCAAACTCCTGAGGTCTGTGATTTATGCCAGCTATCTGTAATTGTTTTTTTGGAAAGAGCTGTTGCTGTTAAGTTTTTAACAATTGAGTTTATAGAGTTATAGAGTTTTTGAGATAATAGAGTTTAGCATTTGCCTGTAGATGTTGTTGAGCTCAGAAAAAAAGAGAGCTAATCCATGTTACCTCAGATTCCATTCTGAGAATAGGTCAGAGATCCATGATCTTGTTCACTGGTGGCAGGTCTTCACTTGCCTTGTAGCCGTAGGACAAAGGTGGTCTGCACCAACTTTTTTTCAGCTCTACTCTCTAGGAAGTTACTTCCTTTCACCTTTCTGGAGCAGGTGTGTGTGCAGTAAAAGACGGATACAAACTTGCTCAATATAAACCAATATTCTCTCAGAACACATCCTGATGTTACTGTTTTTATTGTTCATCTGTCTAAAATCCTCATTTAGGCACACCGCCTTTAACTTTTACTAATGAGAACTTGTATTTATTTCCATTTTACAGTATCGGACTGACCGATGTATAGGCTATAATGTCCAAATAGATACTCCCACCTGAATAATGCTTATTATACTTTCATTTATGTTGAGAGTGACTGACAGACACTGACATTTAATTTAAAGCATTTCATTCTTGACTCAGGGCACAGGTAGTGGACAGTGCCAACGTGTGGTGTGTGGTTATCAAGGTTTTTATGCATCAGTTGGTTCATCTCAGGCATCTTTATCGCATTCATTAATCAGAAGGTTGACTCAGCTTGTTTGGAAATCACTTAACTCCATCTCTAATGCAGCCTCATCCAAGGAAGTGATGAAGAAGTCTGCACTTGGTTGGACTGTGACTGGGTCACGTACAAAAGCAATGATGTCCTTTGGGATAGAGTAGTGTTCAAACCAAGAAGTGAAGCTGGCTCGTAGCTGCTTGATGAAGTCCACCATCAGCTCTGTCACTAGTCCTGGTGCCTGTGATATAAGAGCCTGCCAGTTGATATTCAAACTTTAACAACTCTAACTTCTTAGTGAATGATTCAAGCTTTTCAACCATGTATGGTTCTGCCTCTCCCCTGTAGCTGTAGGGTAAGCTGGTTGAGGTGGCTAAATATATCCACTTAAAAAGCTACATTAGACATGAACTTTTGTCTCTCAGAAGGGCGAGGTGGTCAGGTGTTGCCCTAATCGTGCTCAATCCAAGGAATGCCATGACATCGCACAGAAGTGGTCCAACGCCTTGCCTTTGTTTAACCAGTTCACATCATTGTCTAGCAACGGGTCATCATGGGTGGCCTCTACTGACTCAGCCACAAGTTGTCGAAAAAGGCGATGCTGGGTGCTTGATGTACCCTTGACAAAATGAATGGCATGCATCACTTTATCCATAACGTCCTTCAGCTCACCACTGAGCCTGGCGCAAAGGACACTCTGGTGGATGAGCCAATGCAGTGCATGCATTTGGGGGTCAAGTTCCTTCAGTCTGCTTACCAGTCCTCTGTGCAGGAACCCCTTCTGTCACAATTATGTTAACTTTCTCAAATGACAATGAATGCCGCCGAAACAATTCTTCAAGCTTCGTAAATATAATCAGTCCCCAGTTGTTTTCCGTTCTAATGGAATACGAGACAGCAGCTCTTCCCTGAACCCCTTTATATTAAAATATCTGACACAGACACACATCTGGGCTAAATCTGTGTTGTCAGTGTTCTCATCAATGTCTAGGGAAAAATAATTGACGTTACTGAGACCACTGATAACAACTCCTGTTTCTCTAAAGCTTATGATTCCATCCATTGACTTGTCAGTAGCCAGTTCCTCCCAAACTGTCACAGCAACCTCTTTGAAAAACCTCTGTGTCAGTGAATGGCCTGTTGTGCCATGCGAGCACCCAAGCCGCTTTTAGGGACGCACTTGTCACGTTCTGTTGGTCTGTGAGGCCCCGCACTAGGATCCTGCTGCTGTGTGCATAGCTTTATGTCAGCGCTTCAATTTTGCACTTTCGTGCCTCTATCTGCAGTGGGAAGGCCACTTTGAAGTTGTTATGCTTCATCTCGTGGTGCCGTCTAATATTATATTCCTTGCAAAGAGTGACAACTTCATTCCAGATAAGACACCCCAGCTTTGCATTCATGAAACCAGGTAGGATTAATGCATAGTTGTATTTCCATTCTTCTTTGAATGCCCTATTTTCGCTGTCAACGTTCCTCTTTAGACTTTTTGATAGTGACATTTTCCCCTAGCTAGCAAGCAGGTTAAATGTTGAGCTAACTTCACTCTCAGTGTGGCTTGTGGGGGGCCACTGATGACAAAGAATAATTCTGAGAGTAAAAGTATGTCAGATAATTATTAGAATACGTTAGGCTCCAGTAAAGATATTGATGTGTTGTGCATAACAAATCAGTCATTTTCAAAATTAAAATAATATACATGTATTATTCAGCTAATTTTATCCATTCTCTGCAACTACATGTGAGTCATAAGGTTGTTTTTTTTTTTTTTTTTTTTTTTTTGTATAAATCAATTTCTTAGCTGATGATGGCTCACCATCTAAGAGCTTAGAAAAAAATTGCCTGAGGCCGAACTTACTTTCTGACCCTTGCAGTATTTCCCCATTTAAGGTTTGATTAAAACTAATCTATCTATTATTTATAACTAATATAACCATTGAGTGTAGAAAAACATCTCCCTCATTCAGAACAAACTAAAACCTACAATCCCTGCAATGAATGAGGAAATAAAATAACTAGCCTTACAAAAACATCTCTGAAATAAAGGCTAGTCATATGTGTAACATGTTGAATATTACTAATGACTATGCCAGTTAGCCTGGCATAGTCATTATTTATTATTGAGGGGCAACCTGCATTTTAAAAAAAGTGTATGTTGGAAGTGGTGAAGGTATTTCGTTCACATTTAATGTTACCAAATAACTGAATATGTTTAACTTGTGCGGGTATGCAATACCAGTAACAGAGGGACTTCCTGCCAGAAGTCCACTGCATCAATCTTGAGCACCCATTGAACCTTCATGATGGCATTGAAGTATTGGTACAACTTTCATTACAACAATAGGGACAAAAAAAATTCAAGAATTTTTATGAATATCCTAACTCAGCTGCTGACTAATTTAATGGAATGGACAGGTAATTATATCAGTGAGGTCAAAAAAACCATATCTTGTTAGCCTTTTAAACCATCATTAAAAACTGGGCCTTTGACTGGTCATCTAATTAATGTATGGAGAAAAAAAACTTGTCTCTTGTCAGCCCTGACAAATCACACACACACATACACACCTTGATAACTTGTAGCCTAGTTTTGTTCCTGTTTAATAAAAAAAAAAGAGGTGAGGGTTAAAGAAAGAAAGAAAGACCCTTCTTACTATTGGACTAATAAAAAAGGTAAAGTAACATCCCTTGTTTCTTTTTTTTTAACATTTCACTTTATTAGACCGGCATAGTGGAGAGACACAGGAAAAATGGGATGTAGATAGAGGGGATGACATATAGAAAAAGGTCAGGGTTGGAATCAAACCTTGGCTGCTGTGATAAGGACTCAGCAATGATTGTAAGCGACTACAAAAAAAACAAGCTCAAAGTCGCCTATAATAATCAGACTTTGCAACCGTGCTCACCACACTTCTTCTTTTTGTTTTTAACGGCAACGTTGGCAAACATCATATCAGGTGGATTAACACCACCTTCTGCTTTGGAGTGTGGACCCAAGATTAAATCCTACACATTAATCCTGTATGTCTGATACACTCAAAGAAAACTCTACTGCTCGACTCACTTGGCAGATTCATTAAAGTTTTAATGCTGAACTTCTGAACTCCAGTCTTTCAAAGTTCTTCCTTCATATTTTGTCTTTCTTAATCATACTTAGTACAATTTATGATTGCATGCATAATAGTCTCCTCATTCCAAAAATGCTAACATAAACTGGATGGATGCTTTCCTATTATCCCTCACAACACCGATTAACGTTATTTATGTTACTGATGTAAGACGCACTAAATTGGAACAATATAAACAAGTAACGTGAAATTATACTTCTAAATTGTGCTTGCTTAATCCACAAAATAGTATATTATAATAATAATAATAATCTATTTGGGTGGCTTTGAAGCTCTGAACTTACTGTAGGTTTTCACATGAATTACATGCATGGTTACATGGTTAACATATGAGTTTGAACGGTGCCACGTTCTGATATCTTAGCAATTACCTTGGATAGGACAGCCAGAACTATGAAAATAAAATGTTTTAATTAAGTGAACTTTTTCTTAAACCTGGTCCTTCATCCAACCACTGAAGCTGTTAAGTGGATAATTTGGGTTTGATTCTCTCCACAAAGGTCAAGAATAAACATTCATGTTGGAGTTGAATGCTTTCCCACTGAACATGCTGGTAATGGTAATGGTGTACTTGTTTCAATGACGTTCAGGTTTCTTTAGTGGCGGCCGCTGGTGGCATACTATCACTGTCAATAACACTTTTAAAGTCAAAATCAAAGTTTTTCTACATGTGCAATAAGCAGTAGGAACATTTATCAGACTATGAGAGACATGCTTCTCTTTTCCATTCAAACTATGGAGTAAGCATTAGACTTGAGGATAAAATGTGAATGAGTAAAGCGGCCAGATCACCTTACATTTCAGGGGGAAAAAAATACCCGATGTGCTCCATATATACCGCAAATGTCTCATCTTAATAACAGCACAGTACCAGTGTTACGTTTCTTGTAAATGTGGTTGTGTCAGAGCTGAAAGCGGTGCTGCTGGGTTTCAAGTGTCTGATGGGTGTAAAAGGTTTCATAAAACATTTTCTTGTTCTGAACTGTTAATTAAAACTACTGCACAATAAAGAGTATTTGGGTAAAAAAAGTAAAACATTTTGGGTCTGTAAAATTAATAGAGCAATTCAATTTCTGTGGAGTGGCTTCAGATTTACATGTTAATGTAATTTTAAGTCCTAATTGAAACCGACTCCATGCTCAGTGCAAGATTGATGAAACGGAAAGTGAGTTGAGCTCACAGGGATCCATGAAAGACCTGAAACCTGTCTTGTGGGTGGCAACTGAATGTTTTGGTGTGTGTTGACTATTAGTTGGTAAAGCCATAACTTATGGTTTAAGACTTATCTCTAACCCAACCAGTCGAGGCAGATGACCGCCCACTTTGAGCCTGGTTCTGCCTGAGTTTTCTTCCTGTTAAAAGGGAGTTTTTTCTTGCCACTGTCACCAAGTGCTGCTCATGTGGGAATGTCGGGTCTCTTTAAATGAAAGAGTACAGTCTAGACTTACTATATGTGTAAAGTACCTTGAGATGATTTTGTTGATTTGGCACTATATAAATAAAGTTTGATTGATTGATTGATTGAGTAGAAGAGGCAGTCAGATCCACTTAAAGGAGACATATCATGCTTTTTGTGATATTTATCTTATTTTTATATTGCTATGATGTTGGATGTTTGACATCATCATATTTCCAAAATTTGAGGTTGAATCTACACTACCGGTCAAAAGTTTTAGAACACCCCAATTTTTCCAGTTCTTTATTGAAATTCAAGCAGTTCAAGTCCAATGAATAGCTTGAAATGGTACAAAGGTAAGTGGTGAACTGCCAGCGGTTAAAACAAAGGTAAGGTTACCCAAAACTGAAAATTATACAAAAACTCTTAAAAAAGTAGGTCTTTCCTACAGAGAAATTGTGAAGAAAGTCAAGGTGTCAGTGAGTACAGTTTCACTCAGAAACTGGAGGAAACTCTGACAGGAAGTGGTCTGGCAGACCCAAAGCCACAACAGAGTCAGAAGACAAGTTTCTGAGAGTCAACAGCTTGCGTGATAGGCGGCTCAACAGCTTCAAGCACAGCTTCATAGTGGTCGTAGTAAGCAAGTCTCAGTTTCTACTGTGAAGAGAAGACTTCAAGTTGCAGGTTTGACAGGTGGAGTTGCAGCAAGAAAGCCATTGCTAAGACGTCAGAATAAGAAGAAGAGGCTTGCCTGGGCCATGAAACACCACCAATGGACTACTGAAGACTGGAAGAAGCTGTTATGGACTGATGAATCAACATGTAAAATATTCTGTTCATCAAGCAGGAGTTTTGTACGCGGTTGAGTAGAAAGGATGGTTCCTCAGTGTGTGACATCAACTGTTAAACATGGAGTAGAAAGGATGGTTCCTCAGTGTGTGACATTAACTGTTAAACATGGAGGAGGAAGCATGATGGTCTGGGGCTGTTTTTCTGGATCCAGGGTTGGCGACTTGTACAGAGTGAAAGGCACCGTGAACCAAAACGCCTACCACAGCATTCTGCAGCACCATGCAGAACCCTCTGGTATGCGCCTAGTTGGTTAAGGGGTTCATCCTACAGCAAGATAATGACCCAAAACATACATCCAAGCTATGCCAGAACTACCTTAGGAAAAAAGAACAAGATGGTAAGCTTGAAAACATGGAGTGGCTCCAGACTTAAACCCCATCGAGCTGGTTTGGGATAAACTGGACAGAAGAGTGAAAGTAAAGCAACCTACAAGAACCACACATTTATGGGAACTTCTGCAACAGAGTTGAGAAGAACTTGCTGAGGAATATTTGATTTCCATTGTAGAAAGAATACCACGAGTGTGTTCAGCTGTTATATCTGCCTAAGGCGGCTGCTGTGATGAGTCAAAAGTTTAGAATACATTTTGGTTAATGAATGGATTCCATGATGTCTTTTTTAACTGCAGTTGTTCATTTGTTCTTTGCTTTCATTTCAGAGTACAATGACACATTAAACTGCATCATTTTGTAATAAAAAACTGAAAAAATTGGGGTGTTCTAAAACTTTTGACCGGTAGCGTATGTCAAAAATGCTCGCTGAACACCTCTTTTGCAATGTTACCTCTACTTCCTCTTCCTGTTTGTGTCCGATAATAATCTGTTGTCCGTTTGTAGCCTCAGTTGCTAAGATTGTTCATTTGTTTATGTTGGTGATGCACACATTTTGTATCAGATTTGTGCTCGAATGTGCAGATGAATTTGAAGTTTCCATTTTGAGTAAAGAATTAGAAAAATAAGTGAAATCCTATTACTACTATTTATTTAGCCTCCAGGGCTGCTTGAAGAAGTTATAAAGGGACAACTACATTGCTTTAATAACATTAACATTTGTTATGTGTACTCAACATTGATAAAAAGGTCATTTGGAAGGTATTTCCTTTGCTGTATTGTTCCCACGCTTACTGGTACATTCCAAGGGCAGTTTCACAACAATTTCAAAGTGATGGTTTCACAAAGCAGAAAAAAGGGATTTACAGATGTGGCTGAAAATATTGGTACCCTTCCACCTTAAAAAACACACACACAAACTGACAGTAGTATATTCCCTATATGTATCCATCATACTTTATTTCATATTGAATAAAACCGAAACTTTGCTTTTGTTTTACAACTTAAAATATAATTTAGTACAATAAAACAAATGGAAATGGTATGGCCAAAGATATTGGTACCCTTAATATTTTGTAACACAACCTTTGGATGCAATAACTGCAGTAAAGCGCTTTCTGTTACTCTGAGTAAGGTTTCTCCACTTCTCCACTGGTAGTTATCTCAGGTTTGATAGGTGCCGTTTCCCCACTGCAAGTTTCAGCTCATTCCACAGATGTTCAGTGGGATTCAGATCAGGACTCATAGCAGTCCACTTCAGAAGGGTCCAAACTTTTCTTCTCATCTACTCTTTTGAGAGGTTTTTGATGTATGTTTGTGGTCATTATCGTGCTGGAGGACTCATGAGCTGTGACCACTGGGCTGTATGTTTCACTCCAAAATGTTTTGATAGTCTTCTGATTTCATTGTGCCCTGCACAGATTCAAGGCACAGTGCCTGAGGCAGCAAAGCAACCCCAAAACAGGACACACAATGAGTGCCACTCAGCACTCATTGTGCTGAGTGGCAAAAATCAAATAGATATCAGTCCTCCAATCTAATTTGATTGAAAACCTCCAAATGTCAGACTGTTTCTTTCAAAATTGCATTTATGATCAGATGGATATTTTTCAATTTTCAGAGGACACACAATTCAAGAGGACTGTTTGATTTATTTTTGGCTGATTGGACCTCCTCTCAGGACTGTGTGGGTGTGTACAGTCCAGACTTGGTCATATTTTTTTGAGTCTCATGTTAGTTTTCTTGCATTAGTTTGGATGGGATAAGTTGCACCTTCATCATTCTTATTACTACGTGTAGTCTGTTGACATCATGTAATCATAACTAACTTCAACCTGAGCAGAGGTCTGATTAGCAACTGAAAACACCTGGGTGACAAGTATTCAGTTTATCATCTATAGATAGCTGACTGATTGACAGCTTCACTCCACCTCCACTGACCTCCCCTCAAGCTTGTTTTTCATTGTGGAACTGTGCACGTGTATAAGCTTGATTTCTACACTGTTATTCTACTCTGACTACAGTTAGCCACCACTTAATCATCTTCCCCCTGCTCTAAAAGCCTTTCTAAGGCAACAACAACAAAAGAAGTAGAGCAATTTCAGCTGTCATTACACCCAACCATTACACATGGCTGTGGCTGTTTACAGTACCTGTATGATCATTAATTCATCAAATATCGCTGTAATCCAACATTGGCAGTGATATGGCAGTGACATTCTCATCAAATCTACTAGTTTATGTGTGGGGAATGGTGCATGCACACAATGTTTAAACGTCTGGCCTGGTCTTTAGAAATCAACTCTTGAAAGTGTGAAGTTGGATGTTGGATGGAGGGATGTTACAACTGAGACAATAGGGTGTGACTTAAATACTGCTTGTGCGGAAATAAGGGAGGTCTGAAGCGTGGTCTCTGTTCCCCAAACTTACTTATAAAACTTAATTTCTCATTGCTGGAAATTTCTAAACAGAAACAGAGGCGGCCCGTGGTATATGCCACATAAGCAGGGTGGGGAGTATATTTTGTGTATGCGTGTGTGTCTTTCTTTTTGACGGTTGGGCTTGTATACAGCTTTTAGAAATACCTCCCCCCCTTGACTTGCATGGGTTTTCATCTAATTTGTTAAACCTGACTGGTTGGTCATTTTTTCATATATGAAGTTGTAGGATTAATTGGACCATTGTTGCACTTTTTTGTGTTTGAATTCATATTTGAAGTTCTTGGACTGGAGGTGCAATTGCTGCACTTTTATGGCGCTTTTCCACTACACAGTTCCAGCACGACTCGACTCGACTCGACTCGGTACAGTTCCAGAACAGACCTTTTCCATTACAAAAAAGTACCTACTCAACGTGGGCGGGGTCGTCATAGCACGGCTCCACGAAACTGCCGTGACTTCGTTTTATACTCGACACAAAACACATAAACAATGGAGGACATTGAGGCGATGGTGTACTTGCTGCTGTATGAGGCTTTTTGTCACACACCGGTATTTGAAAATGCCAGGTTTGATTCTTGTGTGGGACGGCTCATGACCAATGACTTCTGACCAATCAGTGGCCAGCAGTCTGTTGACGTCACATTTTAGTACCGGCTTGGCTCGCTTGGAACCTCACCAGAGCAGGTACTAAAAAAGTATGAGGTACCAGGTACTTTCCCTAGTGGAAACGCAAAAAAAACCCGAGGCGAGGCGAGCCGTGCTGGAACTGTGTATTGGAAAAGCGCCATTAGGGACTCCAATCTAAAATCTTGCCTATGGTATTGACAAAGTCAGGGCTGGTCCCGAACAGAACAGTCAAAACCTTTGTAGATGTTATACAGTCCATGCCTGTAGTTTTGCCAGTGTTAATGGCTTTGATGGTTGAAGAGTATTAACATGGATGTTCAGGCTAGGTGCAGGAGAGACGTCAGCTCGCTCAGTCTAACAGTTCTCTTAGAAATACTCAAGCAAACGTGCTGCCTCCTGCTGCTCTGCTGTTTTTCTCATGCCTGACTCATCCTGTGTAAGAGATGATGGTTGGTGTTGTCTCCTCTCTGGCACTTTTACTCCCTCTCAGCCACATTTTCAGTCTTTTTTTGTAAGGGGAGTCTAATGGCTCATTTGTCAGTTCTGACACTCATTTTGACCTCATTGTTTGTCTTGTTTCAGGCTTTTCGGGTGTGTCATTTCTTGGTGGTTTTGTTCTCAGAAGCATCTTGGCTTTTAGGTGTTTCATGCTCAGAGCTGTTTTCCCATGTCTGAGGATTTATTTTTCTTTATGCTCAAACTTCTTAAAGTCCAACTTTGGTGGCTGACTCAACATACTGTAAGTTGTGTTAAATGAGTTCCACTGGGTGTTGATATGGTGCCTTTTATTCAGACACAGTGAGTGTTGAATAACTCCAGGACAAAAGTATTTCTTTATAAGAAAGAGAACAGTTTAAAAAAAGATCACAATCTACAGGTTAGGCTACATTGGATGACCTGCATGAGACACACAGCTTGTCTACCCTGCTAGGAAGCTTTTAATGTCTGAAAAGTGCCTTCCTTTATTTATTTATTCATCTTCCAGCTGGTTAAGGAATCCTGGGTGATATTAAAGTCAACCCCATGACTCAGAAATGTGATTTGCTCATTGTTACTTCATCTGGATGTTTTGAGCTTCACTGTGCAGAATGAATGTGCAGAGTGTGTGGAAAATGTATCTGTTCTCAACTTAAAATCTAATGATAAAGGACTTTATAGTGATGTAGGAGACATCTTGTGTCCAGCAGGGAAACATTTCAAGTGAAACAGCATTCGCATATTCATAGATTCTGGATTTTTTAAATGAGGGATGAGTGAAGTTGAATATTGTTACGTCTTTAAACATGCCTGGAGGGGATCTTTAAACAGTTAGCCTCTCAGTGCAGTTCATGACAGTTTTTTAAAAGCCAAAGAACAAGAAACTGGTCTTGATAGGCACACAGCAACTCGCTGCTTATTGTTTAATACAATAATGCTTTGACATTAGAGTGTTTAAATTAGAGCCAACAAAAGAGCAGCAATAAATCTGTCAGTTAAAGTATTACAATCAGAATATACTTAAGGGTTTATTTCACCTAGTGTTGTAGGTTGTACATAAATATTGTCATTGACGCTGATGCTGGTACAATTATATTAATATTAATGTTTATGCGGTCTCTGGTGTGTATTTATCAGGGATTTTGCAATAGCAACAAAGTCAGACAGTATTAATACAGAAATAATCTTAGTATCTAAACAAAAATGTGTCAGAATTGTGAGATTCTTGGAGAAATGGTGTGGTAAGAGTAAGAAATAACTTGTTTTTAGTTGTGTCTATTAGGGTCCGACCATACTGGATTTTTTAGGCTGATGCCGATATGGATATTAAGGAGTAAAAAACTTCTGATATCAATAATTTTATATAGAAGAATATACACAAGCATACATTTTTTGCAATGATCCCTTAAATGTAGTTATCAGACACACACACACATATATATATATATATATATATATATAAATTGACATTGATGCAATGAAACAGTAAACTACACTGGGAATTTTATCATTATAAATAACTAAGACTAACTACATTATTAAAAAACATATAACAAAAACACATGTACATATATTTAAATTGAATTTAGAAAAAGGATCAAATACACATTAAATGGTGCCTGTATAACTTTAAAAAATATCGGCACATATCGGACAACATATACATTGATACCGATTTACTCGTGATAGATCAATATCGGCTTACCGGTATATTGGTCGGGCTATAGTTTCTATTATACTAAAAAAATGAATAGATAGTGATGAGTTTTATAATGGCAATACATTGGCAGATTTGTGGGCATCAAGTATGAATACATTTCCAAAAGGCTGGAAAACAAACAAATCCAAACAAATTTTCAATCAACTGAGCTCTGACCGACAAATGCATCCACAATGAACGCTTCCTCTCATTGCTGCCGATAGTCTTAAGCTCAAAGCGAGATAATGTGGCTGTATTTGTGGATGATTCCTTCTAAAAAAGACATTTCAGCTTCAATCAGAAGGGAGCCAATTACAGTATCTAGGGAGGCCCTTATCGAAGTACAGATTGCTTTATCTAGGGGTGAAAGCGCAGAGGAGATTAGAGATCAGATAAAGAGAAAGGAGGAAAGTCTTTTGGTTGGAGGTGGAATGGGAAAAAGACAAAAAAAATGGCTCCTCTTGGGTCTGCCGCTATTATGTTACAGCAGTCTACCGCTAAAAGATCATTTGCATGTTTTTTTTTCTAAATCAATGAAAGTTTCAAACTGTGTGGATTTCTGAGATTTCAACATCTAAGCTCAGCTGGCTGTGAAGCTCTCTTTTACACTCCGACGGAAAAGGAACACAAGATCCCTACATAGAGGTGAGACACTTGATTGATGTGTGACACGGCAAGCTCAAAGGAGCTGACATGTCATTTAAATGTATCTGCATGCCTGCATGTGCAAGCACGCTCATGTGATAACCTATTTCATGCGATGACGGTACAGCATTTAAACTGTGTCCTCCATCACATTAAAACTCACGTTGCACGTCTGAAGATGAGCTGAGCATAATGGACCCGGGGGAATTGTGCTCTGTAATGGCGTCGGCTCGTGCACGCGTGTGTGTGCGCCCACTCACAAACATGTGCTCTCTGTGACTCCATCCATCAGTCTAATTACACATCAATCCTGTTAATTCTTCATTATCATTAACCTTGGCAATCTCCCCCTAAGAACATAGCCATCTGGTAATTCTTTCAAAACTTGCCATTTGAGTATACTACATGTACACAAACACACATCACTGAGCGCGTAAAGAAACACACACAGTCACTGCTGGCATTCCTGCAGCACAACGGAGGAGTAATGCATCTCTCTGAAGAGACTTGAGCGGAGAGATAAAAGTTGGGGCTGCACACGTCTACCTCAGTTAATGAACCCCTGATGCCGAATCCCTGTTAATGGATTAGTCCATTATGATTAGTCCATGATAGCCGCAGTATCCCTCCCACGCCTGACATTTGTCATTTTACACGCGGCAGCGAGCCTTCCTCATTATTCCACATTAATCAATCGATCATGAAGTGCAGTTTAATTGGAGAACGGTTGATTGATGAAACAGAAAACATATTTTCTCTTAGCCCTTTTCCTCCAGAAGTTACTGACATCAATGTCCTCGTATGATCAACAGGTAAGGAGAGTTGCTCACTTGATGTTTATTATAATGGATGGAGAAACAGATCAGTCGGCATGGATCATTTAATGAGAGAGATTTTTCAAATGACTCAAGATTGAGTCTGCACAGTGACCTGTGTGTTGGCTGGCAGGAACACTTACATGTGTTTCACCAAGCTATTCTTTTTTTTCTTCTTAGGGCTTTCAGCCGTTTTCAGTCTTCACCAGTGGATGGATTTTTTCTTGGTTGTCATGTCGTGTCTTCCAGCTTTAAAAAAAGCTAATGAGAGGACCTTGAGTTGGGATTCTTTTATCCAAAGCTACACCATGTGTTACTTTATAGCTGATGTTCACCTCCTCAGAAATGTAACGACTGTACACTTTGGGGCTACTGCTACAATGGAGACGGCAAGAAGAGTTATTGGTCAGGTGTGTCTGCTCCTGTTTTCCCCTACAAGGATCTAATACCACTGGAGATTGTGGTGGAAGAAAGACTCACAGATCTACAAAGACATCTCCACTGCACCTTCCTCTCACTATGATGACCATAGTCTCCAATGAATGGAAGAACTCTCCTATTCAGTAATGTGTGGAGGTGTAATACGTATATGGTATAATAACTTACCTGAATATAACTCTAATAATTCTATAATTACGTTGTATCTTACTTACTGCTTGGCATCACTGGGTTGGCCAAAAGAAAACCTATCAAGTCCACCACAGAGGCCACCAAAAGAGCCTCCAGATGGCTGTGGTTCAAGAAGTCCGACATGAGGGGCCACTGCTGCTGGGACACAAGCCAGGGTCTGATCAACCTGGATTGGGTCACCTGAGCGTGGGTGTCTGATGTTGAAAGACCCCAAACACCAGCTGACCTCAGGAACATCACTGAAGACGTGTCCAGTGAATCCTCGGATGTATCTTCTAGCCACCGTTACACAGTAAATTTGAAAATATGTCAATTCAATTTTGGGTTTCATTCTTCTTTTGATTGCTCATTAATGAAATCTGAAGACCTATGCTGTATATGTGCTGGGACTCCGGGTTAAACCCTGTGTGTCGACCGGAAATCCAGCTTAGGTACTGTCCAAAATACATAACTTTCTACAAGTAGAAAGAACAGGCATGCTCTGGAAACCCTGAATATAAACTTCTAATTTTATTTCAAGATCTGACTTAGCTGGTGATATCTCATTATGGAACAAGATGTTGTTGTGACCAGAGAGTGAGATAAGACCAAGGTCAAGAAGTCATCAAGTTGACGAGGAATCATCCTCAGTACCCATCTTAGAGAGGAAATGGATCAATGTTTTGGTCAGATGGATGAACTGACCTTTGTCTGCTCAAAAAAATGTAGTGAAATATTTTTAATGTAAGTGCTGGAGTGAGCAGAGTGTCATTACTGACATGCCATAGTACCACATGTTGTGAAAGTACAGCATTACACCACTCAATAAATCAATAGACTGCTCGGAAACCATTATATTTCCCATGGATCACCAGCAGTTGGGACCTGCACCGGCAGCAGGATCTAATAGATACA
Source organism: Scomber scombrus (assembly GCF_963691925.1). NCBI lineage: Eukaryota > Metazoa > Chordata > Actinopteri > Scombriformes > Scombridae > Scomber > Scomber scombrus. The sequence goes on from NC_084989.1 coordinate 3,459,233, forward strand.
GTTGGATTAGATGAAGTTGTCCACATGCTACATGTCAAAGAGTGACAAACAACCGTGTTGCAGCCCATTACTCACTAACCTCATTAAGAGGCTGACAGCTAGCCTTTATTCATATTTATGCACCTTTGTCTTCTGCTTGTTTTTTCCAACACTCATCGAGCACCGGCCATCTGGATACAAGGAAAAAACCCTCTGTGTGTGAGTGTGAGAGAGAAAGAGGGACTTGTGTGTGTCTGATTAATTAAAAAAATAATTATTATTATGAGAGCAGTCCTTATATTTGCTTTCATATTTGAACACTAATAATGGGCAGTGGCAGATTAGGGAATGTGTACCATCATTGTAGTGAAATTGACCCAAAATAGGATCAACAGGCCATGAAATTGCCACAGAAACAGTGTGAGTGAGGCCATTTGACTGCGAGAGTCCTCAATTAGCGACATAATGAAGCTGCTTTGTCTTTAGGATCCTGGGGAGCAGGAGAGGGTGAAAAGAATGAAGTGAAACATTCATGGATTTTTGCACCGGGGGTTTCAGGAAGTGTGAAAGGGTACCAAAGACTCTTGTGTTTGGTCACTCAGTACAGAGGGTTGCTATCATAAAGCAGTGATAAATGAGATGAAGTCTGTTTCTATTTGCCATGTCCTCAGATCAACACTCACTATGACTACATTAACATGAATGTAGTCAACAAAAGAATGTAGTTAAGATGATATTCTGTGTTCTGTCAGACTACCACAAAATCACGTCTTCTGAATAGAGATCATACATATTTGATTGACATTATGTGGATGTGCGGTATCTTCTATTCCGTTTTCATCTTCTAGGTAAAAGAGGCATCCAGCTTGGTTGCCATGGACACCCTCGGGTTCCCGAGGCTGCTGAAGCACTTGCTTTACAGGGGAAGTGGGAGTGGATGTCACGAACACTGACAGGTCTCCATCCATCTGAAAACTCATTATCACTGGGGACTATTCTGATATTCATCATGAAGTGCACTTCTGGCATTTTAATAAGCTGTAAATGCTCAAATCAATGCGTTCACATGACACTGTCACATTCACTGACATATACAAAGTGCAGGCGCATGATTTGCATCTGATTGTGATGTTTTTCTTTCAGTCTGAGTGTTGGGTAAGAGAAAATCCTATGCTCCACCTATTATCTTTTTCTTAAAGTTTTAACCACATCTAGCAGTCTCAAAGGTGGTGTCAGGTAGCAGATATGGATAACTTCCTTTATCTTTCTCTGGTCATCCACTAACTTTGGGTCAATGACCCTTGACAGCTTCTCAATGGATGCTGTGAGTGGTTTTGGTCTGGTGTTCACAGACAGCTGATGTCATGATGCAGGGACAGGTCTCCATTTTCTGGCATGTTAGGTGACACACAGGGGATGATGTTAAAATGTCCCACTGTAGCAGTAATGCTTTGCAGGATCACATACAGTGTGTGGATAAATTGAGCTAAGGAGTAACAAAAGATGATCAATATATTTGGAGAAACTGCAATAAAAAAGTAGTGTGAATTCAACAGCTCAAAGTTCACTTACTACCTTTCTCCTGAGCTTTCAGCCTCATGGACATCCTACATCAACTACTAAAGACAGTAATGGGGTTGAAGGTTCTTGAAAAAGCTGCATGGACCTTGAGTTTTCCAAACACATAAGAGTTTAATAAATCCCAGGAAATCGTGAAAAGAAAAGACAACAGGGCCGTTTTCACTGCAGGAACTTCGGGGTAATTTTACGGGGGCGTGACCGTTGTCTCCATAGCAGGAACCACTCCTGAAGGACAATCTCCCGGAACTTTTACAGGGCAAAACGAGTCCCTGCCTCGGGGTATGTACTCCTTGCGGCCCTGAAAAAAATTCTTTGTTGGGGCCTGAGGTTGACTCAGATGAATTGGTATACTTAAAGCAGGATTTGACATCAACAGAAAGCACCAAAATAAGCGCCGTAAGACATCTTCTCCTGTCGTTCATAGCTTCCCCCGCCATGTACACAGCAAACAGAAACGCAGCAACCATCTCAGCTCCTTCCATGTCGACGTCTTTGTTGTTGTTTGCTTTTGGCGCCTACGTGAGTTGTGACGTCGCAGTCAAAACTGTTGCGGTGTGTCCTATCAAGGTCCTACTCTGCAGTGGAGACACAATATCTGAGAGGACCGAGTGAGAGGATGTCCCTGTTAAGTTCCCGCCTCTTAAATTTTTCCTGGAACTTCTTTAATGGAAACGGGACTCATCTGGTTGTCATGAAGTCCTTCAGGAGAGATCATATCCAGTTTGAAGGTCTACTGAGCCTCAACTATCAGAACTAAGCAGTTATAATCTCCACCATTCTTGTTTGCTTGTTTCCTGTTTGCTCTCTGCATCTTCCAATGTTGTACATGAATTAAAAGATTAAAAGCAGATTGCATAGAGTCCTCTCATCATGTATTAGCACACTGTTACAGGTACTACAGGTCAAACAGGACAACATGACACACTGAACCTGCCCACTAAATCAGCATGTCTCTCCCCCAGGCCACCTATCCCTTTAATCAGTTCTCCTTTATAAAAAAAAAAGTTGGTGTATACTTAAGTGATCTTGAATTCACTATCCATTTGGCCCCAGTCTATGCTTCATTGTAACATAGTACCAAAGATTACTCTACCTTTGCATCATGTTACCCAGAGAGATTCTGACCAAACCATTTATAACGCTGATGCTTCAAAACTACACAGACCTGCTGTGATAAGGTTGGCTCAGGCCACTGCAGTACCTCCAAATAAAAGACCGATCATGCGGCTTTAATGAAATAATTACAACAATGGTCTATATATATATATACGTAGAAGAGAATAGGCATAATTAGGATACATGCCTTGATAATCTGTTAGTTCTAGCACTGCAGATACATCAGGCCAACGCTGGATTATAGCCCTTTGTCTGAGGCATGGTGGTCTTAATGACGGAATATGAGGCAGGACTGTAAAAATGAAATTTCTGTATTTGGATAGAAAATTTTATTCGCAGACACAGGAGAATTTGCCCCAGGAGCTCCCACCCCCCACACACCCAACCCCCTGCTGAGACCATTTTCACCACTAGATAAAGTGTTTTTATTGCTTCCCGCTCCCAGCTGTATATTACAAGCTGAATGACATGGGCTGCTACTGGTCACATATCAAGCGGGAGATGTTGATTTTGAGGTATGTGCGATGGGGGTGATACCAGCAGATTTACCATCTCAATCTCCTAAAAGCTTGTGGAGAGATGGTCACTATCCTTCTGACTACCTTTGTGAAAGAGCACAAGAGTTCACCAAAATCAACAGATCTCTGTCTTTGTCAATGACAGCCTCTCACCAGACAAGATAATCAGCAATAGCAGAGGTGTGAATGACCCTAACCACACTAAACTCATACATTTTCCACCATTTATCCCCTCTAGGGTTCAAGTATACCTGATTATTTTGTATTCAAGCAAGAACAAAATGCATAATTATCAGAGTTAGAATGATATAACAGAAGCTTGTAGAGCTCCATCATTTTGTACTCCAGCCAGTGTTGAGGTTCAACCACACTGTCACTAAGTGGAAAGCTGCAATTTCTCTCTTGGCACTATTTGCTGGCTCCAAGAAAAGTCTGGGAGCCTTACACAGCCAAGCAGGGTTGGCACAAACCTTTTGTGGGACCCTCAGATGTGGAAATGAACATACTGTATTTGCTGCAATAACCAGGGTTGGCCAACTAACACTGGCCTGAGAAAAACCCACTGCTAAACTTAAACAAAATATAATTGATACATAATTTTTCCTTTACCTAATTGTGATCTTCATAATTATGAGGTGTCTTGGTCCTGTGCAGATATTTGTGGGCGAATGAGTTTTAAATATTTTGGCATTGGCAAAATCGTCCAATACTGACGTTCTTGTTTGGTGACACAGCCGAAACAAAAATATATGGAGTAGATCTTTAAACTCACCATACCAACGTGTTGTTCGTTTACTACCATTATATGTACTCTACATTTTCAGTTGCCTGCTATACAGTTTTCAGATTTTTTCCACCACTGCATTGGTTTACATCCACTTCTGTATGGTACAAAATATCATTCAGCCCACAGTTGAAACTTTCTCAACTTGTGTCATTCGTCACAGCGCTCATCACGTCTCCATTTATTGTGTGGTGAAGTTGTGGCAGTTTAGGTGCTGATTGATTTGAAGTCTGACTTGACAATGATTGGGAAGTTTCCTGTGATAAATTACACAACTCGGGCTTAGTTTTAACACTGCGTATTTATTTTCATGTTGTGTTGAAAGGAATGGAAAACATGAACAACGCATACAACAAAGCAGCATGGGTTACAGAATGGTTAGTTGTAATGTTAAATGGGAGATATGTACATTTCCACGTCTATATTTATATGCTGGGGCTCAACTGGAATATATTTGCAGAGTTTACAGTTATTTAACTCATACTGACCCTTTGTGTACTTTTCAGTTCAGCCTTTGTATGAAACAGGCCATTTTAGCTCCTGTCTCTTTAACCCTTACATACTGTTCAGGGTCAAATTTGACCCATTTTTACATCTGAAATGTGATGAACTTAACATTCAAAGAAGGAAATATATTCGACACATATTTATCAAAAATGTCAAAAATATGAATTCTTCACATTTAATATCATTTGTTGAAATAGTTTCTCCTATTTTATGAAACATTGGATCATTATATAGTGTTTTTTTGTTTAGTTTTTTCTCATAAAAAACAAAAAAAATAACTATTTCTGCTCTCTGAAATATTCATTAAGGATCAATCTCACATTTATCTGTGACTGATGACATATTTATGAATGATATGTGGTTCAGAAGTTTGTTATTGAGACTAAATATGAGGACATTCTGTTACGGGACAGAATATGAACAGAAAGTGAAGGTTAGAGCCCACTCTGCTCTGATTGGTTTGTTTCCAGAGGTTGCATCATGGCTGACTTCCTGCTGCTTGGGAGGCTACTTAAATATAAACTATGGTTGTAGGACTGTATCTCATTCTTTACTTAACTGTATCAACTGTTCAAATACAGCCATATTCAAGCTGGAAAAACCTTAGCAATCATCTTAGCATACAACAGCCATATATGGGCATACGTGACAAGCTGACATCAGCTTGTAAGCAAGATTAAAAAAACCATTGCAAACAAAGCCTTCAGAGCAGGTTGAAGCTCTGGGAGTATTTCTACATATATTAACCTCAAGTTTTGTAACTTTGACCATGTCTAACATAAATATCTCACCTATAATAGTATATTAATTACAGAAAATCACAATAAACATGAAATATACCCTTTAAGTACATGGAATTCATAGTAAATGGGATAAAACGTGCATACTGGTTAGACATCTTCCAAGAAAACTTGCAGCATATCAAAACTCTCCTTATACTTTGGTTAATAGTGCCAAATGGTGCCATTGCAAGCATAGAGATGCTTAAACATGCAGGTCTCAGCCTTCTTCAAAGTGCACCGTGGTATTGTTTATTAGGAGTGACAATCACCCACAGAACATGAACCCAGATGTGAAGTTTTATGAACACAAGCAAACAGATGTGCTATCTGAAGTCAGCAGTTGTTCATGCTGGAGAGTATAAAATCATAAAAAAAAGCGACCTACAGTGTGTAACAGTGATGCTCATTTGAAGTCATTTTCTCAAGTTGTCTTAGAACAAAAGATACAGGAAAATCGATTCATGTTTTTGGGGGTACACAGGTGACCAGAATTCTCCTTTTAAAGCCTTGTTCTGGGAGAGAGAAGCCTTGTAGAGCCGACAATGAATCACCGCTCACTGTGAGAGGGTGACATTGAGTAAATTACAAATGGGTGTCCCCTCCTTTTTTCCTGAGACTGAATAGTGTCACACAGACTTTCCAACCTGGCGAAGCAGACATGAAAAGAAGAGTGTTGACAAGAGTGACAAGGGTGTTGTTTACAAGAAGCCGTGTTGCTATTGTGAGAGTGGCCCCAGACAATGCAGAGGAAAACTTCTACAAACCCCCCTACAGGGAGAGTTGACAAGGAAACTACTGCGGTTTGATGCTAATGACAGATGAAAGACTGTTAAAGTGGGAATGCATTTTTTCTTTTTTTTTTGAGCTTTTGAAGTTTTTACATCATTCTTTATGATAGACTTCATAAAAAGAAAAAAAATGAATGGTAGACGTGCACATCTGGACTAAGAAAGCAGGAGCTGAACCAAATAACTCAATCTGTAAAAAGCTGCAGCTCCCAATGCAGGTACACTGGGATCCACCTGCATTGGGAGCTGAGGATGTGCGCGTCTTCCACATACTTTTTTCACATCTTTAAAAAAAAAAAAAAAAATGAAGTCACCATTTTTATACATTAAAGCAGGATTTTTGCTTCTCTTTCAAAACGGCGGTGTCTACCGTGCTGCGGAAGAAAAAAAACGAGACGACAAAAGACGAGCAGCAGCAGCACATTTCAGGCCTTTCTGTGTGAGTTTACATTTGATGATAGACTTGTCTCTAATGCAGCTGTGGAGTTTTTTTTCGCAAAAAGCTGCTCAGGATAACTTCACGGACTTTCTTTCTGGCCGTTGCCATGGTGCCGCTTGCATTTTGTTTGGAGGTATGCGCTTTTGGGCGGAGACAGACGTGCCAGGGGAATTTCAAAATGATTGTGCGTCTTAAAAGATCGATGTCTGATCAGTGTTTTCATTTTGCATCGATGCTATTGTCTCGTTGCCCATTAAATAGATGTATTGATGTTACACCCCTAGTTCTAACCCACACAGGGTATTTTTTATTTGAAAAACTTGCACTTGGACTGCAGGTGGAGTCATCCTTTTAGAAGCATGACTCACATGGATGATGGAAGAACAGTGAACCTCATATTAACTCCATTGCCTTTGTGCAAACAAAGAAATAAATGTAATTTTGGCAATTTTCTCTGACCTCCAGTTGCATCATAAAGTGGAACCTAATAAATATATAAAACTGAAGGAAGGAAGGAATATCAATGTTCTTGTTTCCTTAAAACACAAGCTTCAAATATTATATTATTTAGGGTACCTGCAAGATTAATGAATGCAAAGTGTTTGTCTCAACATCAATTATTCAGTTATTATTCAGCTTATTTTTAAGTAGTATGCAGGCTGCTGTGCTCAGTGTAATCTGTTTCCTCTTGTTTCTGTCATCATTAATCTACTCAGGTGAGAGGAGACTAAAATAAACATGTAAAGCTTGACACTGACACCTCTGTAGGGCTGATCCATATTACGAATTTTCCTAAACTTAAGATGTGTTTCCCAAAAGCAGCGTAACTTAATGATGGGGGTTCCAGCTCTTTTGAGTGAGCCATATCATTTGGCTCAGTTCAGCTCTTTCGCCTCCCAAATGGCTCTTCATGAATTACTATTATTCATCCAATTTTAACATTTTTTTCACCTATACATACATTTACATACATATCACTTCAGTATTCAGTGTAATTATGCTACGCCAGACACTATTACAAGTGTATTTAACAATGTATTTATATTAAATGCTGTAAATTTAGATTTGATTAGATTTGGTTTACGCTGCAATGGGTGTCTCTTTAATTAATATATCATTTTAACTCAAATCACAGTGAGGCAAAGAGAGAGACTTTCATCCGCCTTATAGCCTAATTTCAATTTTGCATGTGTACCTTTCTCCTTTAGATTTTAAGCAAGGTGAATTGTTACAATCTCTATCAAGGCTCCAGCAAAACCTCCTATACAAGCTACTTTTATTAGCTAGGAGATGCATACTATTTCAGTGGATTAAGTCCAGACCTCCAACTGTTAACCAGCGATATGGAGAAATATTTCAATTTCTATCCATGGAGCGCTGGAGCTCAGTTTTAAAGGGGAATGAGAGATATTTGGATAAGTTGTGGGTAACCTTCCTGAACAGCAGGCTTAGTACGCAGGGGGGGGGCTGACATGTTGATTGACTCCCCTCTTGCACCTCTGTATGTAATCACCTAATGCTCTTTCCCGGGTATTGATTCTGTTTCATTGCCTTAGCTGCATATTCCCTGATTCATGTGTCATTTCTAAACTATGAACTTTCTAAGAAGTCTCCATGTAAGGTCTACTATAGTGTTGCAATACTTTTGTTTGTTTTGTTTTTTATATTTTCTTTCTTTTTCATTTCTCATATCATTGTGGTATACGTGATTTGCTTATACGTAGAGCTGGGCGATATATTGATATCATATCAATATTGTGATATGAGACTAGATATCGATATGTCATCAGAGTTGATCTTTTCCTGGTTTTAAAGCTGCATTACAGTAAAATATGTCATTTTCTGAACTTACCAGATTTGTTCTAGCTGTTCTGTTATTCACCTTTTAACCACTTTGTCATTATATCCACATTACTGATGATTATTTATCAAAGATTTCATAGATATAAAAGCAAAGAGTCCAGTAGATAGAATAAAATGGGCAGCTGTAATAATTTTATATACACTCAGAAACTCTAACTAGAGTTTGTTTCTCTTAGTGTATGACAACAGTTGACATATTTAGCAGCCTTTACTGAACACTGACTTCTCTCCCCTCATAGATAGGGTCGTTTCTGAGGATAGCAGAGATGAAAATCCTCTCTCAAATCCTTTGATTTCTAACAGTAACATGTTCTATGGCCACGCTGTGTCCACTGAGTTTGTCCATTGTCAACGTTTTCTTTAGTTTTCTATTAGTCACAGGTCTGCCACCATGTGTTCTCTGTTTAGGGTCAAACAGAATTCAAATTTACTTTATGATTCAGTTTTGTTCCGATATTTCTATCATTTCTTTTTGTTTTGAGATGATTTGGTTGGACCAGGTTGTTTGGCCTCTGTCCTGAAGCCCCTCTGTGTAGGGACTTAGCTTCAGGACCAGCTGGCAGAAAGGACTCTTATCTTTGTTCAACTCTTGGCACTGAAGGGCTTTGTAGTGGCAGGGGTAGGGTCGCTAGAATGGAGCTGTTTATAAAATTTGATGGCTCGCTTTGAATTTTTTATCATTAACAGGTATCGGTTATTGGCTGTGTGTCTGTGAACTCCAGTATGTTTTTGCACCATCGTGCATAAAGGGCTTCCAGCGGATGTTTTTCCCATTTTGGGAGGTCTTGACTGGTTAATAGATCCCACACTTCACTACCATAAAATCTGATTGGGTCTCTAGATGGAATGTCAGTCGTAATTTTTGTTTTGATGGTTTAAAAAAAACACCTTTGTGCCTTCTCTTTGAGCTCATTCACAGCAGTGCCAAAACACCGAGTGGAACTGGTATTCAAGCCTAAATATGTATAGTTTTGTTGGCTCAATTTTTGTATTTCCTACGTGATTTTTTTCTCTCTCTGAGAATTAGATTGTATATTAAAGGTCAATATTTGAGTCTTTTTGATACTTACAGTTACTGCCCATGTTTGAATGAGCTTATAGAGGAAGTCCAGGCTCTGCTGTTTCTTTTGTTTCCGATTTCAATTGCACACCTGTTATTCAAATACATCGTTTTAATTAAATCATAGGTTTTATTCCCTGTGCCAGTTTCTAATAATCGATGAAAAAGAGCCCTTTGTGTCAAATACAGTCAAAGGTCTTTTTGAAATCTACAAAACACGAATACATTTGTGTTAATGAGAGTGGTGAGGGTAAAGATATGGTCAGCATGTGTGATGGTTAGGGATGAATGCAATCTGACATTGTCACTGAGGAATTCAGCTATATGGGAGTTGCTGATGTTTCAGAGTACCTTGCCCAGATTGAATAATTTTAAAATAGCCAATTGGAATTTTTCTGTGCTGTATTTCAACATTTCATTTTGTATCCCATGCTTTTTTTGCTTTAAGGGTCTACAATTTTGTTTTCAAATCATTCAGAGAAATGGGGAAATCTACGGGCGGGTTGGCTGTCTTTCATTATCACTTCAATATTTTGTCGTTTTTCAAGTATTTTGTTCCTATGTCAGTTCCTGGTGGTATTGGCCAAAACCAGTTAAGAACCGTGCCAGAAAGTACCACCTAGTTTTTTTCTAATTGGTCCGGTAGTATGTTGTTGTCGACTGTGTTGAATGTGGCACTTAATAATAAGACTGAAATAATAATACTGAAACTCTTCCACTGTCCGTGTTCAAGTGGATGTGATGGAAGACCTTAACAAGAGCAATCTCATTGTTGTGTTGTGGTCGAAATCCTGATTGGAAGACATCAAAACAGTTTTGAAGTGTTAATAAGTTGGGCCTATAATTATGCAGATGTCTACATGGTTCTTTTTTAAGAGTGGTTTGATGGCAGCAGTTTCAGGGTTTGTAGAATGAAATCTGAGAGAAGAATTGTGGTAACAATTTGTAGAAGATATGAGGACATGCAATTTGAGATATTTTTGAAAAAGCCTGTGGGCAGAATATCAAGGCAGCAGGAGGATTTCAGATGTTGTATAATGTCCTCTAAGTTTTTTTTATGTTAGATCAGATACAATTGCGTCATGGTATTTGAATTGAATTTAAGTGGACAAAGGGACAAAACATATCCTGTACCTGATATGGCAATGATGTCTGAAGGATGGAGAGAAGAAGGACTGCTTTGCAAATCTCAGTTCCAAGTTATAAATGCAAGGTCCCTCTTCATAAATGTCATTATCTATTTTCCATTCTGACCAGTGTAGCATTTCTCCATGGAGATCTTTTCTTACCAACCTTCACCTTAGTGGTTGCATGAATAACATTTGTCATTTTAAAATTGAATGTATCTACTAACTCAACGACTGAAACCCAAAAGAGAGCGGGTGTGGAAGAGAGAGCCTGAATACATATTTCACTGATGTTTTCAGTGATATACAGTTTCATGATTTTCTCAGTTTGAACATTTGTGTTCACAAAGATAGTACGCCCAAAGAAAACACATGAGTGACCAACAATCACCACAACCTTAGAAATGTTCAGACCCTAGGAGATGATTAAGTCCAGAGTGTGCTCCTTGAGTTGCGTGGGCTCTGGTTTGGTCCAGCTGTGACCAGGTCTTTCATCTGGTTAGTGAACCCCAGGAGGGAGGAGGAGGAGGAGGGAGAAAGGGTGAATCTAGAAGAGGATTGACCTGGATGGGGTTTGAGGGGGGTGAAGAAAGTGAAGAAGGTGAATCCTCACAGGTGGTCTTTGGTGAGGGAGGCGGATATTTTCCCTTTCAGCTTTGATAACTCACATGTTTACGCTTTCTTCAGGTGAGGGCTGAACTCACTCTATTTCAAGCTTTCTGCCACATTGTGTTATGTCTTCTTGTTTTCATTCTTCTTGTCTCTTGTCCTTGGCAGTGGGAACAGATGGGTGATGCAGGAAGTAAAATATATTAAAGAGTAACAATTTTACCACTGACTTTGTTAAGGCAAAGTCCATCTGCCTTAAACATATTTTTGTCAGTCTCAGAAAAAGCTGAAATTGTCAATAAAGTGCACTGAAGGGAGAGTTCAATGCAGTTTAAAGCCATGTGTTCAATGCCAACACTCTGCTAATTCTCTCAATATCTCCTCTTCTGACTGGCAGTAGAGGGCCACTGATAAACAGCTCAGCATTTAGAGAGCTGAGTATGTTCAACAGATCAATAAAATCTTGTTTCAGTACTTCAGACTGTTGTTTCACTACACCATTGGCCCCCATGTGCACTAGGATCATTTTCACAGTTGAATGTGCAGCCAACATATGCAGACTTCTCTCTGTTATGTCAGAGATCATATCCTGTATTGCACATGACGCCCAGTCGTTGGCTTTAACTGTAACCTTTTACTTTCTCTTTAAAAATGATTTGATATGTTTCAAGTGCCTCCAAAAGGCATGATGTTTGGCTTAGATTGTCTTATTATAATATGCATGTGTTAGGGTAGGAATGTGTGTGTGTGTGTGTGTGTGTGTGTGTGTGTGTGTCATAGGCTACTTTCGGGGACACATGCCAGACTTAGGACCAGTTAATTGGGGACCACTTTTGTGATTGGGGACGAAAGTCGTGTCCCTAATCAGGAGAAGACTGATTTGTTTGGTCAGTGGTTAAGGTTGGTTTTAGGCAGGTACTGGTAATGGTTAGGGTTAGGGTAAGTCTCCAGGAAATGAATGTAAGTCTATATTATGTCCCTAAAAGTAACCATGTTTTGATATGTGTGTTTTGGTGGGTGGGTTGTTTCTGTGTGAAAGATAAAGACGGGAGAAAGGCCATAAGGGAGAAACACATTAACCAAAGAAAGGAAGGAAGATAAAATAATAAATCAAATGAAAATCAAATAGCTACAATGCAGCTTGGATGACATCATTGATTGTGCTCAAAGGATAAAGCGGATTCAGGGTCAGGTCAGGAGAGCTAGGTCAGGTTTCTTTTTTATTTCCATTCCATATTCTCCTTTCTTTTTATTTGTTTGTTTGCTTGTTTTATTCTTTCTTACATTCTGTTTTGAGGTCTTTTCCCCTTCTTCTCTCCCATGCTTTTTTTGCTCTCACTGGCTATAGGACTCCACCATGCCCGTAGAAGGTGGCTGGCCTTTTGGTGGTCAGATGCCCTTTAGAACAGCCCCCACCCCTAGGGGGTCAGCTTTCAACTGGGTTTGAGGAGCAACTTTCTTTTGGGAGAGTGGTTTAGGAGGGAACAGGTTCTCTAACTTCAAACTGTCCCGATTGGTCCAATTCTCCAAAAACCCAAGACCCCAAGTCAAGTCAGTCCAAGGTATTCCCAACAAACAGATATGGTTGGGATGAAGGGATGACTGGCACATAAAAATAAACCATGCTAAATAGATGAACAGATGTGTTTAGAAAGCATCAATAGTCGATATGACTGATCAATAAATGTGATTAAACCTTGATTCATGTTTCAGAGAGCAGAGAGAGTGTATTTTTAAGCTTTTACACCAAAAACAGCTCCTATCACACAATATCATGTCCTATTTTACCTAAGACATGAAAATATAACATAGCAATAATGATTGAAAAATTAATAAATAAATAAATTAATTAAAGAAATAATTAAAAAACAAGAGAGGGAACACGTAGATGAACAGAGTGGGTTGATGAGTGAGGAGATTCATGTAACTGTTAATTGTATGTCTGTGTATGATCTGAAAGTGAAGATGCCTGTGTACTGTTGGGCTTGTAAAACAGCAGAAATGAAAATAGTTAAGTAAGTTCAGTAACTAATTTGAACTTCAGAGACTGGAGTTTGTCCTGTTACCAAATACAACATTTTCCCATGGTAAAAAAAAAAAAAAGTTAAATAAATGTGTTGTTGTGTCAGCAGTTTCAGTGCTAGAACTCTCAGCAGTCTAACCCATCCAATTCAAATCGATAAAATCTTAATTCCAAAGAAAGGTCCAAAGAAAATCCTAGCAAGAACTTACACAATTCTCAGCAGCTCAGACATCTCAATATCACTCCCAGTCTCATAACATGTACATTTAATACAAATATATGCATATGTATTAATAATAATAAAATTGAAAGGATGGATATTGGTGTTTGTGTATGTGTGTGGATATGCATGAGTGTTGTGTGATTGAGACCTGGAGGTTAACAATAGGACAGATGAAGCATTCCAAATAGAACAAAAGAATAGCAAAGGTGCCAGTTCATTGTGGTGCCAGAGTTATCCATCAATGTAAAATATCTCAACTGAAATGACAGCTTTCCTTTTTTTTTTCAAGGAACTGTCCCCTAATTGGGAAAATACCTTTATTTTTTTGCTAGGATTTCCCAAAGAAACTGATCATTCATTCCAAACATGGTTCCTTTCAGTTCCTTTCCCTGCTTTTTTATTTGGTTCTTTCTGTTTATAGTGTTCAAATTTGGCAATTATTGTTCTCAGTTGTTTGTGGTCTTTTTTTTTTACAGCGCCGACATGGTGGATACAGTGAAATTAAATTTGGTTGACTTTGTCTGATGGGGTCTTAAGTTCAGCGGTCAATAAAATCATTCACAGTTGTTTTCAGATTGGAGGAAGACTGGTCCAAAGGCTCTGGGATATTGTCTTGCATGGGCATACTTGTATATTGTCTCTGTTGATGGCTGCAATTTCTCATCAATACACTGTTCTGAGTCTTCCAGTATTTAACCATTGAAGAATTATGTCCTCAGCTTGTTTGTTGCGAAGTGTTGTTAATTGAGCAGTGGGGCGCTGCCATGTTGAATCACAAACTGGGAGGTTAGGAATCACAGCACCATCACTACGTCGTACTTTCTTAGGCTACGTTCACACTGCATGCCTTAATGCTCAATTCCGATTTATTGCTCAAATCCAATTTTTTGTTTGGCTGTTCATATTACACTTTTAAATGTGGCCTGTCTGTGGACTGCGATGTGAACAGCTCAACGCTCCTGAAGTGACCCGCATGCCTCAGGTGATCATTAATGACGCCACGCACAGAACGGTGTTTATGGAAGCGAACATGGCAACAGCCGGTGAAGTTACTTGGTCGTCTCATTTATGGTCTAATGTTAAAAACAGTGTGGCGGCAGCCGGCAAATTTGTGAGTGGGTGATGTTAAAAAGGAGGAAGAGGAGAAAGAAAATTCATTCTTTAATGATGTCTTTATGCTGAGCATTAGCTGTAGCATCCGTACAGAGGAGTGTGTGGATGCAGTGTCGGAGCCAGAATAATGTCAAAGTCGCATTAAGTGCGACCTGACTGTTCAGATTGCGGTCGCATTCAAAAAAATCCGATATATATCCGATTCAGTCCCAAATTTGAAAGTGGCCTGAACCGGATTTGGAAATGTCAGATTCAATGCGACTTGTGCTGTTCACATTGTCAGAAACAAATCAGATATGGGTCAAATTTGAGCGAACAAATCGGATTCAGGTCACTTTTAACTGCAGTGTGATCATAGCCTTATATACACCCGTTCCTTAACTAGCTGTGTGAGCATGAGAGGTTGTCCAGGTCCTCAGATTTAGATCCGTGGTCCTGCAACAAGTCAAGCAAATGTGTCTTCTACTTTTACACTTGGTTGTTGGTTTGTTGTTAGAGATGATAGAGGTAACCCCAAAACCAAAAAAGTGATAGTCCATATTTACAGTCAGACAGTGGTCTTCAGTGGACAGTGGACAGCCATATACCAATTCCTCCAGTGCCAGCTTACACTGGTAGGATTGCCATGATGGATGTATCCACTCCTGACGTTGTGGCTTTCAAAGTTGGCTCTGGGGCACTGTGAGGAGTCCTATAGGCTTAGGGCAGTTGGGGAACAGGACCAGCATCCTTCTGTTTTCCAGAACATGTGTCATAGCTTTTTGGTCAAACAGGTTCTTTGCTGACATCAACAATGGCAGCAATGGACTGTAGACTGTACTTATGTAGCCCTTTTCTAGTCTTTTTGACCACGTGCAGCCATCAGGGGCAATTTGGGGTTAAGTATCTTGCCCAAGAACACATTGACATGTGAACTGGAGGAGCCGGGAATCGAACCGCCGATCTTCCGATTGATGGATGACCGCTATATCTCCTGAGCCACAGTGGCAATATCAATCAAAAGAACCTCCTCCATGCAACACATGGGTGGATTGACCGTATTGTACTCCAGATCCTCCATCTGGTCCATGTAGTTAAAGGCTCTTTTTGACATGGCCTTTGCAGACCACACATTTCAATGATACCGCTCACAGGGTGCTTGAAAGCAGATGTTATTTGCATGTGTAGAGAGTTTGTGTACATCTGGAGGAAAGTGAGGGTAGCCTGATGTTTTTTGCCACCACAGATGTCAAGCAATGCCTTTGAGACATCCAGTGCCTTCCCATCCAGGCCTATGGGAGGTTGGTTGACAAGTAAAGATAGGGTATATAACTAGAATGAACCATACAAAAGGGAGAATTAGGAAAGTCTGGGATCATTTCTCATTGAACATTAAGGGCTCACTGCATTAAATGGCTGTGGGAAAATCAAAGGCTAGATATTATCATGGCTGGTACTGTATAATATAGTAATATGGGTGTATTTGTAAAATGCTTTATGTGTTATAATTGACACTGAGCGCTAGAATGACCAGTTTTATCAGACTACTCACATATTTACCAAACAAAAAATGTAGATCTCTTTGTAATATCGTCACTACTTACATATCAGTCATCAGAACGCAGTGAGGCAGAGTCTCAAGTGAAACCACCCACAGGTATGTACATGTCAAAAGTTGGATTGTATGTTTTTTTTTTTTTACTAAGTACTGTATTCATTGCCTTTATGTTTGATTCATGTCTTTTGACTTGTTTTCAATATTTTAACAAATGTTAAACTATTGTATTTAAGGTATGCACTAGTTTTACAAAATATGGTGTCTCCATTCATACAGTGACCTGAAAGAGGACCAGAGGGAATGATAGGGAAAGTGAGATGGAAAAAGTTCTACTCTAAGCTTTAAAGAGGCCTGCTCCACCTCTCCCCTCAGAGGATGAGCTTTTTGCTCAAAAGCTTGGTTCCTTCCTTGCAAAGATTGTTTCCCCAGCGGAAGGAATTTGTTCAATTTCAGATTCATGAACTCATTTATGAATCCAGCCCTTTGGTTCTCAATTTGGAAACCAGTAGAATAGGTTATCGTGGCATCTATCTTTGCAGGGAACAAACCAGGTTTTTTCTATTATTAAACGGTTAATTTTCCTTCCCCCTAAGTTACTCCCATCTCACTATCTCTCTCACACACACTCACTCCTGGTCCTCTTCTGAGTCTACAGTCACTTTGTTGAGGACCATGAATGGTTAAACAATACAATGATGTTTCTAAAATAAAATCCCTTTTCCATGAGGACTAAAATGTGACTGATTTCATGTTCTTTATGGACAGAAATACAGTTAACACACAAATGCCTTTTTTATGTCATGTAATAGATATTTTGTTCACGTCAAAGGTTCAGGTTCGTATCATGTTTATATGATCATTTATCTGCAGTGTACAAATGTTTTTATGTTATGTTAGCTGCTAAAATGTGTCATACATCCACTCACATCTGCGCTGAATGCAGTACGTAAAGTATAATGTTGAATAATTGAATAAATGAATGAAACTTTTATTGCCCCTCGGGGAAGAGACACGTGATCATCATAATGAGTAAAAACATAAATAAAAAATGCATAATTATGAAATATAACAAAGTGCAAATTCAGTAAAGAGTCATGTGATCAAAGCTTGTTAATATAAAATGCTATGTCATTTTTCCCTCTTGTTACCGCACATGCCACTTAATGGCAGTGTCCCTGGTTTGATTCCAGCAAGGTGCTGCAGGTCATTCCCCTCTCTTTCTCCCCCTGTTTCCTGTCGGGCCTCTATGCCATCTACTGTCAAATAAAGGCAAATGCCCCCCCCAAAAAAAAAAAAAGGTGGGACACTTGCATCAGACTAATAATTTACGGAACTTAACAATAAGTTAAAATGACTTGATAAAGTCAGCACATCCCAGTGATGTCTATTTTTGTTATATTACTGTGTTGTAATGCGGTGTAGACGTGTCGAATTAAAGATGTATTACCTTACAATAATAATATGTCACGGATAAAAAATAAAAGTAGACACAATGTTTTTCTATGCCATGAATATGAATTGATCACCTAGCACTCACAAACACAGGTATATTAATGTTGGTGCTGATATTACAATATAGTGATATTGGAGGAAGTTTGCTCAATAGTAATGTATTGGTGGCTTGTTGGCAGCAAGTCTTCCCAGACCTGACAGTGGCTCCACCTCAGTGAACAGGATGATCCTCCCTTACTGCAGTGTCTTGGGTCTTTTTCCACAGGAAGTCATGAAGAACACAGGTAAATAAGGCCGTATGATTTGGTGAAAAAGTCATAGTATCGCGTGTGTATAATTACTGACGATTTTGAGAATCTAACTTACCAATAACAAGGTGAAGTTTAAGTCCATTGATTAAGCTCCACCGCTTTCACAATGTTAGTGCAGTTATCTGTTGTGATAATGAGCTGACGCTCCTCACACAGGTCCCACACAGCCAATGCCTCTTCCAAGCCCAAGACTATGATGTCGCCGATGTGATCCTCAGGTTCGCATCATTTTCTGAAATCCATCTTTGCTAACAGAGTACAGGGGCATCATGTCTTTTGCCAAGCAGCACATTATGGAGTCAGTTTGTGCTTTGCTTTGTTGACAGGCTTCAGCCATTAGTTGTCTTCTCTTTATTAGTTAGCGCTTTCACTGCGTAGAAGACCAAACATTTTCAGTCACACATTTAAATTCAATTATATCGCAGTCTCTTTTGTGGTTATATAATTGCACCGACTGACATTACGATTGCAATTACGCTAATTGCGCAGCACTGCAGGTAACCTTCACAAACTTCTCCACAACTTGTGAATGAACCTCAATGACATGCCTGTACATCCTCCACTATGAAGACAGGGTCCCAAAGGCATTTTCCATAACCAGCTAAGCTCAGGATAGATGCTAGTAGAAGATCCAGCACTCTCTTAGAAGGATGCACCTGGGGAATGGCTTCATGATGTTTTTCCAGAGTGGAAAGGCCTCATCAGCAACAAAGACGTGGGTCAGGGGTCCTTAGTGGTCAGATCCTGCTAATGGCAGGTCAGCAGGCGGTTGAAGAGCATCAAGGGAAACAATCTTGGGCGTCCACAACTGCCAGGAGAGCTAACGATGTTCCCCTGCCGTTGATGAACTGTGATCCTGAGTTAGCATGGGCTTTGAGAACGGCATGCTTGCCATCTAGTGCTCCACAGCAGAGAGGCAAATTCCACCACTCCTCAAACCTCTCTGCCTCCTCTGTGCTTGGCACAGCCATGAACTCCTTCATGAGGCAGTCCCAAATAACAGTGGCAACCAGAGACAATCTTGGAGACAGTGGAGACACACACATACACACACACTGCTTTCATCTCCTCTCTCCTTCTCCACCGTATCTTATTCTTCTTCTCTTTTTCTCCTCCTTCTCTTTTCTTCCTTTTCCTCCTCCTCTTTCTAACCCTCATCATTTCTTTCTTCCTCCTACTCTCTCCTCCCTCCTCATCATCAAAATAAAAGCCACTAATGGTCAATGTATTAACAGGAAGTTGGGGATGAACTTAGTTTTTCAAAATAGAAATGTCAGGGCTTGGACCTCAAGTGAAGTGTTATCTTTATTCCAACAAAGACAATAAAAAAGGAAACCTCCAACGTCATCTCAGTACACTTAAGCTAATTTAAATTTTTCAACTAAAACTCTCATTTGAATTGCATTAATAGCTTAGTCTGCATTTTTCACCTTTCCTCCCCTGCTTCACCTTTTCATACATTTTCAACTCTTATCTACTGATTCATTCTCCATTAAAACATTAAAATGTTCCACATCTTTCATATATTCAGACTTTTATTCAGCTTGTATATCAATTCATACTTTTTGAAAATATTCAGCACAGCTGATTGAGATTTTCTAATTTGACCCACCTATTTTCCACTTTTCCAAATCAGTCATACTCCTTCAGCTTGTTCATTTTTTAACACAGTTTCTTCAGAAATTTCATTTTCTAATTTTTATATGACATTTAAAGTAACACCTGCCTCAGGCAGCAGCTTAATCAATCAAAGTTGACTTTCTTCAACAGGCTTCCACCCAATTTACTGGACATGAAACTTCATTTTCATACTGACAAACTTCAAGTATAGGTAATAAGAATACCTAAAGGCACAAGCATGCACTTTCTTTTAAATACTGCTTTGGAAAACATGTAGGGACTTAAGAGCATTTGCATAAACACTTAGGAAACTTAACTTCCAAGATTGATAAATACAGTGCATGCTGTATGGCAGTGGTCTCCAACCCTACTGCCCTGTATGTTTAAGGTATCGCCCCCCTCTAACAAACTTGATTTTAATACTTAACTCACTGTCAAGCCCCTTGACAAACTTCAGCTGCTTGATAATGAGTTCATTATTAGAATCAGGTGTGTTAGCTTGGGGACATACCTAAAACATGCAGGGCAGTAGCTCTCCAAGAGCAGGGTTGGAGACCACTGCTCTAAGGGCAGAGCAAAGGGACTAGAGACTTCCACTGGCTGAGCAGCTACCTTCCAGTTAGCTCTCTGCTAACTTGAATGGGGATAAAATAATTCTTCCAGACTTTCCAAATGTTTGGACCAGATGGATCCAACTCTGGAAGTTAAACTAGTCATTTTGTGAGGTCTAATCTACTGTTTCAGAAGCTATGGAGTAGGCTACAGCAGAGCCTATGACGTAAGCATGCTTTGATGTTTTTGTAATGACTCTCACTGCTAGAAGGGCGAGACAAAAGTCCTGCACACACAACGTACAGTAGAGAAAATTATAACTACAGGAGGAGACCACATGTGACACTCCCTAAGTGCCGCTCACTCATGGCAGCGCTGTTAGTGATGTTAACAACCGGCAGCCAGAGGAGGGACTCCCATCCACAGCCTTCATAATTCTCCTGGGAGATTCTACAACAAGCAAAGGAGCTTCCTATAGAGCTACATTTCCTGCAGTCTGTGTATGTGTTGCTTTTTTCTTTGGAATTTTACAAATGCCTGTTTAAAATATGCATGTTCAGAACGGGCTGATTTCTCAGTACCTAGACAGAACAAATGCCTCTCATACAGACTAGTGGTAGACTGAAAAATGTAGCCACGTTCCCTAAACGCCTCACATGCAGGCTATTGGTAGACACTACAGTGTTCCCTGAATGCCTTACTAGCAGACTGTTAGGAGAGTACAGTTTGGAGCTGAGCTGAACTGCAGTACATGTGAAAAAGATGCCTGAAACAATCATTGCACTATGTCTTTAATATACATACCAAGTTCCCATGTGTGAAGAAGTAGAGCTTAATTTCAGTTCATTCTCTTTGGTAGTTCTGATCACCATGGATGTAATCCTACCTCCAACGGAGACCGATGAAATATCAAATTTCAAATGAGAGGTTGGAACGACATGAAGGCCCCAAGGCATTGTGTTCATAGACTCATACTATTATAAGAGGTTCATGGACCCTCTCATGGTCTCTGTCCTTAATAAAGTCTGAACTGAATTTAATATGGCTATATTGTCTTGATATCCACCATATGTCTTCCATATGAGGAGATCAATTACGTTTTCATGACTGTACATTCTGTTGAACTTTCTAGACAAACTCAATTACTGTACAGGCAAAATTCTCGGTTTACCCATCTTTAATTTGTGTGTGTGTGTGTGTGTGTGTGTGTGTGTGTATGTCTTTATTTTAAAGATCTCCAAAATGTGCAAAAAATAACTACATGTATATTTTAAGATGGATAGTATGCTCGGATTTCTGCTCACAATGAAGAGATACACATACTGTACATAATGGCTGTAGTAGTGAAATAAAGGGTGGGTAAACTGTACTTTACCTCAGCTACTACATGACAGGCCCATACAGGACCAGTCTTTGTGTCAAAAAACGTCGTGAATTATAGTTACTGCTAATAATAACGACTTTAATCTATTTCCTTCTGTTATCTTTATTTGAAATCTTGTATAATTTCTACCTTCTTTACTTTATCCATGTTTCTGTGTCTCCACTGTAGCATCCTTTTTTTCTGCTTCCTTTTTGTCTCTTCCTCTTTGTCTCTTCCTCATCCTTTCATCCACTCTCTGGAAATATGTAAAGCGTATGAAGTACTTTAAAATTCAGGGAGTAAAAGGGTTATTCCGATATGTTGGCAAGTGGAGACAGTGAAGCATTTCTGAACAGAATTAAATAGACACTTATTTGGAAATGGAGGATGATGAACTTGAAAGGTCTTTTAACCCATGATAATCTCCATTGTGTATGAACCGATACTGTGTGGAAACTGAGCAGTGGTATGGGTAGAAGTCATGGAGCTGGTGGTATGGGTAGAAGTCATGGAGCTGGTGGTATGGATAGAAGTCATGGAGCTGGTGGTATGGATAGAAGTCATGGAGCTGGTGGTATGGGTAGAAGTCATAGAGCTGGTGGTATGGATATAAGTCATGGAGCTGGTGGTATGGATATAAGTCATGGAGCTGGTGGTATGGGTAGAAGTCATAGAGCTGGTGGTATGGGTAGAAGTCATGGAGCTGGTGGTATGGATAGAAATCATGGAGCTGGTGGTATGGATAGAAGTCATGGAGCTGGTGGTATGGGTAGAAGTCATGGAGCTGGTGGTATGGATAGAAGTCATGGAGCTGGTGGTATGGGTAGAAGTCATGGAGCTGGTGGTATGGGATGAAGAGTTGCTCGGCAACACTACCTAGAGCCAGTGCGGCTGTTGAACAGCAATGCCCACCATATCAGAGTCCATCTGCTGTCAGAGGCTGGTCTGAACCAGCACGTATTGTGCGGTCACTCCTGTATCACCATGCTGCACACATTCACCATATCGTACTGTGAGGTGGACATATTGGACTGAAAGATGTCTTTGCAGTAAATAAAACAAATACATGCTACATGGTGTTGGCCAGAGACAGGCATTGGATGACATACAGTGTAAACAATGTTTTCTATGTGCAGTTTGTTTACATACAGTATAATTGCTGTCTGACTGCCACGTTTTTTATGTTTTTATGTTAACCGATAATGACAGTATCAGTATCTAATGTCACTTGTTTGCCGGTTCACACAACCGACAAGGTTTCATGCTTTGGTTTAACGAGCCAGTGTGATGCAAAACATGTCATGTCATGTCAAAACATGAACGCTTTCTATACATAGTTTGCTTACATCACATTGCACAGCATGTTATAAGACTAATGTTTTATGATGACACAGTCAAAACACTATGTTGTAGATATTCAGTCATTCAGCCAGGTTCATTCTTATTAAGTTTCGAGTGAGATCATCTCCTAATTTATAGGAGAAATAGAATAATACTTTAAACTTTTAATGTACTAGATAACGTTGCCCTGCAGTACTAAACCCACCCAGGCAGCCAAACAGCACAAAATGATGTGACTCTGGAGTGAAAATAACAATCATCAGACTCTGGTAATAGTAGTCTAATGCTGTCCAGAGATAGGGGGGGAAGCCATGGACATTTCTGGTGACATCACCAGTACAGGTCGGTACAAAGCACCATTCTTGGGGAAGAATCATCGGATCCTGATTCCAACTAGTGTTCTCAGCTCCATCAGGGCTGTTTTCCCTCCCTGGAATATCACAGATTTGAGTATGCCTGTGATGGTTGCATGCAATGTTTGCCATTAAATGTTACTGTTAATGTTCCATGAAGTGGTTTAATGTATATTTCAATTATATTAAGTAGTTTTGGCAAGGGGGTTATTTTGCATCCTTAACAGCAAAAGGTAATTGAGGCTCTGGTCAGCATACTGGCTAAATATACTGTGACCATGGATGGAAAGCTTTATATGTTTAAACAATAACTCTGCAATGCATAATCAATGGGGTAATTGCTGTGGGCTCAGTTCCTCTGATACACATTTGAAAGTTTACCATCAATCAAATAATGATTTTCAAGCATAGTACTTTAAAGTAAAAAGAACTGAGCTCAGCCAATATTGTGATTGTTTAAATTACAGTAAATCACCAATGCAAAGACATATTCCACATGGGCTAACCAACCCTGTGACTTCAAAGTTTACAATATCAACTTTAACCACAGCAATTGTAGTTAAAGAAAACACAATAGTTTTTTTCTGTAGGTTATGAGCTCTGAAGGTTTCCTTCAAGTGGCATCAATTAGCATTCTACATTAAAGAAGCACAAGCTGATACACTGGTAATGTAATAATGACTGTAGGCTCGCTTAATGGCTCAGCTACTTACCTCCATGGTGTTACATTTTACTGATGCAGCATCTTTCAGAAATGTCATATGTCCATTCTTTGAAACTCTTATTCATCCATCTGTTCCTGTGGTGTTTTCAGTCTGTCTGCTTGCTTCAGTGTGAGGGTTTGTTTGTTTAAACCCCGTCATAGCAGCAGTCGGTAGTGGGTTGATGGTGGAGCCATGTTTACAGAAAACAACTGGAGAACTTAATGAGCTATCCTGCTATTCTATCATTTTAAGACACTGTGAGGTGTGACACATGCATAAACACTAAACGATATTTCAGATTTTCCTTGAGAATACAAACCACTAGGGTGGTATTTCAAACTGTTAAATATTGAGTTAGCATCTAATGTCTGATGCCAGATTGGTACTCCTCTTTACTTACTCTTTGATTTATGGCTAGATTAACTTTATTATTGGTAGCTCCCAAGTCAAACATTTGCTATTGTGCCCTAACCGACCCTCTAACAATGGCAGCTTCATTGTACACCCAGAAACCAAGGAAACCTACCAGGTACTCATATGCTGGGATAATACCACCTGGCCCGAGAGCCTTACAAAGTGTCTGTTAGCTTTCTTTTGTTTGGTTTTTTCTGTTTGTTTGTTTTTTTTATCAATATCAATGTATGTCATGTAAAATGTGTTCACGAATATACCATGTGAGCCCAAAATAGATAGTCCAGGCAAGGCTGGATTAGTATCCCCGGGGGCCCCTGGGCACTAAAGCTCATGTCTCCCAAACAGCTTTTATTTTATTCTGATTGGATATTGCTGCTGTTGGGTGGAAACCTTGTAATTCCATATTCTGTTGTGGACATACTAGGTTTCTGACAGTGACCATAGTTATCAACATCACGAGGGTGGGTCAAGATTTGTGTTGTATTTCTTTGGAGCCCCACAAAAAATACACATAAGTGCATCATTTCCCCCCCCCCATCATTACAGGGTCCTTTCTGCTCAAGGGCTCCTGGGGACTTACCCAGATTGCTTGTATAGTAGATCATGAGTCAAGGTAATAATGGAGGACCTGCTTCAGTTGGTAATCTAATTTAGTAGAGCGAATTCCCATATCACACAAATTTGAACTTAATTAAACCAACTGCCACACATTGAACTGGGTCTTTTTGGTGCTTTTAGGTTCACAATTTGTCACGTCTGTCTTAAAACAACAGTCAGGTGCTCATATGAATGCATAAAAGGTTCCCCTCACTGTAAGCATAGCTCCTGTTAATACTGGCTATTAAAAGATCATCTTCCAATTTGCTTTGAATGTAAGCGATGGACGCCAGAATCCACAGTTTCCACTCTCAATCATTTTGTGCAAAAAATACATTTAAAAGTTACCTGAAGCTTTTATGAGGCTTCTATGAAGCCGATATCTGCCCCATTTACAGTCGTTTTAGCATCAAAGTAACTGTAAAGAGGGACTTTGGCACTAAAAACACTGTAACGTTGAAAGATATCTACTTGGTTTGACTCATTTGGACGGCTGAAGCTTCTTATTAGCTTAAGATAAACCGTTAAATTGAAAAACCTATTTCAAAGTTAATGTGGGCACCTGAACTTTTAAGACACATTTGACAAATTGTAAAATGTGGCTGTTTTTGTAAAATGAAACTCGGGCATCATATCTACACTAGTATGGAAATATAATACCTATCCCAACATACAACATACTGTTACTGTGTAAATCGACATATCAGAACAGTTGTGATGGTTTTATTCTTTGTAGCAAGTACAGTACCATCACAATAAAAAGACAAAAACAACAAGTGCACAGTGTTGATGACAGAAAAGCCCGTCAGTGAGTGTCCCCGGGGGACACAGCGCTCTAGTCTGCTGCTCTTTTGATTACAGCCTTTGCTGGAGAGATGACGAGGGTGGAGAAGCAAATGGCATCCTCAATCAGCAGCATCGGTTAATAAGGGCTTTTCATGAAGACATTTCATATGAAGAACAGATCTAAAGGTAGTGTTTGTTTTCTCTGGTGGTTTGGGAATGGTTCGCCGATCAACCTGAAGACAAAGAACAACTGAGAACCTTTTCTTCCGACTCTGTGCTTTATACCTTAGTGGGAAAATACTGTATATATTACTGTAGCTGTAGAAGAAACGTTTGAGGCGGTTATGAAACGTAAGTTAAAGCATGATCCATTTTGATATTTGTCTTCCTTTATGTATGTCTTACATAAATCTTATAACTTACTCCATTTGCCAACAGAATAATGACTTTGATTCAAATATGTGCACATCCAGTTTGAGCCACACGTCACATACAGTATAAAACCATGGCAGTGCACATGAGGTAACATTATTCATTCTTTTTTCTTCCCTCTTTCCACTCTTCTCGGCCCTTCCCCTTTTAGCAAGGCACAAGAGATTTAACTAAATGGCGCAATTCAGCTGAGCTCTAATGTTGAATTTAAATGGCAACATAGTCCAAGTGGAGAGGATATGAATTTGGATTGCATATGTTTTTTTGGGGGCAAAATGCATTTTAACAAGATGCATTTTGACTTTTAGTTGAGTGGATGCATGACTTAATACTGTATAAGCCAGCAATGCATTTGCATATATCTTTACTTTCTCCTCTTCTGTATCCCCCTTGGAAGAAACTGTGTTTAAAGTACTCTAAATGAACTTGGCTCAACTGAAAATGCATTATGAAAATAGAATAAAGTACATTTTCATACATTATAGAAATCCAGAAAAATACTGTATGAAGAAGTTGAGCAAAGCACCTCAGAAATATGTTTGGGACATATTTTCAGAATGTAAATATTCTAATGTATCTCCAAACATTTACTCAAGGGCTGTATTCATTTTAATTTATAGGCACTTTTCCCTTGCTGCTACTGCTACATTTACTTCACTACATTTCAGAGGGAAATAGAGTCAAGTTGACCTGTACAGAAATAACAATTCAACAATAAACATAATATCATAATGTGTAGTTTAACTATTAATACTTACAGTAAGTTTGTTTTGGTCGTCACTGTAAACCAGACTTGGTATATTAACGCGGAACTCCACTGATTTTTCACATCAAGACCAGTTTACCAGCCATGGCACGAAGTACTTGGCATCCAAAATAAATACAGTTATCTAAAGTCTTCTGTTTCTCTGGAGGAACTTTGCTAAGTCAGTGAAAATATCCCTGATGGGGCTGATTGGAGTCTGCACATTTATAGACAAGTACACCATTAGTGCATTGGCAGAATCAATATGAAACATTTACACTGACAGTGAAAACAGAGATGTTTGGGTTGTTCATTGTCGGCAGTGGATCCCGAGACACAGATGAAGGTAGTCTGTGTGAACATAGAAGCTTTTTGGTCTTAAAACACTGATGTGAAATTGGTTAAGACGCAACCGCTGAGAAATAATTACATGAACATACTGCTTCTGTTCAAGCTTCAGAGACTGGAAGTATGATCAAATAAGATAAGGAAAGGTAAAGTAAGGTAGGTAAGGTAAGGTGAAGTAGGTAAGGTGAGATAAGGTGAGGTAGATAAGGTAAGGTAAGGGAGTTAAGGTGAGGTAGGTAAGGTACAGTAAGATAAGATCAAGTAAGGTAAGGTAAGATTAAGTGAGGTAGGTAAGGTAAGGTAAGGTAGGTAAGGTAAGGGTAGATAAGGTAAGATAATATAAGGTAAGTTGATGTAGAGATAATAGAAGATATGGTAAGGTGAGGTAAGACAAGGTAGGTAAGGTAAGATAAGGTAGGTACGGTAAGATAAGATGAAAAAAAAATCAACATCTTAAAGGCACATTGTTTCCATACACATACACAGTTTGCAGATACACATACACAACAGTTTGCCTGTACACACATACTGGCAATTGTGACATATTGCACAACCCCTATGGCCAACATTTACATTCCATGTTAGTGTTGGGAAGCTTAATGGACATAGGCAGGAATGGATGTTTCTAAGCAGCCTGCTCTTGAGAACCCTGAATCTTTTATAGAAGATAAGAGCTGGGAGTCTGGGTGGAGAATGTGAGTTAGATCAGACACTATTTACTGTGCATGTCTGATAATAGTAACACCATATCTAATACTCTCTAATACTGCATGGAAAAATAGTAACATGAACTTCCACTCAACCCCACTGACCAGAATTCTACATAAAAATACATCCGCCAAAATCTAGAGCGGAGACTTTTAACATGGACCCTCCAGACTGTATCAATATGAACCCCAAGATACTTATATACGAAAAGACCTGCATGATGGATACACTGTGGTTACTAACCACTTGCATAAGGTCACCCACTACCTTCAGGTCAAACACCATCTCCTCAGTCTTTTTCACATTCAGCACAAGGTGGTTAGTGCCACACCACTGCACAAATCTATCTTTTTCAGAGTTAGAAACTGATGGACTGCAGTCTCGCCTACATTAGGCCAAGGATGGCTGTATCATCTGAGAATTTAATGATTCTCAGAGTGGATTCTTGTACAGTCATTTGTGTAAGGTAAGGTACGATATCTTTATTGATCCCCCTAGGGAGAAATTCAAAATTGACATACACACTAGCCACGTAAGGGTGAAAGTAATAAACATAAATTAAATAAAATACTATATACAATAAACAATCTCTGCGTAAATAATCTGTAATATATAAATGTGCTGTGGTGTTGTGCAGTCTGATGGCTGATGGTGCCCTCACGACACCAGTACTGATTGACCTGACCTCTGAGAGGTAATTGTTAATCCTAACATGCTGAGTATGATCTGTTATGAAGGAAAAATACCATTAAAATGATTTAAACAGTGTGTTAAAAGCTGAGCTAAAATCAACAGTAGACCGGCACCAGCTTTGGGGTCTTCCAGGTGTTTAGTGACCAAGTTCAGGGTGAAAAGGGTCTAAACATACCTCTTTCTTAAAATGTCAAACTGCTTTGACATTTTAACCAGTAGGAATAACATGCTAGCCTGATAAAAAAAAAAAAAAAAAAACAATTTGTAACTGTGTTGCATTGTAATCCGATTAAAGCTACCCTTATCTTTGTTACATTTTAAACATTTTTTTTGTTTAGGTTAACCTCCTGAGTCCCAAGCTTTTGTTTGGTATGCATTTTTCTCCTTATTTCCTTACATTTACACCTTCCCTTTGCACAAACAATAATAATGTCCCAATGTCAATCAAATTACAAATGTTATTAAGCATAAATCATCAGGTTTCAACCATAACATTTGATAAGTTTTGTACCTGGTCCACTTTTGTCTGGGCATCGGCTGTTGATTCACTCGTCCAAGATGCCTGTCATCTCGTTTTTACGCAGGTTTTTACGCTGTAATGTGCTTTTGTACCACTAGGTGGCACAAAAAGTTGTGTATGTATGCGGTCAACAGGTCAAAGTTTAGCAGAATGAAGTATAAGGTCCAACAAACCCAAAATGTAACGTCCCCATATGAGGACGCATGGTTGCAGGAGGTTAAAATGCTATTAATAAGGTAATGGCACTCTAAAATGTTAGAGAGATCCACCAGGCATAGAAACTAATAATTATTCCATTCTCATAATATTCTGTGAAAACTCTGACCAATCATATCATTCGGTCCGAATGATATGATTGGCCGAGCGACCTGCCTGTTTTCTCCTTCACGCATCCCTACCCGGAAGAGAGTCTGTTGTGGATCCACAGCATTATAATACATCCATGATCCACGGAGATAGCCATAAACAACCAGTAGTGACTGACAATGACCGACAAAAGCGGGCCACTGCTTCCACCTCCAGCCGCTCCCACGGGGAAAAAGAAAACTATATATATATATATAGTGCACGTTCGCGGGGGTGGGACATAGGAGGGAGAAGGGATTGTTGCTGTGGAAGTTTTTTCAAAGTGCTGTGTGAAATGCAAGAAAGGTAAGAGTAGCTTTAAATATGTACTTTAATAAAAAAAAATCTGGCACACATGGCACTAAAAGTGGAATATTGATATCAGAAGAGAGTGTTTGTGACTTTTTACAGATATTGACAAAACCAAGGTATGATGTCATGAGAACCTGCGCTGGTAGATCTTCGTGGGAGTTGTAGTTTCCTTGTATGTTCACAAAATAATTGTTGTTTAACTGTTAAAGTCACAAAAGTTTCAATGTATGATAATAAGCTCTGTAATGAATTCTGATTTGTCCTAGAATATATGCAAAAATAACTCCACACTTTTTCAGAAAGACTAATGGAAGAATGATATCATGACTTTGGCTCTCTATATGAGGATCTATAAGTGATGTATGACTTAGTTCAATATTAAATTGCTAGAATGCCTCTTAAAGAAAGGATCATGAATGATCATGCAAATGACAGTTTGTTTTCATTTCCATACCAGGCTGGTGTCTGTTCTACTGTACTCCTCTGTGCAACTGATCTGCTTCCCTCTGTCATTGTCAGAATTTAAATAATCAGAACGAGGGAGTGAGCTTGACTACTTGACGGAAACTCAACAATGACTCCATGAAGCGATACTGCAAGCGATGGTGAATAATCGCAGCATGCAGCGCTCGCTAATGACACTCCCTCTATGTGAGAGTAACATCTGTACAGTATGAGATGCCTCTGCAATGTGCGCGTTGTCCACCACATGAAACACAGAGAAAAATGAAAGTGGACAGCAGTCTCATATCACAGCGCATACAGGCCGGCTTACATCCAACATATTGTCAGATGTCGTTTGGCTCTTGATATTTCACGCTGGAGGCTGAGACGCAGCCATAAGCTGCTTTTGTTCCCAGACGGGTCAGCTGAAATGCCACCCGTATGAAATGATCAGGCCGGAGAGAATGCTCCCCTCTGCTGCATGGAGATATGGGTAAAGCACCATGGCGGACACATACGCCAACGCCAAAGCAATATCCCACCTGTCCGCCGCATAATCACAAGAACGGGGGGCTGTATTTATTTACAGGTGTAATCAGCTTGTCAGAAATGAATGGGCTGGCATACACGGATGGGCCTAAATGGTTCGGAAACAGCTTGAATGACGTTGAGATTAACCCTGCGAGCTGACACGTCTCTATCACTCTGTGTCATCTGAAATGAGGGGAGAGCTATCTGTTCGCCTTGTATCTATCATGCAGCGCTGGCGACAATAATCAATCTGACACGCCATCTGCCTTACCTTCATAACCATCTGCATTTGCAATCACTCCTCGTCATGCTCATTTTCTTTCTTTCTTTCTTTCTTTCTTTCTTTCTTTCTTTCTTTCGTTTCCTTTTCTTCTCTGCCTGCTCTACCTCTGTCTCCCTCCCGCCTTCTCTGTCATCTCTTCATCTCTCCAGACTTCCCCTCCCGCAATCTCTCAATATTGTGTTTCTAATATCAACTGTGGCACTAATTAATGGAATTGTACAGAGAGAATGGAAAGCAGATGGCTTCATTACACAAACAAATATAATCGCATCCGAAACAGTGGCACAGACTGCAATGATCCCTGCATAATAAGGCAGGCTGCTAAAGATAGTATAGCATTACAAATACTACTAATAAGGGAGAAAAACATGACTTGTTTATCAGTGGGAAAAACTCCTTCCAGGAAATGTATTTTCAGTCTATTAATTTCATCCCAAACTCTTCCCTGCTCAGTTGGCTGAGGGTGTTTTCAGACAAAAAAGAGGGCAGATGTTTTAAACATCTGGTGCCCAATTACAGTATTATTGTCACAGTTGATTGTCCCCATGTTTTTTTGGTGTAAAAATCAGATTCGTAGAATAAAAATGAGTTTGTAAATGTGTGGTCATGCACGGAAAAGGAAGATGATTCAAAGCGGATCGACATATTTTTTCGGGGTGTTGGTTGTTTCCGTCAAGAACTCAAGGATTTAATCTCCCTCACTAAGAAATTTATGTTAATCAAGCTTTGGCATAAACAAACCCTCAGAAAGAGCAGTGCATGAGAAAAGAGAGCAAAGAACCTCTTCATCACCGACTGCAACAGCAGCATGCAGGCTTCATCTGGAAGACTAATTATGGTGCTTAATTAGTCTCAAAACAGGTGCGTGCACGTGATACGAATGCACAGAACAATACATGTAAGCATCCTCATGAGGGCGCATTTCTGTTCCACCTATACAAACGCAGCCCTGTGTGAGATCGACCCGCTCTAAGCACTTACAACTGCTCAATACTCATTCACTCAAGTTGACTTTTCAGATTTTGGAGGTTGGGATGGAATAGACGGTCTGCTCCTTTGATTGGTCACTTTGAATGCTGATCATGACCTTTGATTGGCTGTTTTGTTTGATCACTGACACAGTCAAAAACAAGCTGTTTTCTAAGGCAGGAATGTCCAAACTATTCCATAGAGGTTCATGTGGATGCAGCTTTTCATTCCAACCAAGCAGGAGCACACCGGGCTTGACTCATTTAATCAACTGATCTCAGTCTTCAGACAGCTGATTGGTCAAATTTCGTGCTCTTGATCGGTCAGAGCAAAAACCTGCAGACACACGACCCTTTATGGAATAGTTTGGACATGGCTGATCTAAGGGAACAAAGGGAAACAATGACATTTACTGGCTCTGTGCTGAAAACCTCTGTTTTACAGCATTTCATTGCTAGTCAATAATACTGGTTAGGGATAGATGTAGGCTTTTCTTAAATGTCTTTTAGAGGTGATTTCAAGCTTTCAAAGGACATGGGTCAATATGTATTTGCACACAATAGAGCATGTGCTGATTCTAGTGCAAAGTTACACCCAGCAAGTCTCTGCTGCTTAGAAACACGATGTCTTCTGTCAGGGATACTTCGTTTTTTTCAGCAAAACAATGCCTAAAAGTAAAAGTAAAACTAAGCACGCTATTGAAGCAATGCTGACAATTTGTCGAGGATTCCTCGGACAGTGACCAGGATTATGCCACAGACAAAGAGGATATTGTTGTACATGGTATTAATCCAGTTGTAGACAATTACGCTTATTCATACCATCACATATTTTTCTGGTGGTTTACTTTGGCTTAGTTGTAAGTTTAAAAAAAAAAAAAAATAGGTGTTGCCCTGCAAGTGTGTGTGCACAGCCTAGGAAACACATGTTTCACGTGTTTTATATCTTTCTGGATTTGTTGTTTTCTACTTAGTTACTTTTGGTGGAGAAACATATTTTTGCATATGCTATTTCCATTGTATTTTTACAAGCTTTGTATGTTTTGTACTACTACTAATAAAAATACCATCACTTTTTTTAATCATTATTGGACTACTTATTACTATTACCTTTTGTATACTTTTTCTTGGCTATAACAAGTCATTTTATTGAAAGTTGCATAAACTCTTTCTAACCTTGTTTATTCTTTTTCTCAGTCTTGGTGAAGAAGAAGAGGAGGAGGAGGACGACTGGGAGCCTATAACATCCTCTACTGCTGCCACCTAGCCCACAAAGAAAAAGTCATGGTATGTGTTTCATCTTCGACAACAAGTGATTTGCATGATGTCATGGAGATTTCATATTTGCATAGAGCTACACATTGGTGAATAGATTTATTATTACAGCTGAAACTCATTCTAAAAAAAAAAAAAAAAAAAAATCAAAGTCTGGAGGCAAATTCAGCACCCACCCCAAAGCCCACACATCCCAGACAACAATCAAAGCCATTTCTTGCAATGAGCACAGGTCGTAGAAGTGGATCAACGACCCCATCCCACTCAACATCAGCACATCCTGCATAGACCCCCATTACACCGAGGAGAGGTGAAGAGGAAGTACAGGAGAATGTGAAGTGGCTTGAGATGGATGACCCTGACATACAGCCTCCCCCACACAGTTTTCACCCTCGTCAACCAAGTGGCCCCACTATTGGAAGAGAATAAATCTGGACACCCCTCCAACTTCTCAAGCTGTTTTCCAACCCTCACAGTCGTATGTACTCTCCTCACAAATATAAATAAGATGGCACAGGAACTGAAGGGGAAAAAATTCAAATAGAAATCTGCAATAAAGGTGGAGATTTACACATTTTTGGCCATTTTCATTTTCTGTGGACTGGTGAGGTGCCCTCCAAAAGATGCTTATTGGACGAAAGTGCCACCTTACAATTTCTGCTTTCCAGCCTCAGCCATGACCCGACAGCGGTTAAATGCCATCTTCTGGTGTCTTCACCTCAGTGACTCTGATGAGGATGAGAAAAATGAAGAGAAGAAAAGAACTCCACAGCTTGACCGGCCGTTCAATGTCAGGTCACTTTACAATGACATCACATTAGCCTGCAAAGCGTGTTATCATCCCTACCAGAAGCAGAGGATGGTAGCCACAAAAGTCAGACTAGGTTTCAAACTGTATTTACCACCAAAACCAACAAAGTGGGCAATATAAATCCATGTGCTTACAGACATGCATGGCTACATGTGGAATTTTTTCATTTATGAGGGGAAGACAGCAGAGCAGTAGATGGATGGACTGGGCTAATCTCCTCTTAGGAGACTTATACATTCCACTGTTCCCAACAGTGGAATGTATAAGTCTTGACAGAATATCAAGTATTCATGGACAATTTTTACACAAGTCCCAAGCTTTTGACAGATTTGGACTAAAAATACATTATGGCTTGTGGGACTATGCATAAAGGCCGTAGGGGACAACCCAAGACAACAAACTAGCAAAGAGGGCTGAGCATCGAGACATCAGATGGTTAAGAGTGGAGAAGTTGTTGTTAGTTCAGTGGATACCAAACAGATGACTGTGGTATCAAACTTCCACCGAGATTTCAGCACCTTCAGTACCACTAGGATGGTGGAGTTATCCATAGAACTGACGTCCCCATACAAGATGATGTAAAAGACTGTAATGCTTGCATGGAAGTGGACCTTTCACTCGGTAGGCTACTACAGGGTTAGGGTTAGTGGTACAAACAAGTGTTCTATCAAATGTACAAGCAGCTCATAGTTTGGAGAGACCCCACTGACAGAAAAAGTTTCCCCGGATCGTCATCATGGAGATGACAAAGGATGTGATCTTTGTAAGAACAGGACACTGTTGATTTGTAGGAATTACATCTACACCCCTCTGCCTTCTTCCAAAAAGTAACTGTTACCTCAAGTGGCATTATAAACAGCCATCATAAAAATAAAAAAAATACTGAGATGCTTGTAGCTAGGCCTGGGCAATATACTGAAATGATATCGATATTGTGATATGAGACAAGATATCGTCCTAGATTTTGGATATCGTAATATCGCGATATGTCATCAGAGTTGTCTTTTCTTGCTTTTAAAGGCTGCATTACAGTAAAATATATAGTTATCTTAACTAACCAGACTGTTCTAGCCTTTTACCCACTTTGTCATTATATCCACATGACTGATGATTATTTATCAAAGATTTCATAGTGTAAATATTTTGTGAAAGCATCAACAGTCATCTCTACAATATTGTTGCAATATCGAGGTATTTGGTCTAAAATATCGTGACAGCCCAGCCCTACTTGTAGCATATTTTTGATGCACAAGTGTTTGGTGTTTATGCCCTGTAGGTTCAAGGTAAAAGGTAAGGGCATGCCTTTTTTTGTTTACATACCTTTTATTTATTTATTGATGTTTTGTAAAGCTACTGTGATATTATTTTCTTATTATTACAATAAATCTGCTCCACTTAGACTCAAAGGAATTTTTGCATTTGCCGGTCCTAACACAGTTAAACACATTGGTATGTGGTTTGTAGTAATACCGAAACAAAATTGAAGAGTTGGAAATTAATGGAGTAAAAATATCGTGTGTCCATTTGGATGCTCCAGTTGTCCTTTTTGGAGCTCTATCTTACTGTCATAAGGCCTCATGCATTCTCAAGAACAATACTCTTAACTGCACAAGCTTGTTGTGATTCACTCCTTTTGACCTGATACATTACGGCCGATGAAAATATAGCAAATTTAGAGGTATTGTTGATATTACAGCTGTCATCACAGTCCTGCCAGAGAAAGTAAGAAGAAGGGGTTTGACATGAAGATAGATGTTATATTATGTATTTCTAAGCAAAGTGGTCCATGATTTAAATGGGAAGGGGTCAGGTCAAACATCTCAGTAAACTGGTAAGACATGATGCACATCACACTTAAAATTTGATATCAAATTTTGGTGAACTACATACATTTAAAAAAATATGTTATTTGTGTTATTTAAGAATGAATGTGATCCTATGTGGAGTTCTTGCATGGATCATATTATGAGACTCTGGAATAGCAATAGTCTCCTAATTCTAGTAGCACAAGTCTCCATTTCTCTGGTTTCTCTTAGAGCCTGGTTGTCCTGTTATAATGAACTCAGTCTGGGTAATACAGGAGTTGGTCCCTGATATGTGAAACAGCTACGTCTCTTTCTTAGCTCAGTTTAAACTGTAATATACCACAGGAATCATACATAGCCAAGCCGTTGTCTTGCTGCATATCAACCTGTCTGCATCATTACACACACACTGCCAACATGCTTGCTACCTCTGTTTTTGTGTAGCCCATCTTTCTATCTGATCATGTTTCTGTGTATTGATTTCTGTCATTGTCCGCACAATTGTCAATTGTATCATTTGACTGGCAGCTATTGTCAGCCACTCTTGTTTGGGATCATTCTTGTGATTTTACCATCCCTTGATTTATTCCCTGATGTTTTGTGGGGACTTGTTCCTTTTTATATACATAGTGAACAGTGAGATTCATTTCTGTCTGCTACTTGCTCTCTTGTCCGCTAACAGGACAAAAAGGTCGTAAATTTACTCATGGGAAGATATTTGTGCATCCAATTCCCTTCTGTCAGCCACTACTCATATGTTTAATTTTCAATAAAGAATTTATTTGCATCTTAGGGGACATTGTGGTCCTAGCTCATGAAATACTTTCTGGTCAGCAGTGGAGGAGGACTAAGATATCAGGCTTTAGATACACACACAATACTTGTTAGTAGATCAATCCATTGTTGGTTTGGGTCTTTATGTGGGATTTGCTGGCTGGAAGAAGAATATAGAATAAAACTAAGACTTTACTGTTAAATACAACTTTGGTGCCAGTTAACAAAACCATTTTAAGCCGCAACATGATGCATACAACTGTTTGGCCAATCACAAACAAACACATTTTTCTTAGTTGTTTTCAGTGCTGACCTCTCATTTATTGAGGATTAACAGTGTAATGTTCCATCTGGCGATATACTGCAATACAGTTTCCTGTGCCTATGTGCATGAATCTGGCTCTGAAACTGCAGAAGTTATGCACATGTACTGTATACATGTGAAGCCACTGTTGCAGTATTTGTGCAGATGTCATTATCAGACACCAGCACAATCTCTTGACCCACATTGAAGAGTCTTTGGCCCGTATGAGCCTCCACTTACCCACACATGATTGCACTCATTTGTCTAATGACCAGTCGTCACTTCTGAATTCAGGCCAGGAAACAAATAAACCTCTGTTTGTGTGTGTGCCTCTGTGTGTGTGTGTGTGTGTGTGTGTGTGTGTGTGTTGAGGGTACACTGTTAGAAGCTCCAGAGATCCTCTAACAATCTGAAACAGTTTCCGTGCTATTCATACATTGATTAAATTCTATACTTCTTAATAGTACAAGGTGGCTTGGTGTTAAAGGGGTACTCCTGCATAATTCATGCTGTATATACTGCACTCTGTGGGCCTATGTGTTTAACATAAA
The DNA here is from genome assembly GCF_963691925.1 of Scomber scombrus. Lineage (NCBI taxonomy): Eukaryota > Metazoa > Chordata > Actinopteri > Scombriformes > Scombridae > Scomber > Scomber scombrus. The sequence goes on from NC_084989.1 coordinate 3,496,624, forward strand.
TGGGTTAAGTAAAAGGAAGGAAAACAACATCATTCAGGCGTTGCTGCATCTCCCAGTGCAGCCCGCTGGAGACAACTTCGCCACTCTGGCTCCTCGTTGGAGTCTATCACTTTTTCGCCCCTTGATTGTAAAAAAAACTGCATTTTATGCCTCATTGGGCTTTAGCAATCAGTATTAGTAATAGCTTTTAATCTGGGAATGTAATGACTTTGCAGATGGGTGTCACAGTTCAATGCTGTGGCTCTGTGACCACTTGTATTCTTGACTGGTCTCTGAAACTGGCAAGAGACATGGGAGGGCTATTTCACTCTGAGCTGAAAAAATGCAAGAAGGTGAATCAGTATCATATAGGGAAATGAAAACCCACAATTTTCCTATAGGTACCAATCGAGGTGCAGAAAATCATGTTGTAGAGAGTCGACCCTTGGTGACCTGATTCATTATGGACTATGTTTATGGTGCTGATGAAACCACAAAAAAGGTTCAGTACAGTAAATAATATAATTGTATGTAATAAATTGGTGGCTATTACATGTTATAACCTAGTAGTTAGCTGGGGTAAATCAGTTATTTAGTATATGTCATCTTCAACTTCAGTTTATTTAAACTGCACATCACCAAGACAGCATCTGTATGCTTTAGAAGTCAATAGAAAACAGTAAAAGTACACACACATACACATACACATACATGCTCACATGTATACAGGTAATACTGTTAATATGACAACAAGGTGGAGGTTAGTCATTTAAAAACAGAGATCATTTATCTACTTGTCAAGGAGGAGAATGGTTTCCAAACCAGAGTAATTAGGAGAGATCATAAACAGAAAAAAAAGATGTGTTTTCAGCCTGGATTTGATAGAATCAACAGAGCTTACTTCTGGGCTGTCCACAATGTCAAAGGCAACACTTAAATCTCATGGCAGCAAGCCAGATTAAAGATCTGTCCATTGAAATTAATAGGTCATCAGTTACCTTAGACAGTGCCGTTTCAGTAGAGTGTTTGGGTCTGAAACTCATCAAGAAGGTTATTACTGGACAGATGAGCAACCACCTTTTCTAACAGTTAGAACATAAAGGGGAGATTTGAGATCAGTCAATAATTTAGTTTAGTTTGTTGGTCAAGTTTGGGTCTTTTTAATAAGTGTGTAACCACGGCTGTTTTAAAAGTAGTGGGAATGATACCAAAACTGAGGGATTTATTCATAATGTTGACAGGAGGGCTTCCTATCCGAGGTTGCCAGGAATGGGATACAGAATGCATGCATATGTGGTAGTGACAATTTGAGAGAGGGTGTTGGAATTAAATGCATCAAACTGCGGGTTAGGGTTAAGGTTAGATTAATCTTAACCCTAATCCTTTCCCTGTATGCTGATGATTCAGCTTTGTTAGTGTGTTCAAAAAGAGTCCTGGCCATGCAAACAACTTTAGTCAAGAAATTCAAAAATGTTGTGGCTACTGGATGATAGATTTTAGATATTGCTAAGACTGAATCTGTTTTATTTGCCTCACATATACCGTAAACCATCTCAAACCCAATTTTGTAGCTGCTCAACATAGCAAAAAAAAAAAAAAAATATGGTATAGCTATAAAGTATCCACTACAAAGGCATAAAGCATACAGAAGCGGTGAAGATGAGAAAAAAATGATTTCAAGGCTGGCCAGGAGGCTGCACTCTACAGGTTACAATGCATCTGTTTTGTGCTATTTTAGGGTAATTATTATATATATTATTATATTATTATGTCAATGGTTTAAATGACTACAGGCCAGCTGCTTTAACTTGGTCTGTAGACATCTCTGTAATGTCTACACCCACATCAGTTTATAGGTCAGTAGATTCTGTTTTCCTATGCTTTCATTCCATACTACAACATCTTGAAGGTCCTGCTGTGGACTGTGACCCCAGTTCCTGTTTGTGAACTATAGTGCAGCTTTCCACATAATCTTTCCCTGGAAGCTGTTTGACAAATTAGTCATGATCGGGGTGAACCAAGGCCTTTGCCACTGGATATTGGACTTTTTATGTAATAGAACACAAGTGGTAAAAATCAAGCATATTTTCTCCAAACCTATACTCTGAACACACTCCTCTTCTCAATCTACATAACAGACTGTACATCAAACCCAGGATCTGTCAAAATCATACCATTTGTTGATGACTTTACAATTATCGATCTGATCTCAGGCAATGATGAGTCAGTATTGTCAAATGGTGCTTTGAGAACAATCTTGAGCTCAATGTAAGTACAATTAAAGAGATGGTTATAGACTTTTGGAAAAAATAGTAACAAGCTCAAGCCCATTGACATAAATGGGCAAGTGGTTTAAAGGGTGGAGAACTTTAAATTCTTGGGCACAACAATCTCAAACACCCTGAAATGGGAAATTAATATGGACGTTCTAATCGTAAAATGTCACCAGAGATTGTACTCTTGGTGATAACTGAATAAGTTCAGTGCTTTCAAGGGGCCACTAGGTTATTCTATAAGGCAGCAGAGGAGAGTGTACTAGAGACATTCTCTATCATTGTCTGGTATGGGAACACAACAGCACAGGACAGGACACAGTAGCAGAGGAGTAGTGCGTACTGTGGCCAGGTTAATTGGCTGCAATCTCCCCTTTTTGTCCCCTTTCTTTTACTCCTGTATCCGACACAAGGCCCCCAAAGTGTCTTCTGAGCCCTTTCACACAGCAAATTGTCTTTTTAACTTACTCCCATCAGAGAGTAAATGGTGTTCCATTGGTGCCAAAGCCAGTAGATTTAGAGAACAGTGCATACTCTATTTCAGTTTGTGTACTGAACTCTTAATGATCCAATGCCCCCCTCTATTCAGGGTATTCCATTAAAAGTATAATGTGTAATTTATATTTGCACTTTGCACTATAGCTTTAATTGTAATATGCACTTTTCTGTATGTAAAGTCTGGGGTCAGAATGGGGAGTGGGCAGTGGTGTACTCCTTATTTTTCAGTCAGCATTGCGTATACCCACTTCTAAATCCCCCCTGATGTGCACCATTCAGTAGTATCTGCGAGCCAAATTGCCCATTTTTTTCCTAGGATGGTGAAGCCATGACCCACGCTACTCTGCCTCTAATTGGCTAGTACTCGCTGTCAATCTAATCAGTAAACTGATGAGCCAATCGGAGGCTTTAGGATATTCAATGAACCGGTAAGTTTAAGTAGATTGCTAGTTTGGATAACTTCTAAAACATTGGACACAGAGAACAGTGCAACACAAATAATACAACATGTTGCCAGTGAGATGCAGAGCAACATGTCAGTAGCATTATAGCATCATTCTTAAATTAGCTGTCCTAATTGATGAGGCATCTTCTTTAAGTCACAAAGCTGTCATGACAGTTTCTATTAAAGCATCAATTCAAGAAGAAAGCACTTTTGAGTTTATCTGATTGATTTTGATGTGTGGAAGAGAATGATGTGGGTTTTTTTTTATCTAAGGTGAAATATGAACAAGGATGCATTGTCAAATTCAGATCTGAAGTATTTTATTTAAATAAATGTTTAAAAAATAACTGAAACACCATGTTTGCCTCATTTATATTTAACATTCATGCAGGATGCCTGTCTGACCATTAATACCTACAAACTGCTCCTGATCAAGTCATGTTAATTTTATAATAGTGGCACACTCTGGCCCACACTATCTGTTGCAAATCAGCTGTTCAAAGAGACAGTTTACAAAAGAAACTACTGACTTGCCGAGTGAGAGAATAGGTGTCATTCCTTATTATAGTTCACTCAAAATGCATAGTTGTCTCTCACTGGTCTGTGGGCCAGTATTGGTTTAGTAATTTCATAATCCTTCCTCCCTGAGATCAAGCAATGTGACAATGAGCAAATACTACTGACGGATTTTTGGGTAAACTAAATAGAGTAGTCTTACATGTCACTGTTTCTAAAACAGGGCGTTTTTCTGGGCTGCGTTAAAAAAGAGCAAAAATTGAGAGTATACCCACTTCTCCAGGGACCACTACACCACTGGGAGTGAGAATGTTTTACTCTTTTTACCTTTTACTTGTACATCTCTATCATTATTGGGTATGAAAGAAATGATATGTATATGCAAGGACTATATTGTATTTTAAGCCGCACTGATCCAAATCCAATATGGATGGATATACTGCACTCTGTCTTTTGATAATCATCATGTAATGAAATTATAGTAGTTACTGTTACTTTGCAAAGTTTACTTACCTTTAACTGAGGATGTGTTTCTCCATAATGATTGCATTTAGCTACTGTGTAATTATTTAACATTATGTCTGATTAAGAAACTTAATTAGCAACATGGCAGGCCTTTAAAATTGATATTTGTCATTTATAGACGGCTTTTGAAAAATCAAGTTTTAGCTTCAGCAGAGGGTTGTCATGGCTATCTCAACAGCTTGATGAAAATCTCTTGTTTGAGCTGTCAGGTTGGGTGTATCTCTGTGACAGCAAGTGCAGTAACTGTGACAAAGGGAATGCAGTTCATGCAGTTTGGGTTGGTTTTAAGTTCATTTTGCTGTACTCCAAGCTTAACATGATGTTTCCACATGGATTCTACATTTTTGTGGTATAGTATTTTTATATGGTGAACAGGCATCAAAACGAAGGTTACGATATTGTTACCCTAGTTATATTAGCACAGGCGGAGCCCTCTGCTGGACTCTATGGGTATAACCCACCTCCAATCGCGTACACGTGATGGCCCACTGAAAATTAGCATGTACGTAGCCGACCAATAGGGCATGCCTACCTGACCCGCCCTCTCCAGCGGGTATATAAACAGGTGCATCGCCATCTGCCCTCATTCCACCAAACTTCAGCGTAAGGCGAAAGAGCGGCAGGGCCCCATGTAGAGGGCTCTGCCTGTGCTAATATAACTAGGGTTACAATATCGTAACCTTCGTTATATCTCACACAGGCTTTGCCCTCTACTGGACTCTATGGGTACAGTAGGCGAAGCCCGATCTATGTACTCCCTGCCGCGGGAGAGGCTCCGCCCACTGACCAAGCCAGCTACCGGTTAGGTACCAAAACCCAGTCACCACTTTATTGATCTTAGCTGCCGTGCGGAGTGATAACGGATCCATGTATGTTTTAAACAATACCAATTACTTATATCAGTATCAATTACCTAGAGAAACCTCAATTTTAACAGTTATTACAGCGATCACAGATAAATGGGTATTTGAAGAACTGTCATTATACTTTCACTTTTTGGAAAACACAAATGTTAGTATGAGAATGTTTACTTAATGTGAGAAAGTGTTACATTGATGTTATGTTTACATTATGGTGATAATCAATTATCTATCATGGAATAAGTAGAATAACAATGTGATCATGCTTGATCATATTAATCATTTTCAGGTTTTAATGAATAGCAGCGCGATGAATCAAGCTGATGTCATATTAATGCCAGAATGATACATCCTGTGTTCTGTGTTACTATGTTATAGTATGCATTTTATAATCAGGATTAAATACTGAATGAATGATGATGACGAAAAGTTGTAGAGTAAAAGCTGTGATGAACCTGATTGGCTTGACACACAAGCCCTCCCCAGGACAAAAAACGGCTGCACCCATCTGAAACCCCCTCTTCCTCTTTACTTGGCTTTATAACTTGACTTGGCTTCGCTCCAGGTTTTCCATCTTTTTCTTTTTCTTCACCTCACACATTCTTACCTTAGTCACCTTACCTTATTTTAATCTTTAGTTATTCTTTATCTAAGTTTTCTTAAGTTTTTGTAACCGTGTAACTTTGTCAGCAAACGTACAGAGAAAAGGCCCTTTAAGTAAACATGTCATCAAGTTTTGCAGTCAGCTGTTTTTGACCCTTTTTGAGGATTTGACGTGTGGCCAACGCTGAAATCTCTCCAGAAAGTTATTAAACAGTGAACTAGTTAAATGGAACTTTTCCTCCATCTGTCATCAACCTGCGAGAGCTTTTTGTCATAATTAAGATAACCCAAACAATGTCAACTTGTCATTACAAAAAAACGAATGACACTTAATGACAACAGTCATAAACGTTTATGACAATTGACATAATGTTTATGACATGTTCATGACTGTGTCATGTAACAGTTATGACAGTGTCATGTCACTCTTATGACGATACCTTCAAGTAAAGTGTTTCCGATAATTCTGACCTAATACGATCTTAAAATAATGCAATTTGTCAGGTTTTTTGACAATTTTTTAGGCACAACAAGCCATATTTTCTCTGCTGTTATTATGCAATTAAATAAGTTGTCTGCTGTCTAAAGACGTTCCAGGGCAGCTGTATTGATTCAGTCAGTGAGCAATAATGGAAGTTCCTACTGAGTTTTTTGAATAAACTTTTCAGCCTGAAAACACTCTGTGTTGTAGAGTGTGTACACTGTGGGCTACATGGTAATTTTAGCTCTGAACAAAGAGGACTCCCCTGATAAGCTGCCATTATTATGGAAGCCCTCAAGATATTGGACTTAGGAATTAACCCTCTTTACTAAGCATTCAGCGAGCTTGTGAGTGCTCTCTGCAGTCTAATATACGCTGGGATGCCTCAACGGAACATCAGCTGTAGTACACAATATGGGCTGTGGATCTTTTCTCAGACATTCGAATTTGTATAACAATCTAACTTAAAGAACAATTGAAGTCCCAGCAGAACAATTAGTTTTCCCATAAAGATGCAAAGATGTAGCCTCTGGCCAGGTTTTCATTATGCATGTATGGTTTAACCTGGTTATCAGAATTAATTGCCATTTTGTTTCACTTCATTGTTCAGTCTGTGCTCATTTCTGTTTATTTTGCTTTGCTCTAACCAACCAGTAGCCAGTGATGCATATGTCCCTCAAACATCAGTTTCATTTAACACAAGAGCTGTGATCAGTTAAAGGTAACCTGCAAAGTTTTAAACCCTAGTAGCATTTTAGTATGAGTTGGTCCTTTGCAAATGTTTTATGATGAAGGAAAAGTATTCAAGATATTTGTTAGACCTCAAGGCTTCATGCAATTGGTGACATTTGGTGTGTGACAATGAATGTAAAAACTTGTGTTTGTTTGTTTGTTCATAGAGAAACTTCACAAGGCACCTTGAACTTGACATATGTCAATTTAAAATGTGCCATTCCTGTCATTTGACTCATCCACACTTCGCCATTTTTGTAGCAATTTTTGTGTCGCTAAAAGTATTTCATCGGTAAGCAGAGATCAGGTCAGGGTTTTTTTGGTGGTAAGGTGACAGGTTATTAATTGAATTTTACTTGTGTCATTCATCTATTTTGTTGTATAAAAATTTGGTTTCATTGGCACTAGTGTTGTTTTGTGTTTATTCTATGTGTCTGTATTTTAACATTTTGTGAACAAGGTTTAACATATAGGTATCACTTCAGACAAATTAATATGTAAATAACTAGAAATGAATAGATAATCCTAAATGTTAAATGTGTTTCATTTTTTAAAAAAACTGTTGATTTGAATGCTTAATACAGTTTATAGTGAGTAGTAATTTTAAATCGATCTCTGTCATTGTGTTGGTTCATTACATTTCAAGCAGTTTGCTTGCTGTAGACATGAGTAGTTTGTTTATCGCACAACCTAGCACAAGGGGACATAAGGTTGTCCATCTTGACCATTACATTGGTTGTAGCCAACTTGTCAGCCAATTGGAAAGGTAGAGGGGCGGGATGTAGAGGTGAAGCCGTGGGCTGTCAGACAACAAACAGTGGAGCTGTGTGATGATGGTTGTATACGCACTGGATGTACAAGGGGCTGCAGTATTCATCCCACTGTATAAGGTAGCTCTTAAGAATAGAACCACAGACCACTTATCATGCAGGCAGGATCTTCTTTTTGAAATTCACCATTTATTTAGACAGTTTGCTTCATTTGGGTTCCTGCCCATGTAGGAGTAACAGGGAATGAGGAGGTAGATGTATTGGCTAAACAATCATGTAAATTACAAACAGTAAACATGGAAATTCCGTTAAGCAAAGCTGAGGCTAAAACTATCATAAAAAAACTAATGGTAAAAATATGGCAATAATTCTGGGATATAAATGACAATGGAAGACATCTGTATAATATACAAGGATGATGGGCATTACTCGTCTAGGATAATAGAACATACTGGCCTGCCAATCTACTGGTCCACATTTCACCGGTAATGCACCTTCAAGCTGGTTTACCAACTACCAATCTAACTTAAAAGAAGAAGAAGGTTGATTAAGGAGATTGTTTAGTTCATTACTTTGGTGAATGCAGAGACTTACCAACGGTTAACGGACATATTGCAACTTGGAGAAGGTAAATACCTGTGTGTGTGTGTGTATTTTTGTATTTCTTCGTCATGATGCAGTGCACAAAATACAGATGCTAATCGCGCTGAGCGCCCTAGTTAAGCCCACGGTAGTAGCAACTATAATGTTACTATGTGTCGTTAGTATGTGTTCATGTTGTCAACTAGTTTAATGCTCAAAATGAACTTAGCATAAGAAGTGAAGGAGCTTTGGGATGACTTAAGTGACTGAAAAAAAAAATGGTATTTTCATTAACTAAATTCATGATTTGCATTTACATTTCATTAAGGTGTGATTTGAATTTAAGAAGGGGAATAATAATTAAATACATAATTCTTAGTGAGATTTAAAATTAGTAATTCATATTATACAGTTCAGCTAAGTGGAGGCACTGTGATATATTTGTAATTCATAATTAGATTAAAAGTTAAAAAGCTGGGGATTTCCAGCCCCAGGTAAGAGCACACAGAGCCTCGCCTATAGTATTACAACATCTAATAGACTGTTACTAATTACATAGCTACACGGGTCAGGTGCTGTATTTTGTGTTTTAGTTATACGTACTACGTGCAGTTTTCTTTATATTTTACAGTTGCTCCCTTTTGTAGCAGTTTTAGTTGTAGAAATGAACAAATGCTGGTGGTCTGTCTGGACATAAAGCCTTCTAGTCACCTCAAAATATCTCCACAATACAGCAAATCAGGTAAGATGTGTGGACATTCATTTTAGAGCCCAACCGATATATCGGTCAGCTGATATTATAAGCCGGTATTGACCTGTCACAGATATATTGGTATCTGCGAATATGTTGTTTGATATATGCCGATATTTTTATTTATTTATTTATTTTATTTTTATATTTTTTGAGTTTTTTTCTTTATGCAGTTTAAATATATGCATTTTTTTCGTTCTTTGTTTTTTTAAAAATTCGTAGCTAATTATAATTATTAAATTCCTCATCCGCACAGATGTAATTTTATGGCAGTTTAGCACCTCCTAGTGGTCATTTTGTTTTAGCAGGAAGTAGCATGTGCTCTGAAAGCAGACCAAGGAACAGACATGTTTCATCTACTGCCTCAGTTTGCGCGCATGTTGTAAAAACTATGTCAAATGTAAAGTGTGCATTATGATAATTTAACTTGATATTTAGGATTATTATTAGCTTTAGTATAGTAGCTTTTCTCCAGCTCTCCCTTGTAATATCAATACAATGATACCTCATAATAGAATTAGACTGGGCTTTCAGAATGTCTTAGTCTTTTTATTCAATACAAATGCAGATTGAGATTAAATATAGACAATACATATTATACATATTTGGCTAGGTAACAAATAAACATGCAAACATGTACCATGTGGTTCAGAATGAAAACAAAAATCCTATCTTGATTAAAAGTCTCTGAGCATTGCCAAGATGATTGTTTTCTCAGGCGAAACTGATGTGTATGCAGCATTTCCTGTAACACTGTCCAGCTCTGATAAAGTCTTTTGTTCCATTTGTGAGATTCTAGACAATGTGATTAGGCAAAACATACAGCTGAGACTCCTTATGTTCCAAGCTAGTGAAGTGGTGGAGAAAAAAAAGAGCTTCTGGTCTGTGGTTGGGGCGGGCGCTGTGGGCCGATTTGAAGCCAAACTCAAAAAGGCTTTATGATACATTTAGACGAGATATTTCTCTTGATGGAGTGAGAGTTAAAATATATGACCTCTGACTGTGGAGCTGGAAGATTAGACTTTCATGAGACAGATTGTGCAGCAGCAGGAACAGAGAAGTGCTAATAACAACAACACACTTAACACAACTGTAGGAGACTCAACTTAAAATCATCAACAGTATGTGGATAATGTAACTCCATTTACTCTACTGTTAGAGAAACTGGAGATTGGTGGACTATCAGAGATTTTTAAACATTTTGCACAAACTCCATATGCAGTCAGTGGTGTTCATCACTTTATACAATGCAAGAAATGTAAAATAACTTTTTTTTATATGTATTTATTTATTAATTTACATATTTCCTGTGTATATACAAACACAGTGAGAACATGCAAACTCCACACAGACTCTCAGCCGGGTATCGAACCAGCGCTAACCACCGAGCCTTATTTGTACACTACTGAAAAGATAAGCTGGTGATTTTCTTCTTTTTTTTTTGTTGAAGTTTTGGAGCTAAACCAACAAAGAACTGATCTACTACCGGTATTGTATGTGTATCAAAAGCCTGATATATCCTATTCCTCTGTGTCATATATCTCTGTTGTTGTTCAAAAACTATTAAAAATACGTCGGTGAGCTCCACCGCTGCGCTGACATGTTCTTTCACACTGAAGACGCTGTTAAGAAACGACTCCAAACAGTATTACCAGCAATCCAATTGTCAGTCTCTGGAGAGTAGTTCTGTGTAAGGCAGATGCTAGCTTGTTGTGTTACATATCACAACCTATTGACTTTGTGCTGAAGTTCTGAGAAGACATACGAAGTCAAGAAGTTGTGATGTGTAACACAAAGGGCTCATAAAGCTCTGTAAACAGAACTGAATGTATCGTACTTAATTCACTCCACTACATTTATTTCCCAGTTATAGTAACAAACTACTTTTCAGATCAGTATTTCAGACCTAGACTATAATGACTGTTCATTGTTACAGATTAGTATAAATTGGTCAAACTTGTTCTGTCTTGAAAACATTAAAATGGAGCTGACAACTACATGGCAATAACTGTATTTTAATATTCGCATGAGGCATATATGATATTTATATTACACCTGTGTTTATTAGTTGATGGATCAATTAGTCAACTTGAAAAAAAGAAGAAAACTGATCAGCAACTGTTTTGACAATTAAAAGTTTGAGTCATTTTTAAATGCCAACAACTTGTTCCATCTCCTTAAATAGTAAAATTAGTCTGCATTTCTTTGTCTTATGTGACAGCAAAGTGAATATGTTTGTGTTTTAGACTGTTGGCTGGGTATAAGTCATTTGAATATGTCACCTGTGGCTCTGAACAGTTGTGATGGCAATATTTCATTTTTCTCTGACATTTTCTTGAGAAAATTAAGCCTTAATTTAACACTCTAAAATGAGCTGTTTTACATTGAGAGTGACTTTTGATACTTTAAGTCCATTTTACTGCCAATACTTGCTACTTATGTAACTTTTAATGCAGGACTGTTAGTTGTTGTTGTCAGGTAGTAGTTTTTTTATTTATATAGTATGGTACTTACATAAGTACAAGTATCCCCCCCCCCTTGCATTATTATACTATTATATTATCATTATATCAGTGGTATAAAATGATCTTCAAATGACAATAATATCGTTTATCGCAATTTTTTCTGAGACAATATATCGTCCAACAAGAGTAGTTATCATGACAGATCTATGTGCATCAGCCCAGTCAACTACAGTAAAGAATATGTGTCTATAGTTATAATTTAAAGCCAATGATTTTTTGTTACAGTTCGCACCATTATAGTCAGTTCATTAATACAGCATTGAGCTATATGAACACAGACTGTATCTATTCTTCTGCAGATAGTTGAATTATAAGCAAGACATGTAAATATTTTTTTTGTATCAACTTGTGATTCAAAACTAAATCTTCTGCATGTAAAACAATAGTTAACCACCAGCATGTGTTGCACACAGCTCCCTCTGCCACTTTATCCGTTGTTTAGATATGATTATTTATATCAGGGTAAACTACGGTGGCCGACCGGGGCCAACCGCTTCATTTGGGGGAGAACAGCTGCAAGTACAGAAACGATGCAAACTCCAAAACACAAACAAAAGTCAAAACAAATACAACTACAAAATCGCGCTGCAAATAAAAAACATGCTGCAAGAAACAAAAACAAATGCATAAACGTCAAACGCGCTGCAAATTAGGAAATGATGCAAAGCCAGAAACGATGCAAATAAAAAAAACACCTGTATTAAGAAAAACGCTGCATAGAGAAAAAGCGCTGCATAAACCAGTGACTACAACGGAAGTACTCCAAACCTACAGGGGGCGCTGTAGGTTGTCTCAACTAAACTTTACGTTACCTGTTTCAATTCGGCCACCGTAGTAAACTCTATTTTTGTCATTAATGGGGAAATAATTTTATGGTATTCTGACAACATAGTCCAAAAAGTGAGGGTACAAATAAATACTTGTGAGGGCCAAGTTTGTCTTTTAAGTAAATGTCAGAAATGAAAAAAGAAAAAAAAAGAAAATCTATTTTAGTTGTTAATTTGAGCTGAAAAGAAGTAAAATTGGTGCTGGTTGCCAGGCTGTCCAGATTTTCATATTTTATTAAAAAATGCATTAAACAAACCAAATATAACAAGTTGAGAGAAAAGAGTATGTAAACAGTTCTCCCACACACACACACACACACACACACACGCTCGCAGACTGTCTGTGTTCTCTCTCCTCTGGAGACAGCCAATGGAGGGTTTTTAGAGAGCCGAGCGTGTTGTCATTTCCCTCCTCTCTGGTCTGTCTTCATCATTCACAGCCCCTTTCTTCCTGCCAGGCAGCATTTATGGTCAGTGTTTAAATGATGCAGTTCCTGCACCGTGCATACTGATGCTACACCACCCTCTGTTTTTCACCGCAGTACAAAGTGGGAAAGCGAGCAGCCGAGTTAACGCTGGGTCACTGCCAAGACATTTAAGGTTAGGAAAGAAAAAAAAAAAGAAAAGAAAGTCCACGTAATTTCCATCAATTCAGACCTCGCTCATTTCTAATGACATTTAGGAACACGGTGACCTTACATCTTTTGATTTCTGATTTAACTACAGATGTCTGCACCTCAGCCAAATGGATTCTGCATTTGAATCACCGCTTTATTAATCAGCTGCATATAAAACAGGAGATTTTTTATCACACTTTGAGCATTTTTTTTTGCTTAAGAGTTGTGATCATAGTTAATAGATTCATCAAAAGGCAAATATTCATCCATGTTTTCACTTTAAGTGCAAAATATCTCAACAGCTACTCATCAGATGGACAGTACATGTGGTTTATACTACATTCATGATCCCCAGAGGATGAGTCCTAATGATTTTGGTGACCTCCTGACCTTTCAGCCAACAAGACCATTGGGTCAAATTTCCACTTGACACCATTTAGTCTATGAATAGGTAACATATTTCACTTCAGCATGCTCCCATTAACATCATTGCATCGACACAATTTGTAGTCAAATATCTAATAACATATCACAAATACACACAGGACTAAAGTTACACTCTGTGTATTTAAAAGACAGGTTTGGTATTTGTCAGGAGCCAAAATGAACATTTGAACCTGTTTTTCTTGCTGTAATCATCCGTCCTGTTCATACTGACCATTAGAAGATCTCTTCATAATGTACTTACAATGGAAGTGATGGAGGACTAAACCCACAGTCCTCCTCCTGTGTAATATGAAGCTTCAGTCGTCCGAATGAGTCAAATCTTCATCTTCTATGTTTCAACGTCACAGTGTTTTTAGTACAAAAGTCTTTTTGTTACTATACTTCCACCACAGCTCAACAGGAAACACTAAGAGGGAATTTGATGCTAGATATCACTTGATATGACTAACTCACTTCTATGAAGGGGGCTTTTAACATTAGAACCGATAGTTGTTGCTACAGTATATACTGCAGCTAAAACCACCAATAGGTCAAATGTACCTGTGCACCTGGCTACCACATATCTAATACTAAACATTGTAAATCTAAGAATATTTCCATCCATCCATCTTCTTCCGCTTATCCGGGGTCGGGTCGCGGGGGCAGCAGCCTTAGCAGGGAAACCCAGACTTCCCTCTCCCCAGCTACATCGTCCAGCTCTTCCCGGGGGATCCCGAGGCGTTCCCAGGCCAGCCGAGAGACATAGTCTCTCCAGCGTGTCCTGGGTCTTCCCCGGGGTCTCCTACCGGTGGGACGTGCCCTGAACACCTCACCAGGGAGGCGTCCGGGAGGCATCCTAAATAGATGCCCGAGCCACCTCATCTGGCTCTTCTCAACGTGGAGGAGCAGTGGGTCTACTCCGAGCTCCTCCCGGATGACCGAGCTTCTCACCCTATCTCTAAGGGAGAGCCCAGCCACCCTACGGAGGAAGCTCATTTCGGCCGCTTGTACCCGCGATCTCGTTCTTTCGGTCACGACCCAAAGCTCATGACCATAGGTGAGGTCTAAGAATATTTAAGAATACTAATTATTTTGCATGAACATCAGTATAAATGAGTGTATCTGTCATATTTTGGTAGTGTGATATTATTATAAAACAATAAAACATATAAACCATGTTATTTAAAATAGCCTAAATTGACAATAATGAGCCATAATAATCATAATAATGTTATAAATACATTTTAAAAAGCTTTTATGGTTACCTCAAGTTCTTGGTGATGTTTTTTTCTTATTCACTCATTGCTGAAATGTCTGAATGAATAATTGATTACATGAAATTGAGCGTTTGACTTTGTCATGTTGATTTTGTTGTGATATTAAATCACCTATATTTCACTTTTGTAGTTCCCACTTATGAAAACAGAATAAGGCAATGGGCAAATCACCTCAATAGTCTATAAACAATAAAAATAAATGAATAATTAATTAACTAAAAATGTGTTTTACACACGGTGAACACTTGCGAGGAGACTAAATCATTTTTAACTCTTTTTAATTTGCTCATCGTAGTCCAGCTCTGTAGTTCTATAATGAGGTCAAACTTTACATGAGTTAGATTTATGCCACACTTTGAATATAAAAGTGCAGTAATGATATTATTGTAATATAATAATAATAGCACATTATCTCTTGTGTGAGCTTGACCAAAAAAAAGCAGCCTTATTAATAAATGGAAAATGTATATATATATACAACATTCTTTATAGCCTTCATTTTTTATCACGCTCTTAATAGATTGAGAATCTTCCATATGATTCCTGAGCAGCCAGGCCTGCACCGACTCTCTCTCTCATTAAAGAGCAGGGACCCAATTTCAGACACTGGCTTACATTAGTGGATTACTGACTGTTTGGCTCCTTCGCCTTAATTGAATTAGCGGATTAAATCATCTTGACTCTGTTTCATTTAGGCCTAATCCAAGCTACATTAATGGCTGGAAATTTAAAGATGTCTTGGTGATGATGCCGGTCGATAGATGATAGTGTACTTAAGCCCTTTAAAAAATATGTTCTTACTGTGAATGGTAGTTTACTATGAACACATAATGTCCCCTGAGATATTTCAGCGTTTTTTTTTTTTTTTTCAGGTCCTGTTCTTTGGTTTGTCAGTGTCACATATTTTTTGTGCAGCAGCAACATTTGACTCCAAATGTGATGACAGTTGTGTGGCTTGTGTGTTGATGCCGCCGAGGAAGAAAACAGAGCTTTAAAACACACTGCTGATCCAAGCCCTCTTTTCTGTGCTCTTCACGCCAGTCACTGCCTGTACTCATACACATATTAAGCATTTTAAACGCTCTCTTTTTTTCCATCTGACAGCAGCTGAGTGTGGCTGTGTTGATGGCAACCATATACAGTCCAGATGAGACAAGACTTCAATATTCTTTTTTCTTTTGCATGTGTGTATTTTTTTTATTTTCTTTTAATACCAACTTAAACTTGTAAATTAATATTTAATTATAATTCACTGAGGTTCAATTCGTGTAAATGTCCTCAAGTGAAGAACCAGAACATCATAATGTCTGTCTTGTTTTTCAGTAGCTTGAAGCATTGTAGTTTCATCAGCATCTGTGTCTAGTGGCTAGATTGTAGACTGTCACATCAATACAGTAGAATTCATTTATTAGTATTTACGTTCAACTTGTGGGATTTAAATAAATAATTAAATAAATAAAAAAAGAACAAGATAAATAAATGTTATTTTCTTATACCAAATAAAGATGGTATTTTTTTTTTAAATAAAGTGCATTATACAAAAGCTTTTGATTGTGCTTCTTAAATAAAGTTCTTAGTTTTAGAAAAATAAAAAAAGAATCCCTTTTTACTTTCACACTTAAACTTAAACCATGAACTTAATTTCACATCTAATAACTTTATAACAAAACACCTCAACACATATGAACTCTTTCTCTGTGTATCTCACTGACAGTCCAGTCTATCCGCATGTCCATTTGATTGGCTGATTAGTGTCACGTGAGAAGATTGGTTATGCACAGTGGTCGGTTTGCGAGGGCCACTCCACTTTTACCGTAACAGCTGGAGAAGCTGTGCTGCTTAAAATAGAAAAGCTCGGACACAATTTAACAATCCTCAATATTTCATCATTTACAGGTCCAGGTCCGGATAGGACGGCGTCTAGGTCCAGGTCTGGACCGCGGGCCTCCTATTAGTGACCTCTGAGAAAGAAGCGTTCAGGGGCTTTTGAATATGACTGCACAATTTGAGGTAGGCACTTTGACTTACTTTTATTTTATTTTATTTCTTTCGTATTTACACACTTTGCCATGTTCTATGATTTGAAAACTTGGCCGCCCATCACACACTGATATGCCATGCAGACTCAAAAAGTGGTCAAGGTACAGTAACCTTGATGAGCCAGTGTGAGGAGTGTACAAATTGCTGCTTTTTTGGAGAGATGATCACATTCAAGCACTTTATTGTCATTATAGAGCACAACCAAATGGCTTTTGTGACAACCCCAGAGGTGCATTTAACATCCAATATAAAGACATGAAAATAGATACAGTATGAATAAAGCTAAACAGCAGAATAATCATACAAAAATTCACAATATGGCAATGATGCCAGGCTCAGTAGCACAGATTGTTATTGCACAAATGTTCAGCATCATTATTATAGCACATATAGTAAAGAGTGACTTGCACATTACAGGCACAGCTTATTGTATAGTAACAGTGTATTGTACATTCTCACTGTGCATGATCAGTAAGAGGCTGAGGAGATATCAGAGTTCAAAATTCAAAATTGACAATATTAACAGTATTCTTAAGTTATAAAAAACAAAAATAAAATAAACTACTATATACAGTAAAATAAATCTCTAAATACTATTACAATAAACAATAAATACACAATATATTAGTGGAAGTGGGAGGTACTGGGAGCTGTGGTGTTGTACAGTCTGTTGGCTGATGGTATGAAAGAGTCCCCCAAGAGCTTTGAGACACATGGCTATGTGTATTTATTTATTTAAGATTTATTCAAGATTATTTAGATTAAAAAAGATTATTTAGATTTAAAAAGATTATTTAGATTAAAAAAAAGGAAGATTTGACCAAAAATGACACTTGTAAGGACTTATAGAAGATAAAAGAAAGGGGGAAAAAATCATATATTGAAATAAACATTGCATCTTTTTTCTTTAAAAAAAAATAAAATTGCTTAATACTTTACAATTTGGTCTGAAACAGAGTATATATCAGAATAGACTGAACCACATGTGAAAAGATGTAAAAAGGAATGAGTGTCCTTCCTCACATAATTGCCTCCATATAAAAGCTGATCACAAAATAAATGATTTATAGTATAGTTCAGGTTATATATATATATGTTGAAGTGGTTGGCTTCTTTGTGAAATAAATAGACTGATGGTTATGATGGAGTGAGTGTTGTCTATACTGCATTTTGAATGCCAGTTTTTTCTGCTTCTAGCTGTCACACTGCTGCATTTTAATACCAGTGGGTATACTGTACTTGACCCCTTGTCCTACACACATGCACTCTTAAACCTGAGAATAGAACATAACCAGCATGTGCATGAATTATCCAGTGGTTAATGTTTCCACTTTATCATTTTTTTCAGTGTTCAGGAGGAAAGACCCTTGTTTGTCTAAGTGGAGATACTATGGCATTTTTTAATGTTGTTTATGGTAGACAAAAGTGCACTGAGGGGTATTTATACAAAAGTGTGAGACATCAGATTGAATGTGTAAATAAGTTATACGATGTCCCTCGTGGCTTTCGGTAGTTATATCAGGGGTCAGAAATAAGACAAGTAGAGATAAGACGTCTCTGCTGTGGCAGCTGTTGAGGCATTGATAGGCATTCAAAGCCACAGCGGGTGGGCACTGATATAAAGAGGATATCTCAGCCTTTTCCTCTGCACATTGTGTTTACAGCGTTTATATGTTCTTTTTATACGACCACAATTTCAGCATTTTTTTAATATATGCGTGATGTGTCATAGCTCCAAATAAACATCAGGCCATCCAAATGTGTCTTATATTTGCCGAGGGTATTAAGTGGCATTAAATGTTACCTCTGCCAATCATCTTGGCAGGTGAGACGCAGACACGTCTTAGAAAAACCCTCACTGCTGCTTGTAAGGCTAAAAGGTAACTTGAGTGTTTGTCATGGCCATTCATATTAAAATAATGACACAATGAAGCATTATGCAACCTAAAAATGTTTTCAGGCTACAGATTGTAGGCGTGTAATTTATTGTTAAAGGCTACTATTGTCAGTGCCGTGAAAGGCTAAGAGTGTTAAAGACTGTTGTCTTTAAGGTGAATAATTATGACTCGACAGTGATTAATTGTGTGTGTGTGTTTGTGTGTGTGTGTGTGTGTGTGTGTCGGAGCACAACACCACCATTGTTCTTAAAACTTGATCTATGACTATCACACTATCTATGACAAACCTGGTCAGAGGGAATTCAAACATTTTAGTCATTCGGATGGGAACTCACTAGAGGACAGGCAATTATCATATCAGCTTCTACTCTATATAGTACTGGATCCCATAGATCCCATTAGATTACATACAATAACTCATTGATTGAGTTTTGGTGAGGGAGTTTTAAATCGTGGTTTCAATGGGCCTCATGCAAATTCATTTTCGTATTGTTATTTTGACCTCATTTTTTCATGAGGTGGACCTGTATTAGTGTGCAACGTCAGATTCACCAAATGTAGCGCCAGGAAACAGTCTTAAATGACCTGTGTAAACATGATGAATCCCATCTTTTCTCTAAATGAACATGCCTTTCCGAGAATGGTAAATTAGCATAATTGATGCCTTCAAAATACCATATAAGGTCAGGTGTTCAGAACAGTTGTAGAGAAGCTTCATTCATGAAAATTGCACCAAAAACAAAGAAGATGAACTTTACAAGCTCTGAGACTGAGGTCCTGCTCTCAGGTATAGATCAACAGAAGCACATGATATTATTTAATAGTGTAAGTGGTTGAATTAAAGAAAGCCAAAGAATGGGGAAAAAATGACCCGTGCTGTGAACGCTGTCTGGGCTGTTGCACCATCCCAGAAGTAAAAAAAGAAATGATTTGACATGAATTGGATGCCAACAAAACATCTTGCTAGGGGAGTCATCAGCCAGGGAGCCAAACCATAACCTTCATCACCTACATTTCATTTCAATTAAGTGAATAAAAGTAATTCACGAATAGTCAGTTTTCATTGTGGAAAAGTAACTGTGGGCAACTCACTTTCTAGTTTCAGCGTTAATATTTATATTGTTAGCAGGCATTCTATCATAATTTCTAAATGCCAATTTAAATGACTGATAATATCATGCCTAAATTGTCAAATACGACTTTACTTCTAAAGTAATACTTCTACAAACAGAGTGATGTCACCATGATTATGGATCCAAAGTGTAATTTATATATTACAACTCAGAATGTCTTCAAAGTAATGAAATAGAGTTTTATTGCTTTGAACGGCAGGTTGGTTGTATGTGTAGATTTTGTTCATACTTAAGAAAAAATGCTAAATACGAGAAAATTGGTGAATGCGGCAAGTTCTCGTAAATCTCTCGTACACAGTGTTTCTTGTATGAAGCCGAATGTCTTTCAGTTCAACAGTTTTTAGACCAAAGAAGGTCAAAATTAGGTCATATAAAAAGGATTACATGCATAACTGCGACCCACTGCAAATTTTTCCATTTCAAGTCTTTTTTTTTTTCCTGGCTTAACATAAAGTCATTAAATGTGTTTTGGAAAATTAGTGCTGTGTGTACATCACAATTTAAAAAAATCACTTTTCTAGGTTTAGTATTGGAAGTGTCGACAGTTTACATGCATCTCTTTAACAATGGTGGCTTATGAGGAAAAAAGCATTTTGGGATGCGATACCACAAGTGGACATTATGGAAAATTGGTAGCTAGGCTGAGCAGCGGTGCCACATCAAGCTCTCATAATACACCAATGATATTTACTGCTAGAATAGTGGCAGCACCTAGTGAATTCACTTCTGTACATGGTGGGGTGTTACAGATGGGTGCTCTCTTATCCAAGGCTTATTTTGAGTAGAAGTACCCAGACAGACACATGCAGCTCCCTTCTTCACACTGACCACAAACCACCAGTGCTGCTAATTAACAAACACAGCATGCCAGATGCTCCTTTCGCACCCACTGAGGCTCAACCTGAGGAAGCAGGGAGTATCTGCTCACACCCTCTCCCAATGGGTCATTAGAGTTAGGTTGACTCAGATCATGCCTGGAAAATGTACAGCTAAAAACAATCAGTTTAGCTGTACATTCCAACAAACCTGTGAAATCTGTACGACTGGCTAAATAGTGGATCGCTCAGCAGTGCTGTATTTTCATGTGGAGATCAGCACGGTTTTGCTCTCACATGCAGAGTGCCATTACAGAGAGCAAGACAGACATGTATGCAACTGCAGCTAAAAGCAGAACAGAGGCTGGAGACTGATATCAAATTCAAGCAGCTTTACTGGAATCAGGCAAGCACTGGTTCAAAGGCTCAAGAAGCTGGACATTTTGACCACATTATCAAGCACGCTGAAGAAATAGAGACAAAAGTTCAGAACAGAAGAATCAACACGTTTTCTAAATTGGTTATCCTTTTTTTTGTCTGTTGCCGCTGTGAAGCACATCAATAACTGATGAGGTGCATCTGCATCACCTGATTGATTTCAGGGTCACTGACTTGAGGACAAGGTGAGGGCACAGATAATCTGAAGACAGCAATGAAAAAGGCTGTGACTACAGGATAAGTACAGAGAGCTGAGATAAAAAAAAAACAGCAGCTGAAGAACCTAGATGTATGTACAGCATCCCACAGGACCTACAGTGTGTAACAACACACAATAGAAGGACTTTGGAAGCACTGAGAAGGAAGAATCAGAGGTAGCTGCAGCTGTGACATCAACTTGCTCTGATATCATTTAGACTAAAGTATGAACACATTATTGCGTGTGGCATACTGTACATGATAATAATACAATTTATTTGTGTAGTGCATTTGATAGACATTTAATTACAAAGTGCTTTACAAGGGCACTATACAACAACAACAAATAGAAAGAAATCATAGCAGATGAAGTACTTCCCAAATCGTGATTAAAAAAGCTAACACCTAAAAAACACAATACACAATAAAAATACACAAAAACCTAAACCTGGTGCATACTGGTGACCCAAACACCGGTTTAAACAGGCATGTCTTTAGCTGCTTTTTGAAAGAATCCACAGAATCAGCCGTAAGTATGCAGGTATAGCGTTCCAATGACCTCATAAGCTGGATCACCACGGGTCCTAATAAAGGTTCGTGGGACGGACAGCGAATCTGTCAGTGTGTATTCGTTGATCAACACCTGGAGTGTATATTAGCCTGGTGTCATATATTGGACCAGGAGATGGGACAAATAATGCATATGGAGATAGTGTATAATGCATCTTCTTGCATTAGTGGTTTATGGTTCCTTTTACTCCCGGCATTATACATCCAATGATATACAATGTCTGGTTAATGTATAATGAAATGACAGGCATTTTATGATCTGCCATCTCTTTGTTTAAAGGCTAAGTTTAATGGATGGAGAAAGGTAGTGAATGATAAAAGTCAAACAAAACTCATTTGCTAATTGATTGATTACAGTTATGTTCCAAAGTCGATCATCATAAATGAATATCCGTAAATCAGTAAATTGTCGTTATGTTAGAGATGGATGCTCTAGAGTTGTCAGAGACCTTTTGTACCACTTTATGTCTCCTCTGCATCCATTCATTATTCCAAACACAGTTGCCTCACACTAAATACAAAGAACAACAGGAGGAAACTTGGATCTCAAACACCAGTGTTGTTTATTCCATCTGTTGCTGGACTAATTTGCCTAATCTTCATTGCTCTTTAGATGCAGTTGGAATACACAAAAGTGACTTTGTGTACCTAATTTAGCTCCAGAGTTTAGTTCCTGGGTTAGGGTTAGGGTTAGTTTGTGGATTCCGTTTGGTCTAAAATGGGCTATCATGAGTCAACCTGTAAACCTCATCACTAATGGGCCATATTCATTTCTTAGCGTAGCTTGGATCTGGATCTGTAAATTTGTAGCCTAGAGAAATGGCTAGCTTTGAGAGGGTTAACACCCAGTGTCTAATTGTACCTGGCTAATTACTCTAACCTCATTATCTGTGTCAGAACAGTTCATATTGTAGGTGTATCACTATTGACACTACATCATCAGCTCCTTAACACATTGTGTAAAGGTGCAATGAGGTCCTGGGGAAGAGAATTCTCAGGGCCAGACTTGGAGGAGAATACATAATATACAGTATTTGCCCACTGAATCTGATAATAAAAGGGAGTCGTTATTACGGCATTACATAGAGGGCAAGTTAAATAAGCTTTTCCCTGATGTATCACCATGCAACAGCTGTCGGGATGTGGGAGAAATAATGTTACATACAGTAGCGTTGTCCTTTGTTCAAAGTTAAAAGACTTGTGGAGCTATGATGTTTCCTGGGCCACCTCGGAGATCTTTGGCATTGATATTCTCCTACAGCCTTTTCTCATTATACTGGTAGTGTCACAGAATCAATCAAAGCTTCAAAGAGCTAAAGGACAGCTTTTATCTTACGCTCGCATTACTGAGAGGAAATGAATACTGATATTTTACAACAAGAAGGGAGTGCCTGTGATGTGGTTATTGCTTCTTGATTTGACAAACATATTCTACTTTAGACCCTTAAGATTCCCTTTGAACAACAGACCTGTTGAGGTTGATAATCAGGCAACCTTATATGAGTTTCTTACAACAGAAATCCATCCATCTATCCTTTTCAGTCTACTTATCCAGGACTGAGGCAAATCCCCAACCACCTCTTGGAGTGGAGATGGGACATGTAGTCCCTTTGTCGTGGTCTAGGTCTGACCTGGGGTCTTCTCCCAGTTGGATTTTTTCCAGAAAACCCAGCTCCGTATGCCTATATATTATATCTAAATTGGATGAATCCTAACCTCACCATTTATGTCCATTGCCAATGCACAATGAAGCATTTGCTGACTATTAAGCCTGAGACTTGAGTCTCATCACAAACTGGCATCAACCTTTGCCTTTTAATTAATCATAATCATGATCTTTAATAAACATCAACCGCATTTGACAAAAAGGTTTCTGAACATATTCTAGGATTCCCTAGAGTCTTCAATATTGACCCTCTCGTCTGGTGATAGAGAATGGCATCTTAACCAGAGGCCTGAACTACCTCAAAAGATGCCTTCCAAATTACCCTCACCCTGTCCCCAAAAGACACCCTGCAAAGATCTCTTCTTTGGGTCACTACCCAAAATAATGAGCTTATGACCATAAAAATCAAGAGCTTCACCTTCAGACTCAGCTCCCTCATCACCATGACAGTCAATGAGAATGCCTACATTACTGCTGAAGCTAAACCAATGCATCTTTCAATCTCTTACCGTCACTTGTGAGGTGAACAAGACCTGAAGATACTCTAACTCCACTCCAAACAGGTGTCATACCATGGCCTGCCTAGGCGAAGGGATAAAACCCCTCCTCATCCCGGGTACCAGGGGGTCACAGTCTTCCTGTCACTTTGCCCTTCTGATGTCCTGGTTGGGAAAAACAATAAATAAATGAATAACTTTTAGAATGTTTATCAATTTAAAAATATGCTGAATTAATGCTGGTACAACACAAGCAGCAAATTCAGAAACTCATGGTTCCCATATCTACTTCTTTACTGCTCTGAGGTGGGAAGCAGTTTCACACTGGCCTGAAAACACTTTGTGATGGATGTAAGAGGTTACAGGAAGAATCATGAAGGATGACACTAAGGTGTGACCAATTAATTGAAAGGAAGGGTGGCACAAAAAGCCTGGATGGAGAACTGCCAATAAAATGGCATTAAGACCTTTTTAGATATTGACATGTCTCTTGTTATAAGAAAGCAAAAGTGAATGTTCGCACAACACCTCATTTTTAGACAGCAGCACTCAACTATTGTACACCTTTTTTGCTGAGTTTGTGCTATGAACATGAAAGCACACTGAATCACTAAAACCACGATTCATTGTCTTTGCTGTTTGGAAAGTCCAGTAAAGCAATAACTTCCATTGATTGAAACAGATAAATAAAATTATTGAATGATTTAGTAATTTACGCATATGAATATCTGAGCTAAAGGCCTCTGGGATGAAAGAAAAAAATAAGAATGAAAAGAACAAGAAAAGCAAAGAAAAAAAAGAGTGGTTAATTTGTGACCTTGGTGGTTGCATTGGGTAACGATTGATGTCTTTTCACAGCTTTCTCACCCATTAGTGCTGTGATAAGAAAGAGCCCATCACCTGTGTCACCTCAGGGCTGATGCTGCCTCCACATCCATCATCCCACAACAAAAGGTGACCCATGTTATCCAGATAGCCATCTCTAATAATGCTGTCTCCTTTAACAGTGCTACACCATGGCACTAACAACTAATTGGCAAATGCTTAAATACTCCATAAGTTAAAACTGCACTTAGTCAAATTTTAATGATAACATTCAGACATGTTGTTGGCCTGAATCAAAATCAAAGACTGGGACATCATAGTGGTAGGAATAGTGGGACTGACTATCAAAGGTCCCAAGATGGGTAAGGACCTGCAAGAAGCATGTTAAGTGCATTGTTCTTCTCAAAATGTTGTATTAGTGCAAATGCAGATGTTAGACACTCAAAGAAAACTTGTAGACAAGATAAGCATGTCTCTTGAAAAGCAGGCTAAGGAAAGACTCAGCAAAAAAGAAGGCAATCAGAAGGAAAACAACAGTAAAAATTGCTATAACCACTCATTTTACATACACAGTGGATGAAATAGTAGTTGCTAATAGTGACAGACCCAGTCACCCGACTATGCTGTTCACCTTGAGTAGGATCGAGTATCATTCTTAGTATCTTTTAGCACATTGTTTTGGTTTGCTGGCCCACAACTTTACTGTTTTGGTGCAGTCGTACCAATGGTGGCAGCAGCAGGCAGTTTAGTCCCCTGAGACAGCTCTCAGGTGTCCTCCCACAGGTGGTAAAAGGAGGTAAAAAAAGAACAACCTAGACATGTCAATAAAGAACAATTGCAGACCTATATCAAACCTCCTGTTTTTTAGATAAAATCATTGAAAAAGCTTTTTTTCAACAGCTGAACAACTTCTTGTTAGTAAACAACTGCTTCGATGTCCTCCAGTCAGGATTTTAACCATAGCATTTCACTGAGACTGCTCTTGTTAAGTTCTTCAATGACATCCACCTAAACACAGAGAATTTTAGTGGCAGATTTTTAGTATTAGTATTACTGGATCTCAATGCTGCATTTGACACTGTTGACCACAACGTATTAACTGAGTGGAAAACTGGGTGGGACTTTCTGACATAGTACTTGACTGGTTTTAATCCAACTTGAAGGAAAGAGACTACTTTGTGTCTATAGGTGACTACACATCTGAGCTGACAAAAATGACATGCAGAGTTCCCCAAAGCTCCATTGTAGGGCCCCTTCTATTCAGCATCTACATGCTTCTACTGGCTCAGATTATGGAAAATAATAAGATATGTTACCATAATTGTGCAAATGACACAAAGTTACATTA
This sequence comes from Scomber scombrus, assembly GCF_963691925.1. NCBI lineage: Eukaryota > Metazoa > Chordata > Actinopteri > Scombriformes > Scombridae > Scomber > Scomber scombrus. Next base: position 3,522,739 of record NC_084989.1, read on the forward strand.
TCACATAATTAGGGGACTATAATCCAATACAAGCACTGAGTAAATGCACTAAACAAATCGACGATTGGATGTGCCAGACTTTTCATCAGGTAAACAAAGACAAAACTGAATTAACTGTTTTCAGAGCCAAGAAAGAACAATTAAAAGTCCTTGCTCAGTTTCAATCAATAATGTTTAAAACACAAACCATGCCAGAATTATTGGTGTATTCATGGACTCAGACCTGAATTTCAACAGCCACATTAAGACAATTACAAAGTCAGCCTACTGTCACCTTAAGAATATATCAACGATTAGAGGACTTATGTCTCAGCAGGATTTGGAAAAACTTTGTCCAAGCATTTATCTTCAGAAGACTCGACTACTGTAACAGTGTCAGAACTTTAAATCAAGGCTGAAGACTTATCGGCTTTGTCTGTTGCCTTTGATTAAATCTAATTATGTATTTCTTACACTGCACTGTAACTTTTATTCTTGCATTTTGCACTTTGTCTTGATGCTTTTCATCTTTTATTTAAAGCACTTTCAATTACTCTGTTGATAAAATGTGCTATATGAGTAAACTCACCTTGCCTTTAGCTGTTAAAGTGATCATTTAGTAGCTAGAGGGCCAGATATCCTTCTCAGGAGTTGGCGGATACCAAAAAAGAGCTAAAAGATAAGTGAAAATTGAGGTTCCAATTGCCAGAAGGCAAGACATGCAACTCCTAATAAATGATTATGTTGCTTTGGGATGAGAAAAGATAATTGGTAAGTGTTTGTAAACACATTTGCTATAATAACTTCAGGTTGTATTTGTAGCTTTTTGCACTGCCCCCATGTGGCCAAAAATGTGTTACTGCAGGTACAACACAAAAGATAAGTGGACGCAACTTGTTTGTACTAGTTTAGATTGGTTTGAACTTAATTTTTTGATTGATCCTGCAGGCTCACATTATCATAGTGAGCTTTAAAGTACATACACTATTACAGATTTTTTTGGGTAGTTGCTGGTGGTGTAATATTTCATCACTGAGTACCATAATAACCACTACCGATGAATTTGTTTGGTTGCTGATTTAGTCATTTATACTAGGATGGATGTGTTAAGGGAAGAAGAGGGCCCCATAAGACTACTGTCTATGCATATTACCCTACTACACCCCTATCCAAATCTTTCAGTCCATTAACACTTAACTTGTCAATGATGGCTCAACATGCTGTGAGGACGTTTTTTTTCCATCCTCACCCAGCTACCCAGACAAAGACAAATACACCTCTGGGGTAAGAAATCTTTTCAGCTTTCAGAAGTTCAAACAGTGATCTCCTGCTGTCACTTGAGGCCACTGCTGGGTTTGCTGACATTTCCTCTTTTACTACTCTTTTGTTTTTATGTCCTGCCTATTCCCAACTGCCTCGGGCCTTTATACATTGTGCCTTCACAGCAGCTTTGTCACGTTGGGGTAACATACATGTCCATCAGTAACATACAGAGTGGAAACACCTAAACAAGACAGGCGGGCCTTTATTTATCAAGTAGACAGGTTTTTTTGTTTACTTCACATATGAGTCGAGCCTTTCATCAAATGGAGTGTTCTTACAATTTATACGTCTTCCATATCACATTGTTTCATTTCAGTCAGTGGCTTCAAATAGGAAATCAAATCACGCGGCACAAAAAATAAGTAACTGCATACAGTTCATGCATTTATTGAGACAGTGCTGACAGGACAGACACAAATGTAGCTCATAGGAAAAAAAGATACTCAAGGAAAGAGGCTGTACATATATATTAGATTCAGTCTATAAAGGGAAATGTTGGTGTGAGATCATATATTGCCTCTTATATTGTTTTTATTTATTTATTTATTTTAACATACCACAAGTCAAAATTTCCACTTTTATGCAAACGGGTGCAACAAAAGTAACCCAGGAGACAAAATGACTCTTTTATTTAAAAAAAAAAACCTGTCAGACTAGTAAGAGAAGGCTCAGCCACTAAAGCCTGCCAAGGTTATTCATTAATCATTCAACAGTGTTCTGCATTAGGAAATCATTATTCATTTTAGTAATATTTAATTAGGAAAAGGAATGAGCTGGGATCAATTGAGTTTGTGCGAGGATCAATGCAAGTATTCACAATGAAGCATGATAATGTGCTTTTCTGTCTATGTAGGGTTACATGAGGTAGCTTATACAATACAATTATTGCACAATGTGTTCAAGTTCATTCTTGATCTAGGAAATCGCTCGACAGAATAAATAACGTATGAATCCATCCACTGATGACAACCTGAAATGTGTTTTTAAGCACCAGAAAAACTATTATGTGCAAGATTTCAAATAGAAAATGTATCATTGTCATTGTGATAGAAATTGCATTTTACTGTATTTTTTGGTTTTAATCCATCTCTAAGGACTGTCTTTCTTCTCTCCTTCTCTGTGGCTCTCAGCCCCAAACCGATAGTTTCCTACTGCAGACGTATATTTCAAGGAAATAGAACCTGTATCTCAGGCTTTCTTTGATGATGTCCTATGATTTGTTTGTATAGTGTGATGTAGTATTTTGCTTAAACGTTTTTTTTCTCCAGATATTTTTGTAGATCTATTTTTTTTTTTAACTTTGATCAAATAAATACATCTCCGAACATGTGACATATTCACCCACATAAGATACAGTACATTAATGTAAAGCAAGAAATATTGTTGTTTCCCAGAGTCGGTACAACGAACACAATTGGTTTGACACACAGCAGGCATAGGGGTATGATATCCAGCCGTACTGGAGATACACAGTTGTTTCAAGCTGTTTCTCTGTGGTTCTTCCAGGTGCTGTGTCATCTTGTGTGTATGTAAATTACGTAGCAGACTATCACTGTGCCTTCAGCAGAGCAGTAGCAGAAGCTGTGCAGCAGTGTAACAGCAGCACAAGATCGGAAAGCAGTATCATACATAAGAAATTAGCTGCAAATGAACATCCACAGATTGATGTAGGCATACGGTCCTTTTTTAATGATAATAGACATTTACTGGTAAGTCCAACTTAATGATCTTGAAGAGTACACACGTCTGGTTTGTATGATGAAAGCTCAATATTTTTGGTTTTTATCTTCTACGCGTACTTCTGCTCTTGAAATGTGTTTGTCCTTGGGGGGGGGGCGGACAGTAAAAAGACAGGAGAAAAAAGTAGCGATTGATGAGTGGGGGGAAAAAAAAGCTCTTGGTTAAAAATAAGAAAGGTTGAAGCTGTTCAAAGATGACAGTTTCTCTGATATCGTTTTGTCAGAGTTTAAAATACTGGCAGCTCATTTCTTCCACTGAATGGGAGAAGTGAAGGGAAGGCAGACAGGAACATCAGAGAGACTTTGTTGAAGCCCCAATATGCATTTATGACACTGGAGGATAAGGCCTTTTTTCTATTTGTTTAAACTGATCTACAAGTTTTTAGTTTAAATGGAGCTGATTTTTTTTTTCTTGGAAATATTCACTGCGGTTGTAGTCATGTGAAGGACTGGGTGCCTTAAAGCCCAATCCCCTTTCTCAATCATAATACAATGTAATGTTTATGTTGGTTTAAATTATCTTATGAAATGTGTAAAATATTGTTTTAAATATGGGCTTTAGTAATTTTGTCCTGCCAGGCTGCATCTACAGTCTTTGGATTTGTGTAATGCTTGTTTGCACAATTTAAGAGAATAATGGTCGCATACAGTTAGGTCCATATACATTTGGAAACTGACACAAGTTATGTTAGTTTACCTGTTTACCAAAAGATATTCTAGTTCCATTCATGGAATGAAAATGGTTTTAAAGTACCGACTCTCACCTTTATTTTGAGAGTAGTTTAGGAATTAAGACTGTTTAATAGGAAACCCTTTCTTTTTAATGGGACCAAAAGTAATTGGACAATTGACTCAAAAGCTGTTTTTCGTGGACAATTGATCCGGACAAGGTATTAAAAATGAACATTTTATTCATGATTTTGTTAGTTTATCCAATTAAAGCTGAAAGTTTGCACTTCAATTGCATCTTGATATTTTCATTTCCATCCATTGTGGTAGTGTAAGGAGCCACAATTATAAAAAACTGCGTCACTGTCAAAATATTTACAGACCTAACTTTAACTCAGATATTTGTACCTATTTATATGGAGAGGTTTAAAATGTATTTTTGTCACTGTCAACAAATTAACAGTGTGTTTGTGTCTCTCGGTACTTTCTACTTCATTATCCTTAAACAGCTTCTCACTGTAGTTTTTAGCAAACATGACTCAAACAGGAACAAATAGCACATTTGTTGGGGATTGTTTTCTGTGGCGGATTAATCCACATTTGGTGCCCTAGTGAGTATTCATGGCAACAGGATGGTGTGTGTCTGGGATTGAGTCCAAATAAACTAGTGTGTGTGTTCATGGTAATGAATGAACGTCACCCAGTTCAGCAGTGTTACTCACTGATGTGTTTTTAACAGTGTTGGACAACAGTGGAACTCTATGACACACATGAATAAGATGTATCAGGCTTTGATACACCCGCAATACCTATTATCAATTCATTGTTGGTTTCTTTTCATGGCATTTAATACAATATCAACTGTTTTATAGACTTATATTTGCATCCTTTACCTCCCATTGCTAATTAATTACTACTTAAAGGGGCACACACCAATTAACATATGAAAGTTACTTATCATTGGGAGTTCTACTCACCCTGTGAAAACATCTGTGGCTCTGGAGGAGCTTTCAGAGTTTGATAAAATGACCCCAATAATATCATCTTGACTTTGGGACATGGATATTTACCAGATTCTGACCAGAAGATGCTACTGCTTGCATTGCGCTACTACACTGCTACTTCAAATTCAACCCATATTTCTTAATCTATCTCCTGTGAGTCCTCCCAACTTTGTGAATGTGCAATACTGAATTATTGGAGTACACGTAATAAAAAATGAGGGTGGTTTGCTGAGAATCACTTTTTTATGCAAGGTGATATAGTTTTATGTAACATTAGGTACAGTGGAATTAAATGTATTAGTAACCCTTACATTAAGGAAAAACTAGCAGGCTGCTAGCTTGCTTCTATTTACAACTAGGGTGGGAGATTGGCAGCTTTAATGAATATCATGGCTCTGCAGTAAGGATTAGAACAATTTTGTGGTTACAGTGAAGAAGAAAGTAAGACAAATCTGCAAATAATTTATTTATTGGTTTTGGACATTACTGATCCTTTATGTCATTCAGCTGCTCTAATTTGACTATATTTTAATGAAATGTTACTGTAGCAAAAACAAAAATGAGGAGCAAACAACTGATCAGGTAATATTTACTTTTAACTGAGCTCTGCAGCTTTCCAACAAGAAATAATTAGAATCCAATTAAACGGAAGTTCTAGTCTGCCCCCCCCCCCCCCCCCCCCCCTTTACCTTTTGGGGGCCTGAGCCTGTATCTGGTAGGCCCATCCAGTAACCCATCCATGGTCTTATGTGTTAATTAAGAAGTCCAAGACCTCTTGATTTCACACATCAGTGACTCCAAAAATATTTTGATGCTGATAAGATTAAAAACCCTCCGGCATTATCTAATTACAAAGAAAAAGCATCTACAAAGGTAGATGTGCAATTAAATTAATTGATAGTCAGCAAAGGTTACATATTTCTTTGTGATATTGGTAAAATGTTCCACAAATATGAAAACAATCAATTATTTCTAATGATGAACAGGGACTGCTTTATGTATTTTAGGAAGTAAATGTAGTGCTGGCAGGAGACAGTGATCAGTTTAAATTATTTAATAACTCATTATTCATGATGCTCATTCACAGCAGTTACCATAATAAAGCTGCAACATATTAACAGGAAACCTTTTCACAAATCACTTTAAACATGGCTTAAAAAATGAATATTGTTCTCTATATACCTGCATTTTAATATATTTGAGTATTGCATTATTAAAGCTGGAGTGCAGGACTTTTGTCTCCTCTTTCTGGCAGTGAGAGTAAATGGAGGCGCTTGGCTGTGATTGTCTGACAGAGGCACATAGCACACTCTCATGTACACCCCGAATGACAGGCACAGAGAGAGAGAGAGAGTCAGTAAAAACAGATATGTTTTGGCAGTCCACCGGCCCAAAAAACAATTTTTTGAGGGCTCAGCAGCCTTTTGGGATTTGTCCCAGTATGCCCGATGACCAGTGCACCACTGGCCTCAACCTGCTGTTGTGGCTGAAAAGCAGTGGGTAAATAGTTTTGAGCATCACACAACCTCATGCAATGACTTTTTTTCACTATCACAATTTGATCAATTTGGTCCAATAACATTTGGAAAGTCTAGAGAGCTGCACCATGAATGGTCACATGGCCGGCACAGGAATGTCGAATGGGAATTTCACTCATGTCTGACATGCGTATTAAAAACTCTGTATACTGAGGGATTTACATAGTGATTTGTTTGGCAAAGGCTTGAATGTAATGGACATTGATTTATATGTAAGAGTTCCGCACTGCAGGTTTAAGTCTGCTTTTACCAGTAATGATCCTTTAGCATTAGGTTTGGTGACTCACTTCCCTGTTTTTCTCTCCTTCCTACAAGTGAGCAGTCTGTTTGGGGTGTCGTTTCACATCAGCAGTCTCTCTGCTAATGAGCTGCTGCTCTGATTGGCAGCTGAACTGGAGGCCTAGCCAGGAGGCCACTGAGCGAAGACACACTGGGTCAGGTTAGAACTGACTGGTCGATTTCAGACAGATCCAGCATCCACTCTGACATCAGAGCAATGAATGATGTGCTGCAGAAAATCAAAAGATATGTTATATTTACACATTTCTAGTGTGTTTTATAGTTTTTGTCTACACTGTCCACATTGTTGTGACCAAACTGTAACAGTGCACAAATGTGTTTTTATAAAACGAAGCCGGATGTGATGAAGTTTTGTCATCTTATTACAACCTGACCTAAGAGAAACCCTGGTGCAAAATGAAAATGAGACTCCCCTCTTCCAGGAACCACCAGCAACAGCTCCAGGAATCACTGACCTAAGTCCTAACTCAACAGAAACAGGAGAAAGCCCGCAGCAGCTCTGAGAAGCCAGCCTTCAAGCCTCTAGCTTTTAGGCTGGTACCAATCAGCTCCTTGGAGCAACCTCCACACTCAATCGCACAATCATTCACTCAGCCAATCAGGGAAGTTCATCTGCACAGAGCTAACACAGCAGGTTCACCGAAGAAAGGGAGCATGTGGGAGAGAGAGAAAGAGATCAACAAGCACACAACTACACACACATAGACACAAATAGGAGGTTGAAACATAAAATACACAAATACACTGAAAAATTGTCCCTGTATGACCTCTGAGTGATAACAGTCTACAAAACAGTCATATATGTGGTGAATTCAAAAATGTAAATGTAAATTGCAAATGTGAATCAAACTATGCACATATTCTGTCATAATAGAAGATGTCAGCATAAGTACAACCCCTCCTCTTTATGATCCGAAAACCACAATATAATTGGGAATTACATAGTTGTTCATTTGGACTCCTCTCTTAAACATTTGAAGAAAACCATGTTTCACTATATTAACGCTACACTGTTGCTGTTACACGCTTCCCTTTAATGTTTCTGCAGTGTTAAATGTAGTTGTGTGTGTGTGTGTGTGTGTGTGTGTGTGTGTGTGTGTGTGTGGGCCACACCAGTGAAGGTAAACGTCTTGGGCAGTTCTTATGTCAGATCGCATAGCATGGAGCTCAGAACGATTATGCCGCCCCTGCAGTCTTCCTAGACAGAGTCTAAATTGGATGTGGCAACAAGAATCAGAGGGAGCCATGGGAGCGGACAGATAAACTTTCCAGGGAAAAACACTGTCATGCACACAGAGCTTGCTGCATTTTCTCCATGATGCCACACTGGTGGCATTAAGCCATCTCAGCACTTGACACCTTTCGAAATTTGAAAAAAAAAAAAATGGTTGAGGGGGAAAAAAAGGAAAAAGGCAAGGGCTTGATGCTTTATTTTTCATCAGAGTCATTTCTAATCTGTCTTAGTCTTAACTCCCATCTCACTGCCTCTGATGCCTGTGGTCTTCATTAGCGGGAATAACTAAAACAAACGTGGAGCTCAAGGTTGAACCTCTGTGGGCCAACAGGCTGCTGGTCTGAGTGGGCAGACTATTTATTAACCAAAGGAACACTATCAAGCCGTTGCGTTGGGAAAACAGAGTGTCCTTGAACACGTCACTGAATCAACCACCGTCATGACTGAACGGCGTTGCCAATGATGAATTGCGATAGGCAAGGACCACGATATATGCATTTTTGGCATTAGGGGATGGCTTTTAACAAGGGATTCCAGGTTTGAAGGATGTGTAGTCTCTTTGAACGCCACAGGGTTTGTGTTTCATCTGCTTGGAATGCCTTGTCTTCTTGAAGGACTACTCTAAAGACAAATGCTTGTCCAAGACCTTTACACTTTTGGAATTGAGGTGCTGCGTCTCCTTATCTCGTATGACTTTGTCTGACCAGAATCTGCTGACATTCTGATTCACAATGTCTGTCTTGAGTGACTGCTCAGGTCACTCAAGGTAGCCCAGGACTCCTTTCATTCTTTACACACCTGTTTCTGTCCACTTCCTTTCTTGTATACAACAGAGTGCAACACCACGAATGCCTTCGAGGACAGACTGCTTGCACAATTGTAAAGTCCAGGGAAGCTAATGTTATACATCTACGAGGAGATACCCTGCCCAACCTGCCCCCAACAATTAATGAAGAAACGTTGTACTTGTAGTTGTCAGCAGTTTAGAGAAACAATAGTAAGGCTCTTGTATTGTTGGCCGACTTTTTGACTGCCTGAGTGTAGACATTTTTGAGAGTTAGACTTGAATAACTCCAACAGCGAAACAAACTTGGGATTCTCTGTTGGAATCTACGCACAGGTGAGTGTTACAGTATCCATAGGACATAGAAGAGTTGACAAATACAAATATCTAATCCAGATATCCAAATCACAAAAAACATATGAATCTGAGAGTCATGCAAGTTAGCTAGTTATCTTCTTAGAAGGTGAAAAAGAACCTTGCACCTGGCATTGTAGGTGTCCAGTTCGATGTACAGGATTCCTTTCAGAAACCCCCTTTTCTCTGAGAAACAGATTCATTTCACAAGTTATTTGGGTCTCAAATTCCAGTTTGTATAATGTGTTTCTTCCCTGAATATATATTAAGGCTCACAGAGAAGTCTGACCCCAGTCTGACCCCAGTCACCCGCAACGATGGCAGCAAGCCACCCGAGCTTCACAACATGCCTCCCATAACCCATGACTGACATCGCTGGTTGTTTTTCTACACTCTATGCACTGAATTCTGACTAGCTCAAGGGGAGCTGTTCTGCAGTTGACCCTGACCGGAGGCTTGGCCTCTTCAAGAAGACAGTAAGAGAACAGTCTCTGTTCCCTTGGGTATTAATAGAATATAAAGTCTGAAGTCAGTGCTGCTCTGGGAGGCTAAAATCCCTATCATTTGTTCAGTGTTAGGATTCCACATGAGCATATATATATATATTTTTTTGTTTGTTTTGTTTTTCCATTTCACACAATTTAAAAAGCATCAACCAGATGACAATAGCTATTAAATAGAGCTGAACATCATGGTTTTACAGATGAGAGATCAATACCTTTTATCATTTAAAATAAAGGACCATTAAGTGGCATCCCTCTTCCCTTCCAAACATGTAGGAGAACCTACTGGGGCCCCAGAAATATAAAAAAAAACGCAAAAGGCCCTTTTTATAATCAGTGTTTGATTTGTCCATTCTAGGCTTCTGTTAAAAAACATGGCAGTGCAACATTGCAGGTTCCAGGAAGAGGACCTGCTCCCTATGTCATATATAAAAGGCTCCTTCTAAGGTAATGAAAATCAGATTCTTATTTTTAAGTGATTAAACACTAATTAAAACATACTTTTGAATATTATATTTCATATCTGCAAAGACTATTCCGCTAGATACCAATAAATCCTACACACTGGTCCTTTAAATCTCAGCTCTCACAGCCTTTGTTGTATGAAGACAAAGCCCACAGATTGGTCTGTGGGTGCCAACGGACAATGGAAAGCTCATTTAGTTCTGTGCACTGTGTAGCTTCCCTTTGCAGGAAATGAATATGTTATTAGCCTGGTTAACCCCAGAAGTAAATTGTTTTAAATCCAGACTGCGCTATATGCATTATGTAAATCAGTCCTGGATCTGAGCTGGACCATTACTTTAAAGCACACAGTCTACTCCGCAATTAATCTGAAATGATTGTTCATAGAGAACAAAAGAAAACCTAATTTATTTTTGATTTACACGTCATATCGATTTCATGCTCGCATGACTAACCTGGCTCGATAAAAAAAAAAAAAAACCTCAGTTCTTTAAAATTAATTATCCTCACAGGGATTTGAAACATTCTACATTGTTCTTTTCATGTCTATGGAAAATACCAAATATGCTTTTAAAAGCTCTTTTGAGAACAAATCAAATGGAATAAATGTGTGCAGATCCCTCTGAGATACTGAGAGGAGTCGGAAAATGAGGCAAACTTTGGCAAGATTGAGCACCGCTAATGAAAATTGCATTAATCCGCTTGAAGTGAGAGGGAATTTGATAAAAACGGGCTGTAACACATTTACTCTTAAACACATGCCAATAAAATTACTTTCATTAAAAGTCAAATAAACCGGTCAGATTAAGGGTGGAAGTATCAGGACTGTGGAGGGGGGGGGGGGGTTGGTAAACCGCAAAATCCTTGAACATGACACTTCAGTGAGCTCCTACCAATTTAGAAACTTCACTGAATATGGAAAAGGGAGACGGAGAGGGTCAGAAATTGGATTAGCCAGTTGGATGTGATGATAAGCCAGTGTGGACGGCCGGCGCAGCGCCTCCGTGGCCTTTCTGATAACAAAGCTAATCCATCCATCTTAACCTCCTGGCCCCTGCTTTGATTCCCCTCATCAAACATCCAAACGCCCTATTGTTCGCCATGTTTGCTGCCTGTCCTGCCGCAGCGCTGCAGCCATAACTCTTCACTCTGCGACGTGTCGACCGGGTCAGCTATTCATTTAGGTGAAGTGCCACTGTGTCCGTACCTGCTGTTCAGCTCAGCAAGGCGAGGCCCGAATAAAAAAGACACGCCGCCTGTCATCTTTCACCTGCCTGGCACCCGTGCTCCTCTGGGCCTTCTTCACATGCACTTGTCTTCCTAAAGTGCACACCATGACCGGCAAGACAAATTGCGATATTACGGCAAAACCATCAGCAGGACATTTACTGTGGCCAAGAGTTAAGCTAGAGTCATGAGTCAATCCTAACAGACAGCCAGTCATCGAGGAGAGGGGAGGAAGACAGAGAGGAGGGGGGAGGAGGAGGAGGAGGAGGAGGGGGACAATGGCAGGGCAGGAGGCAAAAAAGATGATGGCTGTGTTTCACAAAGTGAGATTGGTGAGTTAAACCTTTACCTCAAAGAGAAAGAGCTCACTAAAAGAAGATATGTTCAAATACAATTTCAGATAGATAGATTTCAAAGATATAATAAAACAATATTAGCACAAACAGCACACACTGGTGGAAGAATTGACCTAAAAACACATTTAAAAAACATTAATATCAATACATTGAATAAATTAGGGCGGTGGTTGGTTTAAAGATGCTACTCAGTATTAGAGCAGATTGGTGATTGGTGGCAAATGACTCAGCAAGATGGTGATCTGCTTTCATTTTTAAATTACAGTCCATACTGAGAAGGATCAGGTGAACAGTGAGTAACAGCAGAGAGCTTTTTAATTTTATATAAATATATATCATTTTTGGAGAGGCTTTTTTTCTGTGACCTTCCCCAAAATAGATAACAATGCAATAAGAAACAGGAAATGATTACTCCTCCGTGGCAGTAAACTCACTGATAACTATATTGCTATATATTAAGAGGTAACAGCTACTTAACTATGCTTAACATAGCATATAAGTCACTGGCCATATGTCTTTAATAGACACACATATCAAAAAAGACTCTTCACACAGTTTCTGACCTACCAGCTGGACAGGCTCAAACAGGCCTTTCATCGACCATGTGATCATTTTTTCAACTTGTCAAGTTGGTCGCACACGTGTCATCATCGTCTAACATGGAACCACCAGCCCCCTTGTCTATACACACTCACACACACACACACACACACACACACACACACACACACACACACACACACACACACACACACACACACGAACACATATATATATATATATATGTATATATATATATATATATAAAGAGGGGGCTCACACTTCATCAGCAAACTTTCTATATCTGTGCCTTTATATTGTAAAGTAATCCTTTTTATTTGCTGGTTTACATCACTTTGTAAACATGGCTTGATAATTAATTCTAAGGTGTTGTTAACATCAGCTCAAAAATCACTTAATTTAACACAAAATGTACTATACAAAACAGATCCTTCAAAAAAGGTTTGTGAATATCATTGATGTCATATATGTCCTTTATGACTTTCTTAACCCCTTACATACCGTTCGGGTCAAATTTGACACGTTTTGACATTTAACAGCTGTAAAAACACCCCAAATGTCTTTTACCGTGAAATTTGATGACTTTTCCTAAAGTGGCCCAAAATGAAAATATTTTAAAATGTTAAAATGTATACTGTAGCTGCTACTAATTATTGTCAATTGAGGCTGTCTATCTATTGACATGTGATTTAGTGAAATGAATAGTTAATAGTTTTAATAAGATAGTAGTTATGAGGATTTCTTTTTATGATGTAGCAGTGAAGACTGATGGCTCTAATGGTTATACAATAAACCCCACACTTCCATAAAGTTATAAAATACATTTACATCATTATTACTATGTTATATTTTCATGTCTGAGGTAAAATAGGACATGTTATTGTGTGATAGGAGCTGTTTAGTGGTGTAAAAGCTAAAAAATACACTCTCTCTGCTCTCTGAAACATGAATCAAGGTTTAATCACATTTATTGATCAGTCAGATCAACTATTGATGCTTTCTAAACACATCTGTGGTTCAACATTTGGTATAGACATTTTTTTTGAGGGGATTCTTAGACCATACTGGCAGGGTGTACATTATGAACAGTAGGTTAGGTATAACTGGAATATCACTGCATGATTTACAGTTACTAAAATCCTTGACTCTGTTCTGATTGGTCAGCTTCCAGAAACTGCGTCAGATCTGACGTCAACCCTAACCTTAACCCCTAACTATGAAACAAACTATAGTTTATAGTTGTAGGATTTCATTTCTTTCTCTCATTCTTTACCGGAAATGTCAACTTCTCAAATACATCCGTACATATTTGATCTGATATCTGATCCAAAATATGCAAGTAGACATCGGTCAACTCCTGAATTGTGTGTGAAAGACTTGTTTTTGTTTTTATATGTGCTTACCAGCTTCCCTCAAATTTGCCCCCTTGATGAATATATTATTCCAATCGAAATCGAGCGAGCGTGTCGAGAATGTCTTATTTTATCTTATCGAATACATCCTTCAGTTTTTACCCCCTAACAAAAGCAATGTTGGTGCAAATTAGATTCTTTTTTGGAATTTAAAATAACTCCGGGGCCTGAGCTGAGATGATACATATTGGGGGGGTTCAGTTTGGAGAAATGCAATCTAAATAAAGAGTCTTTTCCATTCAGCTAAATTTGGTCTTATGAGACAAACTGATGTGATCGGCATTCCGTGTGCCATGACTGCATCACCTGACTCTGATAATCAGGCTGCAGTGCTGCGGCTTTTTCTGAGGTTGTAGTAATCAGACTGAATGTGGCTCTTAATAACAGTGTGTGTGTGTGTGTGTTATTTTTGCTGTGTTTTCTGCCACCGGCGATTCAACCGTTGCATTCCTCCGCTCAGGAAACGTAACATGCACAACATCCAACACCCCTGCCGTGACTCCATTAATCCTAACCTGATGAGTCACTAGTTAGTTTAGTGAAAGCGAAACTAAAGCCGTGTAGCCGGTCATTCTTAATGAAGTGAGACTTTCATCAATAGAAGTCCTGCTTTTTCGCCCGTGCCTCCATCGGTGAAATACCCCCCCAGGTAGCTGCTCTTGACAGCTGCTCCCTTGTTTGAACATCAATTTCATTTTCAGCGCTCCTTTGCCCCCGTCTCAGCAAATCCCACAACAATTACGACACAGATAAAGCGTTCTAAGGGGGGGGGGAGACGACACACACGCCGCTAATGAAATGCGGCCTGTAGGGCCACTCGTGTACAGTTATGTGTCAATGCAGTGGAATTGCTTGTGGCTAATAGTGTGTCACCAGCTTACCATCGGCAGCCACAGGACTTTATATTAACCTTCATGTGAAACATCTTTTCTCAGGGTTTGTTTGTTCTAGTTTTGTTTTGATTGCGATAAACATCCATCATCTCTCAAGAGGGCAAACCTTCTTTTCACCCTTCCGAAAGAATTTGATTTTATTTCTCAAGGCTACGTACATCAAGCACACGGGGGAAAAATCCTTTTTTTTTTATATGAATTAATTTAATAATTCATTATTATCAGACATCAAGGTATACTTTTAAATCCTCTGAGATTTTGGACTGTGTCTGTTCATATAACAGCACCTATGAAACTAATTACAGATGACATTGTGTAATTCAACTCCACCTGCACTTGTAGACAAGTAAACTTATCTCGTGTCAGTTTTGGCATCGTCTTAAAATGATAGGATTTGATATTTAAACTGACAAATGAATACATTATAATGTTAAATAAATGATACCACGGTGATATCATATAGCAAGACAATACACAAGAGCATACTCAAAGGCTTTGGGCATGGATAACGAACATTTTTCACTTCTTTTTTTGATTCATACATCGGCTGAGTCACCCTCTGTCCTTGAAAAAGCCAGTTACATTAAATTTAGTTTGCTCTAATTCATATGTGCTGTTGCAGTTTAGTCATATATAAATGTAATATCCAGCAGAGTTAATGAGACCTGTCATGATAACTACTTTTCTTGGACGATATATTGTCGCAGAAATAATCGCGATAAACGATATTATTGTCATTTGAAGATCATTTTATACCAATGATATAATGATAATATAATAGCATAATAATGATCAATATCATGTCCATGTATATACGATAAGTCCATATATTGACATGATGATGTTGATTCTAGTGTGCGTTTTGTAGTTTTTGTATGCATGTAATCGTCCTCCCAGCACAGAGCAAAGCCTTTCAGCCTCCTGCTCATTGGACATTGTCTCATCACATGTTATCTGACTATAAAAATCAAATAGAAGCAAGTGAGGGATTATAGATCATTCAAACTGCCCCTGTCATATTTATTGTTTTGTTGATATTGTTAACTCAGCTTGTATTTCTGATGTTTGACAGGAACATGAAGGCAGCATTGTGTTTAGTTTGATAGGCTGCAATTTATACACATCAAAATCAGTTTGTCATATCAGCTTGGTAAATATTACAGAAAATGGACTATTTTAGACAGTTCTAGGTAATTTGGATGGAGATTAAGGGTGTGTGTCCATACAGAGGTTCCTCTGTGGGTGGATTTTGTTTCTATGACAACATACTGTAGAAACAAAACTCAACTCTTGATAACATATTACCACTCTAATACTGTTTTATGATAGACTTACATCACCTCTTTGCTTTTTAATTATCTATTTGTTGTTCTTAGGCTACTCTCTATTTGAAGTCCTAACTAATATATGATTGGTTGCCTGAAAAGGAGCAACAGCGGTGACACCAGTTCTGAAAAGTTCCGAGATTTTCAGCTAGCAGCGCTCAGATGTCCTGCCTAAAAAAAAATGCTCTGATAAAAGCCTTTCCTCCGATGCTCAGAGAAAAAAAAAACCTATGTGGACACTCAGTATTCATTCTTTGTTCACAAATGAAAGATTTAAACGTTTTTTCTTCTTTGGAGCTGTAATGAATGTTCATGAGTGGTCCTTCCTGGAAAATCCTACCATTACCACAGCTTGATGCCATTACCACCACGGAGCATTGTTTACTTTAAATGATTATCTTCCCAGATTTTTTTTTTAAATCATCAGTACTTTGTAATGAGGCTTGATTATGATGTGAATAACACATCTGTACGACTGAATGGAAAACAAAACAAAAACACAGAAGCTACCATTATTTATTTATTTAAAACAGCTCAAATCCTGACTGACAATCAAAAAAAATTAAACAGGTGTTATGTTAAAGTTGGCTTTTTAACAGCACACCAAGAGATACAGTTGTGGGTACGAATTATTAAGGCAAAGAAAAGTTGTTTTAAAAAGACGAGGAGAAAACTAACTACCTAAACTTAGAGGCTCTGCGCACATGCACACACACACACACACACACACACACACGCACACACACACACACACACACACACACACACACACACACACACACACACACACACACACACACACACACACGACATTTCGAAGCTGGGTGAAGCTATGATGAGGATGAGATCTATTCTATGCACTGAAAACAGGTTCTGAAAGCTGTCAATCAAGACACCCACATAGTGTAGAGAAGGTAACACAAGTTAAAACATCTGCTTGGGTTGACTATTGGTAATTAGCATGACACAGAATTGAAGTAATGAAATGACAATAATATATACAATTTCAATTGACGAAATAAATAAATGAAGGTAAAGCAGATGCTGTTTGGCTCTGGAAAGCTTTAATGTGAACGTTTGAGAAGCAGATAGGTAGGCAGGAGAATGCGCATTCATTAACTAAATACGCCTGAAACCAAGACAAAAATGGTGTTTAATTAGTTTCCGAACCCACGCACAAAAAAACAGGCACGTGCAGTATCTACAAATGGAAAATCATCCTTGCAAGACAGTATTTCTGCATCACGTGCACCAATACGGTCCTGTGAAGCCAGGGTGTTCTCCTCTAATTGGTCATTTTGAATACTCACCATGACCTTTGATTGAATGCTTTGATCACTAACACAATTGGAAAACAAAGGGAAACAAAAAAATTATATTTACTGGCTGATTCTCTGGGTTTTTTGTTTTTTTTGACCACTTACACTTATGAAAAGATTAGACATCACATCACAAAAAGCTTTAACACTGTTTAAACCCACTTTCAGATTTGTGAAACCTTTATTTTGCTTATAAAAACTGAAAAAATTGCGATTTCACTCATATTTCACCCTCCAGACCATAGTAGACCAGGTTTACATCACAAACCAACTCGTCAAATCTAAACTAGATTACCAAGGAGACTCATTAAAACAGTTATTAGTTCCACAAAATTTGATAGAGGATTTACAAATGTAATAAAAATAGAAATTGATCCAAGGAAAATCGTTTTGTATTTGAATTTGAAAGTGGCTACAGTTGGAGGACATACATGGGTCAATGACGTATAAGGATTTAGAACAGCTCAATTGTAGAATAATAAAAACAAGCATATATAATGCAGTAGTTCAAACATTCAGAATGTTGTGTACCTGAAGCTCCATATTATACATTTGAAATTAAGTGATTTTAGTGGGTTTTTCAAGATTAATTGGCACTGGCCTTTAAAAAGAGTCATGTGGTGCGACCATGATTCATCTTGAAATAAATTAATTTACTTAACACGCTTCACATCTTTTTTTACAAGTTTTCAGTAATATAAAGTGTTTGGAAACAAAGTATTTGCATTTTTTTTTTAAAAATCTTTGTAAATGATGGTCTTTTATTTATATAAGACATTTCAAGATGAACATGGTCGCACCAAATTACTTTTTTTTCAGGCCAGTGCCAATTAACCTTGAAAAACCCACTAAAATCACTTTCAAATTGTAATATGAATTGTCAGGTACACAACATTCTGAATGTTTGAACTACTGCATTAGATATGCTTGTTTTTATTATTTAAAATTGAGTTGTTGAAAATCCTTATACGTCATTGACCCACATGATAATAACAAAGTTGGTTCCATCTGTGTGCAGCATTGCTAAATGCAGCTTCATCATGTCACTAAACATTCAAGGGTATATACACAGTACATAATCATTGTCAATGGTGGTCTGGGTTAGCTGTGTAAAATACACATTATAAACTTTGCTTTGGGGTGTGATCAATCCACAAAATCTGTTATATATTGGCAGAAGCACACAGGCAAGCTGTGAATATATTTTTTTTAATTACACCCTTCAAAAGAAACGCAGCACAGCAGTGGGTCTGATTTCTCACTGATAGAGATTGATGTGGAGAAATGTACAGGTAGGTAACTTTATTAATCATTCAAGAACGTGTCGACTACAAATAGCATCAATAGGACTCATCTGACTAGATGAATGTCCAAGGTTGACGGAATTTCAACCCTCTACAATAAATGAATAAATAAATTAGATTTAAAGTACAAGCAACAGTGAATATGTCAGAGATAATGCAGTGGAGAGATGGTGTTGAATAAATAGAACTCATTTACATTTTTTTCCTTAATGCTTAAACGCTAACATTGATTCTTGAAGCACTATCTCTGAAATCATTTTCCAAGTGTGCCAAACTGAATGCACATTCTCTGATTTGCACTCAGTTTTTAATTGTATGACTCCTGCAACACCATGCGCCTCTTATTTGGAACTTCTAGCAAAACTGTAATTGGTCTCTGCATAGCTACATCGTTTTGCAAATTGCCTTGACACATTGACACATGTGAAGACACTTTAAGATAATGATCGCTTACAAATCAGAGCTTGAGCTCTACAAATGGGCCACGGGTAAACATTTGGTTTGGACAACAATGGAGGTCAATATTGGACAGAGAGTAAGAAGGGGGAGAACTAAAGGAGGATAAGGAGGTGAACATAAGAGGAGGAGGGGAAGGAAGATGTGAAGTGGGACAGGGGAAAAGTAGAGGACGGGGAAGAGGAAAGGGAGTCAGGAACACAATAACTGATTAAATCAGAGTGACTGTGGTTGACCATGTTGTCAACCATGGGATGAGCATCAGGGAGGCTGTGTAACATCTAGTCTAAAGCTAATTGAGTATATGACCCAGTTGAGTTTATTGACCCTGCTTCCACCTTTTGATTTGGATACTTCTGCCTTACCTGGCTGCTTTTCCATGTACTGAACCTGCTTTATCATTAAAACTTGTTGGATTGGAACTATTTCTGAGTTGAATCCTGCTCCTGAATCCTCATCTGTTGTCAGTCTTAACAGGCTGGGTTCAACAAAACCTGAGCCGCTATACTGTTGCAGGTATCATCTGGATATTTCGAAATGAGAACTGGTGTGTAACTGTAAATGCTGTCTTACTGGTACAATCATTTGCACTATACTTTCATCATGAGAAGGATATCTCACTTAAACCATTCAAAGGGTTTTACAGAACTGAAAGAAAAGCAGTATCTGATGGAAAATGTCTACTGTTCACCCCAAAGCAGGAGACCCACATTGTAAATATGGTCATTGCAAATAACTGCATCAGACTCAGAGAACTGCAGGACCCCGTAATGGCAGATAACATCATATTCCAAAATGTCAACAGAGTGAGACTCTCTGCACTGTCTCATCTACTTAAACACAATAGAATTAGGATGAAGCTTTACAGAGTTCCTCTCAAAAGAAACCTAAGTGTAAAACAAATGAGATATGAATATGTGTATGTAAACTGTACTATCCAGTCACTGGTACTGGATCTGGGAGTGTATGGTGCTACAGTACATCATGTTGACTGACCCTGTCATTTCGTACTGTGCTACACTGTTTTGTCTCGTCTCAGACTCGGCCGGTTTCAACCAAAAACAAGGGGCCAAAGCAGTAGTATCATCGTACATCGTGCCATTGTCAATGTCCCGGGACAACGTGGTGGCAGCATAACAATGTGAGTGGCTATTAGTCAAAATGGCGTCCTTCACCATTATGCAATTCTAGGCCTATACAACACTGCACACATTATCACATTTCTGGACACGCTCCACAACAGAGTAATTCCTAATGACCAAGGGCCACAGCAACCCAGGTACATTATCATCTGGGATACTTTTCATCGCATTCAATCTCCCCCATACACTCCGTTCTTGAATCCTATTGAAGAATTCTTCTCTGCATGGCATTGGAAGATGTATGATCACCAGCCCCATTAACACATACTCCTTCTACACCTTCTACAGACAATGGAGGAGGCTTGTTGGAGACATCGATCAGGGGTAAAGCCAGACCTGGATACAGTACTCCAGGTGATACTTCCCATGCTGCCTAGCTCAAGACAACATCGGATGTGAGGTTAGTACATGGAGGACAAACTGCTGCCCTGCACACAGAAAAAGCAAAAGCCACAAGTGTTCTTCATTTATACTATCAGTGTGTAGTTGGTGCTTCGTGTGCTTATTCAAATGATGGTTTGTGTGACTGTATTGATGCAAAAACACATTTTTTAAAAAGAGTTTTAAAGTTTTTGCAAAAATAACCTATAGTTTTAAAGATTGTGCCAAAGCAATAAGAGAAAACTGTAATATCTAAGCAATTATCAGAACAGCAGTTAATTAAATATAATGCAAGACTATGATTTTGACAATGGGATATGTACAAATTGAGTGTATTTTGTGTATATTTAATTCATACACAATTATGTAGATGGTCTTTAAATTGGTTTAGATAATGTTGCATGATGTGCTATTTAATATAAATAATTTACAATTCACATACATGCAGTTTTCCCACACTCTGTTGAAGCCAGGTTAGGATGTTTAGGGCAAAACTGCACCGATGGAGGTGAAGATGAAATAGTGTTTCAGAGTAGAGCTCAGTCAGGCTACCACCATGGATCAGGATTTAGATTGCGGTACTAGCGGAGAGGTGAAAGTCATATGGAGGAATCTTTGCATGGAAATATTTGTGCGGCAGCTACAATGGCCTCTAGCCGAGGTAGTGGGGTGTGTTTCCAGAGAGTGAAAGGCAACGTCTTGCACCCCTTATTTGGAAGGTCCTGGAAAAAATATGCTGTAATTTCTGAAACTAAAGCCAGATGCAGCTCATTACACTGAGGCTAATCAACTGGCAGTTACAACCCTAAGAGCACTACACTCCACGCAATTGTCTGGATATTTGCAAAGCAAACATGACCGTGCAAGTGGAGTGTAACGCTATTCATTTTATATCCCTACTGCCAGTTAAAAAAAAACATGGATCTATCTTATACCAATTTTCAGAAACTAAGGAAAAAAATTATCCTAGACACATGACTTCAAATGAATAAGAATGTTGCTGGATATAACTGTTTCCTATCATGTTCATCATTTCAACAGTATGCAGTGATAATTATCAGTGCCAACAAGTAGCCAAAAAAATCAAATACAGGTTTAAGAGGGACATAGTCAAGTCAGAATTCGACTTTTTTTAAGATATTGAGATGACTTGGATTTGACCTTTGTGAGACTTCTTGACAATTATATTTCTCTTTGACCAGGTCCCGATACATCCTGATAATCAGTGAATAATACAGGGAGATACTAGCTTTGTACATATCGCGACTTGAGTATTTAATCTTGAGGCAAGTTTATTAAAACTGTTTTTTATATATGTTAAAGGTGGAAAAACAGCATTAATACTAAACTATTTTAATGGTCAGTATCCAGAGACTTGGATTTCCTTACAAAAACTTCCAACTGGCACAATCGTACACAAAGAAAGCATACCATGTACAGAACATGAAGAAAAGAGACTGCAAAAGGATTTATAAGACTATATCAAATTTGATCAGTTCAATCTTGAACACATAATTCCTGGTGCCCCAAAGAAACAGGCATGTATGTCAGTGTAAAATCTCAACACAAGAGAAACTCCATTCCCCCGTCCTTGGGAATACAAACAGGATGATGTATCTCTGAGGTTATCGCACGTCTCTTTGATGCCCATTTTCTCTCAGCAGTATGTTGGTCCAATGTGGAGATAAAACCACAGGCAGGATGGAGACGGGGGGGTGGGCTCTCTCAAGATGCTCTGCTACAGTAGAAACAAAACAACTGATTTGTTGCTGATATATTTCTACCTGGATAGAATCCTCAGCCTGCCAGTTGAATGTTATTCCCTTGTCCTTTCTTAGAGAGGTACTTTTCCAGCTGTTCTGTACATTACAAAACCAACTGAAGTAAGCTCTGACTTCACAACTTCTAGACCAAGCTACTATTTTATCAAAGATCTCTAACTAAAGAGATATTTACTAAAGATATGCCTGTTGTAGTCAATTTAACTAAATTAAATTTCAACTTTCCTTTTAAATTCTAGGTCTTAGTAAGTAAATAGTCTTCCAGTACCATACAGTAATGATGGGGAGTTGGAAGAGGTGAATTATCTGAACTCACTTCACCCACCCTTTGAAGTGCTATACATCCATGTGGCATGACTCATGTGCTGTTGAAGGCTGATTTTTTATAAATAAAAAAGGCACTGTTCCTGTAAATGAATAACATATACAGTTCACCATATCCAGCATTTCAAGCTCCTCCTCAGGCACCGGCCCAAGAAAAGGGCTGAGCTTGAAAGGCATTGCATCCTATCTGTGCACATTGCTACAGCCTTTTTATGTACATTCTTCTGCAAGCAAGAGGCTTTCTGTTTACGTCAGACAGAGATTCCTTGTGTTTCTGAGAATGTCATTTCAAGAATGCCCGGAGAGGACCTGTTGCTTTGGATCAAAGGTGGACATATGGGAATTTACTGTAGACATGTTGTATAGAGAGCAACTACAATAAAAATAGAACAGAAAAAGTGAGAGTGGAGAGAAAACTATTTCATATTGTATCGTGCCCAGTTGTTCAAATGACAAAACAACCATTAATGTCCTTTGGCTGCATTCCAAACTGGTCTACTGAAGCTTTATTGTGGACAAATTGGTATATTGGCGCAAAACTCGGTCTTTAAAATGAAATTCTTTTATTGGGATTATCTTAGTCAAAGTGTGTAGTAGTTTGTGCTGGCCGAATGGTATTGTAACTACCAACAACTACTACTGGAGTGACAGAAATATTCAATAATTAACTGACTTGTGAAATCGAAGGTTGACCATAGGGAAGGTAGGGAAGATAAAGGTCAGCATTCAGAATGTTCAGATAAACTGGGGGAACCAGAACGATGAGGCTCCAACAGGGAGCAATGTCTAATCTTTGAGTCTCTGTAGAAATCAACTGAGAGAGGAAAGGAAAGAGCATTGAAGGAAGGGGCACAAAAGTGAAGCAAATATGGACATTATGGTTGAGTTGGTTTAAATACAGTGGAAAGAGGATGGGAAAAAGACTGAGAAAAAGGCCCATGCTTGGTCTTATCTTGTGTCAATGTGTGTTTCTATTTGGAATATTGTTTTATAGTGTTGCCCTTCATAGTTAAGGTTTGGGTTTAATTCAGTTTATATTAGGTTATAGCTAGGCATCATAGGAATGAGGGAAAAGATTGGGTTCAGGTTATGTTCATGGGAACCTCTTCCCAGCAATGGTTCCTCTGGTCCTTTACCTTTTCGAAAGCTGCTTTTTTGACTGCTGTATATGCTCATCCTTTGGCAGTTTGGCATTTGTACCATGCACTCCAGAATGACCCATTGATGTCATGGCCTCATGTTTTTTGACTATTTGTGTTCTCTTGGTTTTCAGTGTGCATTCAGTCATTTGGTTTTGCTTATTTATATTTAGGTTTTGTAAGTGTGTTTTCTGGGTTTTGATTTTCAGTTTGCTCTGTTTTCCTTGTGTGCTGCTCGTCACACCTGCCCTGCATTTTCCTAATTAGCCCTGCCCTGCTCCTTGTGTCTTCACTAGCCAAACTAGCCTAACTAGCTCCCAGCCTGTGCTTGTGTTGTGCCACCTGCTCGCTGTTGTTTGATCAGTTTAGTTTGTAACAAAGTCTTTTATTCACTTTTCGTTTGATCCTTTGTCAGTCTTGTCTACTTTTCGTCTATTCTCGTCAGTTCTGGAATAAAACACTTTTTCTGCAGCCCTGCCCTCAGTTTCTTTGGTTCCACCTGCTCGACTTCCCATGACAACTGGAGCCTTTCCTAAAGATTTTTTTTATTTTGGTTGCATAGGTCCCTGGCTGGATCCAAACCAGGGACGCTGCGACTATGTGGCATGCGCTTTAACCACTCAACCAGCCTTTTCTAATACACCTGTTAAAAAAAATTATGTTTAGTGATGTGACAATGCTGTGTTTAATGACTGGTTAGGTTTAGGCACAAAAACCACCACCAACACCACCGCCACCAGGGAAAGTGTGTATTTTCAGAGCCATAGACATTTGTATTAAGGGTGGCCCCCAGGACTTACAGGATGTACACAAAGCTTTGGCACTGCGCTCACAGTTGTTGTGTTCACTGTTGCTTTTGACATGAACACAAATGATATGCATAAGGTTTTTTGTGAATGATACACATTTAAAGGTTTTGGAGTCAGTTTATCACTGAATATTGAGGGAATAAATGAATACACTTTATTAATGGTATTCACCCTCAATTTGGCCCGGTATAGTTAGGCTACAGAGAATTGTTTTTATTGATTTACTGTCAGTGAGTGGGGAGCTTGGGAAGTGATCAATGAATGTAAGTATTAGAGTTTGTTTGCTTATGCATGATCACTAGAGATATTTCTTTAAAATAGAATAAGTACTTTTTAGAAAAATAGTATAAGCAACCTCTGCATGCATTATGAACAGTTCTATAAAAAAAACATTTAGTAACTTGACTTTTTTCATATTTTAAATATTTGGAGTTCTTAAGGAATCAGTTTCCCTTCTACTTAAATTGCATTTGTATTGCTTAGAGCATTATCATTTCCATGAGAAAGCTAACTTTTCTTGCTGTGGTCATGGGGAGTCATTAGAGTAGAGGGTCTAAGCCGTTTTTCCACTACATGATATCGGTTCAGCTCAACTCTACTCGCTTTACTTTTCTGGTTTTTGTTTTTCATTGCAGCTCTGGTGTAGCTCCCACAATTCCACTGGATAAACCTTCAAACATAGAACATAAATTAACATCAGATCCAGACCAATCTGGTGTTAATGAAGTTGCCACTGGTGTTCCATGTTAGTAAATGTGTATACTTACTCAGACAGCTGGAGAAACCACTCCAGTCACTGTAAATAACTTAAATGATCTTATTGTACAATTGCCAATGACAGACACCGACAACTTCAGTAGGGCACTTAAATAGAAACCTGAGGTAAACTCATTGTGCTGTATATCTGGATTTTCATTGCCAAGGCACTGAATGCATTGATACAGGTGATGGAAAGAGGAGATTTGGTGTCATGAGCTCCTACCATTTTCACTCATAACTCCCAGTGAACCTCTTGCTGTTAAAATCAACCAAACATAATTTTGACACATCCAGCGTGCTCCTGCTGTGCATCTTTGACTTTACTTATCACGGTTCACCACTGATTCACGAAAAAAGGCTCTGAGGGTTTGACCCCAAAACCTGCCACGCAGCCCATTGCTGATGCTTTCGGTAGCTGAACTGGAAACGTGTCATTCTCATTTAATTTCAGTGTGGCTCTTGTATTTGCAATGCTGTAACTGTCATGACCAATCTGTGTAGACACTCATTTCATTTGCTTTGGTTGTGAGATAAGATTACAAGCTTGCTGTATTTGATCCACTGTCCCTTTCTGTATTATTCTTGTTTCTGCATTGTTTAGGTTTGGGGAACAAGCTCATGTGGGTTTTCTAGTTATTGATCTCTACAATGATTTATGGTATGGTGGACAGCCAGATTCTTCTTCAGGTGATTTTTTAGATATGTTTCACTGCATATTCCTGTGTTTTTTTTAGGTTTCCTATGTTTATTGGCCCTTTATTGGCCCCTTTTTGAGGTTATTGAAGGGTACAGAGCTGAAAATATTTGTTGTGTATGAAAAGTCTGAAATCATCAAGTAGAAATATATCTAGTTGGTGAAAGCGCTCATTGTTGTCCTGATTCTGTTAGCCTACAGTCCCTCAGGGGGAAAAAAAGCACTACATGTTTCCTTCATGAGTCACACTTTCTATTCATATTGTGGGTAAGGATTTTGTCCTTTTTTTTAAGCATTGTCACAGTGGCTATAAGATGATGAATGTAAGATTTTTCAGAAAGAGACAGACATTGGGAGGTGAATTCAGAACGTAGATTTGAATGTTGTCCAATAGCGAAAAGCACGTATTAGACTATCATATCTTATATTAAATTGTCAGAGCAATACAATGAGAAATAACACTTTCAAGATAAAAATCATCCTGTACTTCTCATTGCAAATGTATGTGATTTCATAAGAGGGGATTGAGTACGGCTGTTATAGACTATAATTGTTGTGAAGTGGGAGGAAATAATGCCTATTTTCTGTATTGGTAATATTAGGTGACTCACAGCTGGAACATTTCTATGGATTGGATGGGCAGGAATCTCTTTATGAAGATGAGCAAATGTTATATC
Source organism: Scomber scombrus (assembly GCF_963691925.1). Classification (NCBI taxonomy): domain Eukaryota; kingdom Metazoa; phylum Chordata; class Actinopteri; order Scombriformes; family Scombridae; genus Scomber; species Scomber scombrus. The sequence goes on from NC_084989.1 coordinate 3,549,190, forward strand.
TAGAAATCTAGATCTTTGAAAAAGAAAAGCTAAAGAATACGATGTTGAGAAAACTGATAATACAATACCACTCCTATTAGTCTGTTGGACTCACAGTGGACAGTTAAAAAAGGAATAGAATCACTTAAGGCAGAACCAAAGATATTTTCTTTTTCTATCGCACACAGTCTTCCTCCTTAAACTTCCAGGAACATAACTCTATTTACGCAACTGTACAGATTAAATAGTGCTACATGTGGGTAATGTAGCCTGGAGCCTCTTACTTAAAGCAGACATGAGAGTTGGATTCTGGGTCAATTTTGGATGATGTCACTAACTTTGGTACAGTGTTTTGCTCTCAACTACAACAGAAGAGTGTTTTGAATACAGCCTCTGATTGCCTTCTTCTTCATAATAATAGCAGTCAAGTCTCATGGGTGTCTCAGTGTTTAGAGCCACCATGCCAAGCTATGAAAAACCTCATTACTGCCTGTATTTAATCAAGTTTAAATGATTAAAATGGATGGTCAGAACATAAACTAACAAGCCCTCTAAATTAAACAACCAACAATGTGGTTTGACCATGTGCACACCATAAATGACACATATGAGTGTTTTCTAATCTGATAGCCCCTATCAGCAGTAATCACCAGGATAACATACTTTGTCTGTGCTTTCCAAATGTCACTATTAAAAAATAATGATATTTTATGGTGTGACAACACCGATAAGGTGTGGTTAGGTTGTGGTACAAAAACCAATTGGTTGGATTTAAGGCAAGATCATGGTTTGGGTTAAAATGATTACTTTGATAAGTTTAGAGAAACATTTTGCCTGGGTTTAAGTTACTGCTTCCTAAATGTTAGATGATCTTTGTTGTCATGGCTACAATTATAACCACAGGATTAAGGTTATCAGGGACAATCGTATGTATCTTTTAATAAAACAAAAAACAAAAAAACAAAAAAGTAATTCCCAACTCGTGTCTGGAAATGTGACACTCCTGTTTGGAAACGGGAACTGTGCCAAAGCTCTGGGTCATAATCACTACGGCCACTAGATGGCATCTGTCTCAATTGTAACAATGTTTTCGGCAGCTGTCATCATGACCCGCTTGTCTTGGGAGGACAGTCTCACACAAACCTATGTTATCATTATATTGTCAAAGAAACTACTATGTCTTTATGTTTAAACATTTAGAGTAGATTGAGAGAAATATGTGGAGTGACTATTTGAAAAGAATCACAATTCCAAAATATAAGCAGTTATAAAATTTCTCAGAAAAATACAGAAATCCACTCAGAATCAAATCCCATGATTGTCAGTCATGCTGTATTGTACCTTCATCATGGTTTAAATAATCAATAAATGCGTTTCATGTTTAAAAAAAAAAAATGCATCAGCCATGTAATACTTAAAGGGTTAGGGTTAGCTGCATTTCCTCATATTTTTACCTCCGTACCTTGATTAGTGATCACTGTTCTGGGAAATCCTGAATGAATTGAATTAACTGAAGAGCCTATTATAACACCACAGATTGAAATACCTCTACAAAGAGATACAAACAATAGTGTGCAAATCTGTCTTAATCCAAACTACAAGCAAAGTATATTCTTTTTTTTTCCTTCTTTTTTTTTTTTTTTACACAGAACATCTCCAAAAATAAGAAGCATAAATATGAGGAAAAGAAAAGGAGAGAGTGTTTTGTTGTTGTTCAGCGGCAGCCTCGCCGTGTACACAGTAAAACAGAGGGTATTAAAAGTGTCTGAGATAAAGGATGACATTCTGTCAGGAGGCTTAAATATCAGGAGTTGACTTTGGAGATTATCTTACAGTCATTTGCATACAGACACTTCTGACAGAATCGATGAGGCACAGAGCTCTCACTCTCTGCTCCACTTCAGATGTTTGTGAAATTTTCATGAAGCAGGGAGACGCTCGTCTTCAACATGAGAGGGAATTACCACTTGCTCCAGAGCGATATCATGTACGTATGTGCAATAATTGCAGGCGCTGCTTTGACAGCAGTATCAGGATCAAACCCGCTCGCAAGTTTTAATGCTGTCGGTCTTTGATGAATAAAATAGTGTGCAGACATTTCATAATTAGTGAAATGTTATTAACATTACTTTTTTACCTCGATCATGTATTTAAAAATCTATGGGTTCATCCTGAAGGCAACATGACTGTCAAGTTATTGTTTTTTTTATTTAAAAAATGCAATAAAAAGATTGCGGATTGGAGATTTCGCTTTGTCATGAATGGTTAACGAGTCTAGGCGCTAAATACCCCTCTCACCCCCTGTTTCATTTCTGAAACATGAAAACTATCATGTCTGGCACATTAAGCATTTAATGTATGGAGAGAATGAGATACGACATTCTTGAAAGAAAAGGAGACCGCACACATTTTAGGCATATCACTCACCAAATACATTGTCTGCGAATTGCAGCGACATAATTGGCGAGACTCTGCTATTAATAAACCGTGTAGCCTTAATCACTTTCATATTTTGATGGACATTTCAGTCTGCAGTAAATGAGAAATAACAGAGCAGAGGGAATATCATTTCAGAGAGGTGTATGTGTTTGTTTTGGGGATTTTAATCTATAATGAAATATAGTTTATTTTCATTGTCATAATTTTAATGACATTTCTTCAGATTCATCACTATTTGGTAACACTTTAGGACATAGGAATATTAAAAGAAAATGCACTTCACTGAACAACAAGTCCAACATAACTATAATAACAGTATTATTTCTATAGAAAAAAGCTATAAAAGTATAGAGCAAATATAAAAAGTATAAAAATGGATATGTGCAGACGTTTTTGACAGTTGCACTGTATTATGTATTATTACCTTTAATAAGTAATTAAATGTTATTGTATTGTGTGCCAGGCATATAACAGATAGGAGGACTGTGTTTGACTTAATGCAGTAAATGTTCACTTTTAATTGTCATCTAATAATTGATATTGTGGGTACATTTTATTCTGCTGTTGGTCTATTATTTGATGGTATATAAAAGGAAGATTGAAGATAAAATATAATGGTGATTCAGACTTGAATGGGTTAAACTTTGCCTTTAAAGCAACATCTTCCTACAATACCACATTTTTAAGAGGGTCTGCCTCACCTCCTCACAGGCCACACCATTGCCTCTATCTGTTCCGTTTCGATGACTCTATTGAAATCGACATCACCGTCATCTTTATACTTTTTTTTTGCTGTTTATGTTTACCTACTGATCTGAGATGGGAAATAAAGTATTGATGCATTGTGGGAAGAAAACCCTCCACAACCTGAAATCCATCAGCTGAAACCCCCACAACCAACACATTTGATCCAGAAAAAAGCTCTGCATAGGTTCCTGATGTTATTCAGCGCACATTTTAACACAGGAATAAATATGTAAGCTGACATCAGTGGAAAAGTTCATACCAAAGCTACCCATTACATAAGCATGTTCTATATGTGTCTATAGCTTTGAGATATAAGAGGTACAGAGGCTCTCAGAATGTAACAAACCGATTTATTGTCATCTTTCATCTACATTTTAATCTCCTTTTTTTTTCATCTCACCATGTCTGTCTGCTAATTATTTGAAACTGATTAATTTGTTTATTTTTTTTCTAAAACTTTCTCCATCTCAAAAATAACACGTTAATAAGTGTTCTGCCTGGCTAAATAAAGATAGTGTGAAATAGATAATAAAAACAAACTAAGATCACTTTTGAAATCAAACTGTAATGTTTCACTGTGCATCAGCTGTTCTGTCATCAAGACTTTCATCCATATTCTTATTATCATTTGTCATATGTTCTATGTTATGTAAGAGAAACAGATTGTTATATACCTCAAACTACTAATTGGCCATATGGAACTTTTCAATTTGGATATTGTTTTTCTGTTATTTCATATAATCATTGACAGACTGTATCTCTAAGTTTTGCAACAGCTTATGTGAAGGTAAGCATTACCTAATGGTATGTTTTTGTTCTCTCTGGTAACAGGAGAGTAACAAAAGAAGGAGAAAATGACAATGTTAAAGTCCTGTCCTTGGTGCTTTATGCAACTGTAACAATTATGTTCACTATTGTTTATAATACAGATTATTTTTGGATCATTTGTTAGCAAAATTATTCTGAGAAAGGTGAGGGATCAGCCCAGAATTACACGGGAGGACCTTGTTAATGAACTTAAGGGAGCTGGGAACACAGTCACCAAGAAAACCATTGGTGGCTAGTGGCCTAGCCAGTCTCCGGACCGCAATCCCTTAAAAAATCTTTGGAGGGAGCTGAAACTTCGAGTTGCTAAGTGACAGCCTCGAAACCTACTGACTGAAGTTATCAGTTCACCCTTTAGGGGGACATGAATGTGTACTAAATATCATGGCAATCCACTTCACTGTGAACCCCAAGTGTCTGTTAGGCACTAAAACAGTATTAATTGTCTATTGGTATACAATGTACTAATGTTTGGCCTAAAGGAAAAGTCAGAGGATGATGAAGTCATTACGAGTCATCCTGTAGGGACCATGAATGTCTGTACAACAAATGGTGCAAATCCAACAGAGCACTCTGTAATAACAATGTATTTCTGCCCTCTTTACTCAAATATGTGTTGCCATTATTGTTATTTGACTGTGATATTTGAGCTTCACTGTGCAGAATGATATATGTTTAGAGTTTGTTTCTACCTTAAACTTCTGAATGAGGAAAGAACATCACAATAATGCTTGAGCCAATCAAGGTCCAATATCTAACTTACTTAGATTAAAATTGTTACATCAACCAAGCATGGACCACTATGCAGGAACTCTAATGCTAGCAATCACATCATATTCACTTGGAAACACTATCACATGTGCTGCTGAGTGCTCTATGTTAGTGTTGATCATAAGGTGGAAATTGAGTGTTCGAACACTCGCAGTCTTGAAAAACAAACTGCAAAATTAGCTACAACTGCAATTATTAGATAATCAGAAAGGAAAGCTATATTTATATTCTTCAGCATATGACACTGATTCGGTAGAGTCTGCTTTTTTTTCCTCAACTGTTGGCTCCCGGCCTTTACTGATGCAAGCTGTTAAAAGTGGGTTGCTGTAGCATTGGATCAATGAATCATCTAAATCCCACTAATATTGCAACAGGATGGCGATAAAGTAATGAATCATTCCCCCACAAGCTTTGTGCTCGATGCCTTCAGACAGGTCAGTAAAATTCAGTGAAATGATCCTAGGTAGTATATGTTGCTGGATAGAGTTAAATCAGCATCTAGAAGAAGAAAGAGGTTTATTAGCATAGGTTTAGTGTCATCAGTACCCTCTGTCTAAAACAAATGACATTTTCAATTTTCAATTTACAGATGTGGCAGATTTACACAGGATTAAGCTCAACAGTGTTCAATTACTGCGACTCACCAGCTGTGTGAAGGTAATAGTAGTTCTTTGTGCAGGAGGCCTTCCCTTCTTGTCATAGCACCCATTTGCCACTAGTGTGTCTCCTGACAAGCACCACACAGAAACAACTGTGACACATGCTGCAGTCCTTATGACAAACTTTAGCTTTTTGGATTGCCAAGGCCTGGATCCCGCTCTCATCGCAGAGTGGGGGATTTTTTATTTATTTATTTTTTTTAAAAAAGAATGATGAAAAGCCCACTTCACAGCTTATCCTGGGTACAAAAAAGAAGACTTATCTTTTCAGTAAGATTCCAATTTATGAAAGGCAGAACCTCGCTGGCAGATGTGCTTTGCTTTCATCAAGCTGACTCCTATTTGCTTGGGTTTATCTGCCTGCAGATATCCACGATGTGAAAGAAATACATTTTACAGCTGTACCGACAAGCAGACCAAATCCTGCGACGGAGTAACGTTCAGCAATCCTTTGTAGATGCTGTGCAGACTGCAAAGTTGCATATTAGTCAGAGTGAGATAACATTGAGTCCCACTTTATTATAAACATGAAACAAACACTGGGCTGCCGTTAATGCTTACAGAAGGCATCAGGAATTTAGAAATCATCCTCTCCTCAGGCAGCTGACCCATCAAGCTTTCATTTGATCTTTTTATACCTTTCTTTTGATGAGTATTCAAGACAAGAATGTGGTTTATCTTGCATCGCTGACCAGATGACACTCACAGTGTAACTAATGCGTCTAAGCTTACTGTGCAAGAAACTCATTCTGCTTGCCAAGCCGTACAAAATCAATGTCTGTGCAATCAGAGCACCATGAATCCAGCCTCACCCTTCAGTATACTATTGCATGTTTGACTCGTTCATGATAATGGGGAAATACACTGTATGTATCCAGTGTGTGAAAGGCTATATGACAAATGAAGAGTTGTCTATGTGTGAACCCCTTGTCAGAGGTGTGGAAATGAGCTGGGTTCCAGTTGACTGAAGAGTGTTTTTTTTCCACCTCAGGTTGCTTCATTTTAATGATTTTTAAAGGCCAGAAGAGATGGATGTATCCAGTATTTCACAAGAAATAAAACACAAAAAATACACCTTTGGTGTAACTACAGAGCCTCTAAGGGGACATGGGCCAAAAAAAATAAATCTGAAATCTTTCTTACCTGGTGCGCACCAGAAAATATCCAGTACCTGGGCTCTATAGAAAGTTTCCCATGCGCTCAAGAAAGTCTTTCAGGTAGCTTCTGTTTCCAAAGTTGGCAAAACACCATTAAGCTAAAAATAAAAGGTGGATATATATTCACTTTCCTCAAAACATGAGATATATCTGATAGAATCATCAACCAACTACAAGATGATGGGGTAAATGATCCACATAACATTCACTAGCTTTCTTTAATGTTATCTGGTTTGGTAACATTGTTTTTTAAACACTCCCGACGTCTTCAGATGGACACCAATGTCATAGATGTTACTGTTACTGATGATGAATTAGGACTGTATATCGTGAGGTATGGGGATCAGTTTGCACTCAGAGCATTTTATCAGCAAAGAACTGAAATAAACGAAAAGTTGGGAGGATAAATTCAATATCCAATTTATTTGAAACATGGAGCCTGTGTAAAAACAATATATGTGTTCAATCAGGGTAATAGTTGAGTTGCAAGCGCTTGAAAGATGTAAATATAATTTCTGAATATTTGCCCCACTTCTCTATCCACTACTGTGCATTTTCAATTACAATAAATTCTGAAAAACTTGTTAGGAACAGTTGGACTAGCTCTCACGCTATACAAGCCGAGGTCTGCTGCTCATTTGTTTATTTATTTATTTATGGTTTAGACCAAGATAATGCAGAGATGAGTTTTTAGGAACAAAACCAGGCTGTATCATTACTAGTAGACTGGTGCTAATCATCAAATGGATCACCCATAGAGACCCTCAGATTCAGATCCAGCACCCAGTGACTCAGTGCAGGAAAAACATAGAAAAGTAAGCTCTAGTAAAAGTGACTGCATTTTTACAGACCCAATCTGAGATATATACATCGCACCACCACATGTGAACCCCATGCTTTCAATCCAAAATAACACGTAGCACAGATTGAACTTTTTGACAACTGTAAATGATTCTTAATAGGACCATACCAACCCAATGTGCAAGAATTGTCAGCAGAATTGACATTAGAAACCTCAACCCATTTCCAATCTTTAGTTTGTTTGCTGTCGCAAATATCACATTTGGCTTGTGAAAACAGTACAATTGAATAGTTTGTACTGAAATAAATATGAACATTTATTTAATCAAGCATTTTAAGTTAAACCAGGTCGGCAGCAGGAAACTTTAACTTAAACTCTAAGGACAGTGACCTCTAGTGGCATTACACCTGCAGGACACAACAGCTTCACGGGTGCAGCCTAAATCGTGCTTAGGACACAGAAATGTGGTTTAAGAGACCACATGATTTTGTTCCGGACAATAAAAGTAAATCCATCTGAAATTGAAACTGTAGCTAAGCTGATAGAAGTGGGAAGGTTATGAGTTGAATGACGTCACCTGATTATGCATATACAAACCTGCTGCGGTGCAAAGCGTTTTAATCATATGTATGTGATGCTAGACGAAATGGCCTAGGTTAAATGATGCATAAACAAAGCTAAGGCAATAATTATGTGTTTGTTTTGTTTTTTTATTTAATAATCAAAAGACAGGAGAACCAAGCAAGTAATCAAGACAAGCCCCTCCTGAGATAAGTAGCACAGAGGTCCTGTATTCTGATGACGTTGGTAATCATCCGAGCAGGAATGGATCTGAAGATGAAGATTAACTCCCACGTCAAATTAAGGTGCAGACCGGTTGGATTCCCCTCTTGTCCTTTGCCATCCATGCATCTCTTAAAGACTTTTAAGTACACTTTGAACCTCTTTCTGGTCATGATGACGATGATGACTGAGAATCCACTTTTCACTGGAACCACATGACAAAACTATGCAGGTATACTGTTAAAATAAGATATCTTTAATAGTGTTTTTTATGTTTTTATTATAGTCATTACTGTTTTTTTCCCAATTCATTGTTTGAGCTACAAAATATTCAAAAGTAGTGAACAATTGCCATCAAGTTTCAACAGCCCAAGCTGATGTCTTGAGATTGCTTGTTTCATCCAACCAGCAGTCCAAATTGAAATATATTAAGTTGAATGTGATCAAATCAGTAAATCCCAAACCAGAGAATAATCAGCATTTTTTCATGATACATAACTTAAATGATACATTAAAATTGATTGTTAAAGTTGTTAATTCATTTTTTCCCCCAACTCATTAATTGATTAATCAATATAACACAACCGTCTTGCAAGATAACCAGACCAATCTGAAAAAGAAGTTCACTATGTGAAATTAAGACAAGTAAACATAGTTCATGAAGTCCTAAATGTCTTCATGGAACCAAAAATACTCAATATTGATCTAAAAAAATGAGAAAGCTGTGGACAGTGATGGTGTGTTAATAGAAGTGTGTATTGCTTGGAACAGTGTGAGAAGGAAAATTAAACGAGCCTCCAGACTGCGACCACTCTTGAGAAGAAATGGCAAACTATCAGAAGAGTTTGGTTGAAAGGATACTTGGACCACAACACCATACCAATCAGACTGTCACCAGCATTTATTCTTGCCTGTTGTCGAGGAGTCAGCTCAGTGGATGAAGAACTCCAGACTTCTTTCAGTTACTGAGCCAGCATCTGTTGTAAAAACACTACAGGGCAGCACAGATGAAACTGATGAGGTGGACTTCACCAATGGTACATAAAGCTCTTCTTCAATAGCCAAAGTTCATAATTGACCTAAAGAAACACAGCATAATGGAACTTTATGAATCTAAGACGCCAACTGACATTGAGCAAAGCAATCTGGAGATGCTCTCTTGCTTCTGCACAGGGTCATCTGTACACACAGTATAAGTAACCTTTAATAGGCTCTGTGGTTTAAGTTGAAGGCCTGTGGAACACACGTGGAGCAGTGCTTGAGTTACCATGTACCTACAGCTCATACCCATAGCTTGAAATTGTCTATTGGATGGACTAGAGTAGCTTTGCATGATTCCCAGTTTAAACAACTCAATATACTATATATACTATCTTATATATAGTCTTCCCTCGACAATTAGGGAATGCCCCACATACTCTTCTTTTAAAGGAAAACTAAAACAATGGCTCGAATCGAACCAAAAGTGCGACCACTAACTGGACTTGAGACTAATTGAACATGACTTTTTATTGCATTGATAAATCCTGTCTGGGTCTGGTATCCTTCTGATTGTGTAATGTATTGTACTGTGTGTGTTGTCTCTTCTATTTGTATTTTATCTATTTATTTGCTGTCACTTCTATTCGTATCTTTTCTATTTATTTATTAGGGACTACGGATGCAAATTAACAGCTTTGCTATAATCCGGCATGTTTGCAGAGATGTTTAAATATCGATGTTCATTAATGAGCATTGTCCTTATCCAAAAATAAAGCATTTATTTATTATTATTATACTATGATGTAGCCCCTCAGTTCAGCCTCTGACTATAACAGGCAGTCTTAGCTTATGTTTGTTTATGGTCCCTCTCCCGATCAGCATTGTTTGAGGTTGATTCAAGTTTCCTTATTTATGGTTCACCCATCATAAGACTTACAAATAACCATTAATACTATAATACATTACCATGTTTTGGAATAATTTCTACAAAATAAATATTTACCTTGAAGTTAATATTTACTTTTAAGAAAATCTATAATAATAGAAATATTAGAGTGGACTGGAGATGAATTCTGTGATGTGGTTCCTTTGGATAGATAGACATCAACCAGAAGATGCAGCTGTGACTATCAGAATGTTGCAGATGTTGTAGATGTCTGTGTTATATGGCACTGTTGGTTGAAATATGCAGTTTACTGTGACACAGCTGTACATCAGCTCTTCCGTTACTGGGGTAACACAGTCATCAGATGTGAAGCGTTCTGGGAATATATACAGTACATGGTGCTGGGTCTGGGTACTCAGTCATTCTTGGTCTGTTGTTATGTGAATTCCACACACAGGTTATCTTATCTAACTCGTCCTGGAAAAAAACATTATTAGAAAGTAAGAAACACATTTAACATTCTCTGTGCCCCAGTCGCCTCTGAAAGTCCAACCAACTAATCGCTTCAGTGCTTGTATGGAGTAGCCTCCAATAATTTTTGGGGTCACTGTTTGAAGAAAATGAATTCATCCAGATGGTTTTGTGTGAAAACTGTTCAATGCAGCCATTAATACAGATACCAAATGGCTTTAATTTGTCATAGTCCTTGTGCCAAATATAATTGAGCCCTTTTGCAAAATAGCTTCTGCGATGGAGACGTCTGATTCCTCTGAGTTCACCACCCCTTTGGGTCTTTTCAAATTAAATAAACATCTTCTTTCCTGACTTGTAATCCATTCTCCTTTGCATTTCGCATACATCCACCTATACCCCTGGAGTTGAGCAGATGTTTTTAAATGTTCATAAATGAAAATAATTACCTGATCAAAATTTGTGTATCCTTGGCGCTGAAACAGACTTCAAGACTTAAACATTCATTTTAAATGTTTTTTCTGAGACAATATAATAGTGGCAGCTTGCAAGCAAAGCTGTCATGTCCTTATAATGAACACCAAGGTTAATATATAACTCAATTAACATAGCAGGCTGAAATGCAGTGGGTGGTCCCCTGTGCAAGCTAGATGTGTGCATGCAGTACTTGATTGTGAGTATGAAAAACTTGCTCAAGTGATAGTTTCCTGTATGCACCAGAAACTTAAAGTCTTTTGTTTTTGTCTATATACCCTTATGAGCTCCTAGGTAACATAGAAATGGAGAGCAATTTGTAGCACTTCACATTGCTGAAATATAAACCAGCAGGACTGACTTTGATGTGTGACAGGCTATTGTGGATTCATTTTAAATTACACTCTCCTTAACCCTTAAATGTTTTTTTTGTATCCTGGGAAGTACAGACACTTTGAGAGGCTGTTACAAAAACCCTAAATTGAGATGACTAAGTTTTGAGTCAGAAACAATGGGTTTCAGGCAAGAACCAATCGTCAATGTGTTATTAGGTGACTTGTGTGAGTGATTAAAGAGAATTTGTGGCACACACCAATTTTCTTGAATGAACAAAATTCACAGGTTGTCCACATCTGTCTGATGAGTCTTGAACAGTCTGTTTTTTCTCACAGGGCAAAATACACTCATTTGATGTGAAATCATAATGCCTTTAGAAAAAGGAAAAATCTTTTGACTTCAAACTTGTTAAACCATTCCTTCTTTATTCCTGTCACATGTCGGTTGACTGCTCCATTATTATTTGTTAATTATTGCTAATTGTCCACTATTATTACTGACACAACCAGATGTGTTGTTTTTCTTTAATTACATCTCACAGCAGGATGTTGTTTTTACTCTTTGATTACATTTTTCAATGAAGCTAAAAAAAAAGGAGCAGAATAGGTCGCCTTATATGGCAATTTTAGAGGCTTTTATTATGCAAATGATCTTAATAACACTCACCTTACCCAAGAAGGCTGAAATAAGCTTTATGACAACTTAATGCAGTTCAGAGAGTTTAGTGTATCTGACTTGGAACATCTGTATGGAGAAACCTCACAGAAAAGAGTCAGGGAGATGTAGGATAAGGAAGATATTCTATCATGAGTCCGAATGATTGGTTGTAGTTGTGTAGTCATGTGACTACAGTGAATCTATAAATACATCTCTCTATAATTATTTTTTTATTCAACATGAGTGCTTGCAGTTGAAATGCCATACATCCTGTGTGCAATATTTTTCATGTGTTGATATTTTTTGCAATTTATAAGAGATTTTGTTTTGCCGACAAATTCTATGTTGCCATTAAAAACTTTAGTATTTTCACTAAAAGATTGGGAATCAATCTGTACTAAGGCCCACACCCAAACAATTAACTCCAGATTAAGATTGCTACAATACAAATGGTTAATGAGGATATATATTACACCAGTTAACTTAAAATATGATAGTAACATTCCAGATTTATGTGTAAAATGGTACGTTTTTTCATTGTGTTTGGCAATGTCGTAAAGTAAGTGCTTTTTGGAGGGAAGTTAAAAGAGTAATACAGAACATTACATCAAAATATATTCATATGGACCCTGGTTTCTTTATCTTAGGACTATATCCAAAAGAAAAAAGAAAGAAAAGTTCCTTAAGAGTGAACAAACGTTGATAAATATTTGTCTTCTGCATGCTAAGAGATCAATTGCAATGTTTTGGAAAAAAACTTGTAGTCCAAGTATTACTTTTTGGGCCAGGCAAATGCTCTTGACCTTGCCTCTTTAAAAAATAACATACATAGAAAAAGGGAAGTAAGGTTTGTTTGAAAAAATATGTGGATCTTTTACTGTATTTATGAAAAGATTAGATCTAACAGAGGATGTAGAGAGTGATTACAACTGATGTACATGATAGCTAAATTTTTGCTGAAATTGAGAAAGGAAAAAAAAACCTAATCGTCCTTCATAGCTATAAAAACATTCAATAAATATAATGTTGGAAAAAAAACTTTAGAATTACATAGTTTTAGCAATTTGACTTGAAGTGACTGCATATTTGACGACATGTTGCCCAACTGGGGGTTAAAAGGAGGTTCACAGTGGACCGCAGTGGGGAAAGCAGCCACAGCAGGAACATAACTGGAGCCACCAGAGGATGGGAAACACCAAAACAGGATAACTATAGGTATACGCAGTAAGCAGGGGCGATATAAGGTAGTTTGTATGAACAAAGTGTAATTTCGAGGAACAGTTGTTTAAGAAGTGATGCTGCACCCTGTGAGCTCAATGAATATTATCTGAATTCAGTTCAGTGAAATGATCCAGCCGGAGGTAGGACATCTGGAGGAAGAAAGCCGGAGGGCAAAAGCAGTGTGACTGGCATCCAAGGGAACGTAATTGGCTTAACTTTGGAAGCTGGAGCCCTTCTGCATTTCTTCTGCTCTGATTTGTCACTAGCAAACCTGCACAGGTGGGGTTTGAGAGAAGACCAACTGGCACACTGTGCAAGCTCACCATGGCCAACATTCGGTCAGGTTGCAACACAGCACATACACAGGTGATGGCATGATAAAGTACTCCTGGCTCTAGTGAATATCTTGGCACTGAAGAGAGGTAAGAAACAGTAAACATGGGACACCAGCAGCATCTATCAATTTCATGAAGGCAGGGGAGATGCCATGTGTTTCAAGATAGACCGTCCAACAGAAGGCTCAGGAGTGGGAATTGAGATAGACTGGGCAAGGAAGCTGCAGTTTCCCCTCAGTGGTCCAAACATCCCTGAGGCTGGATGTCTTCACCTGGTAAGAGCAGGCAAGGGAGTTCATCCTCATCAAATTAACTGTATGGGAAGAAGAGTGTGAATAAGCCACAAAGTTCCAGAAACAGATCCATGAGAGCAGGGTCAAAGGGTGGCAGGCATGGATATTCCCACTTGCAGTTGGATGCAAAGGATTTCCAGCACAGTCAACATGAAGGATTCTCACAGCATTGGGAATATAAGGAAGAGAGAGGAAGACAGCAGCTCTCAGGCTATGGGAGAGAACAGAAGGAACCTCTTTCTGGCTATGGCACAGAATAGTGGAGATGAGTTAGAGCCAGGGGCTCATAGGCAGTGATTTGGCCACCACCGCCAACTCACCAACTGGAGGGTGTTACAGTGAGGGGTCAAAAAACCCAAAGAAAATTGGGCATCGTCTGACTCCTGACCAAAGGCTACAGTCACACAAAGAGAGACTGACAATTCAGTCAAAGGTCAGTGCAGAATGTGCTTTAATGGATAAACCTCAAAGGATAAATGTGTAAATGTAAAGTGAGTTTTGGAATCGTCAGTGGACAAAATGCTCACAACTACTAACCTAAACCTTACACTGCTAAAGAGATGTTTGCATTAACAATTAGATTATAGTGTTATAACTTAACCCTTACATACTGTTCATATTCTACACCCTCGCAGTATGTTCTGGGTCTGTGTGATTAAACCTTGATTAATGTTTCAGAGAGCAGAGAGAGTGTATTTTTTAGCTTTTACACCACTCATTTTTGGAGAAAAAACAGCTACTATCACACAATATCATGTCCTATTTGACCTAAGATATGAAAATATAACATAGCAATAATGATGGAAATGTATTTTATAACTTTATGGAAGTGTGGGGTTTATTGTATAACCATTAGAGCCATCAGTCTTCACTGCTACATCATAAAAAGAAATCCTCATAACTACTATCTTATTAAAACTATGAACTATTCATTTTAAAAGGCATTTGGAGTGCTGTTTACAGCTGTCACATATCAAAACAGGTCAAATTTGACCCGAACAGTATGTAAGGGTTAACTATACAACATTATTATAATTTTGAACTTTTCTATTTTTTTTTTAACATGAATGTCCAGCCCTTAATTTAAAAGTTGTTACCATACCAAAAATCCATACCTTAGATGGCTCACTGGCTCTAATAATGAAGCAGAGGATAAATGGAGCCCACCAAAACATGAAGAACAGAAATAAAAATTGTAAAATGAAAAATAAAAGACAGAAAAAAAAAGAAATTCTACAATTGATAATATCAATGTTGTATTGTGATGTACAATATTGGTATCATTAGCCCAAATGAATGAGAAACAACTTTTTTTTCTCAACTATTTCTGTGATTGTGGTAATTTAAATACTGCTCATTGCATTTAAGAGTCAAAATGCAATATTCTTCATTATGATATTTTAAAAATGATAGAGGGGAAGCGTGTCCACGGTTACTGTCAAATGAACTTCATGGTACAGATAAATACAGACAATAGTCTGAAGGCTGAAACCTGTCTCATATTGCCATATTGTCTCTCATCCTGTTGTCACATAAAAAGAAGTGAGAAAGCTACACATTATAAGGCTAACAGCAGATCAATTTTTCGCTCTGTTCATCTATATCCCATTGTGCTTTTCGTCCTTGCGCCTCGACAGATAAACACTCCATGTGTACGTGCAAGCACACGAGCCAAATCCATATGCACACGCACAATGAAACACAGGATATAACATTGTCTCCAGGCGCTTTAGGTGTTGGGAGACTATCAGGGCATCGGAACAGCACGCTCTGCCTCTTCTCTTTTCTGATCTTCTCTTCAGACCTCCTGTCTCTTGATGGTTCACAAGTTCTCTCATGCCTGTCTGCTCTTCTTGTGACCTTTTCAAAGTTATACATACAAAATGAGATTAAATGAGATTCTTTCCCTTCAGGAATGTACCATTTGAGAGCTATCCCATAACTTGGAAGACACTTTCCAAGCGCTGCAAGGATTTTCAAATGCCCGTTGAGACATACTGTGCATGATTTCTTTTCCCCTCCTACCGCCCCACCCCCACCCCCATCCCCGGCATTCTTCCGCCTCACTGTTTTTTTCATAGTCATTCCACACTTCAGCTCTCACTCTACATCTAATATTGGGCCAAGATTTCAATTTGTTGTTTGACCTTTTCTCAGCTACATGATTTGGAAAGTGCAAATAGCATTGTGCTCACAGAACTATAATAGTAGGCGCTGGCTTTCCAAAGAAAAGTCCATCTCAATTCTACAAACTAATACATCCTATCAATAGTGTGATATTTTTTGATGCCCTGGGTATATAGCCATTATTTACAGGTATTAGATACTCGCCTACACGACATTAGGTTTTGAGCGATATAATGTATCCCTGCCACCGCCTCACCCAGACCTGTAATAGTATTCTGACTGTTTTACATGACAAATGGCATTTTCATTGTGCAAATGTAGCCCGGATCATAAATATGCTTGTTAATTTTTGCCCTGCTGTTTGTGATGACAAATCGCCCGCCGTGTAAACATTGTCAACAGATGGCAAAATTACTCAAGCGAGGTGTGCCCGATACTTCTGGGAGGTGTAATGGCGGAGCTGTGTCTGGCAATGGGATGCTAAGTGATGCGGGGCTCCATTCTTCTAAGCTCAGCCTCGGCAAACAGCTTCATACATCATATCGACGCCCCCTTTTCAGACAGATGTGTGCGGAGGCAAAGACGGAACACATGGCACTATTACCTTGGACGGATCTCGCCGAAACAAAGCAAAGGATGGATATTCCACAGTCCCCGAGCTTGACAGGCCTGGGCCCACCATGAGTACAATGTGTGTGTGTGTGTGTGTGTGTGTATGTGTGTGTGTGTGTAAATTTGAGTGAGAGGGAGTGTATGCCTCCCTGTCTTTGCCTTTTGCTCTCAGATTCATCAAATTCCATTCATTTACAGTGAGTAACTGTTTGACTTTCCATAAAGTCATCATTTGCAATTATCCACTTTTGTTACGAAATGACAGTCACACAACACAGTTCACAGTCAACAGGGTCATACTTGTTTGCACCAATTTCTTCCCATCCACTCCGCACTTCCTCCTCCGCCTGTTTGAAAGAAAGAGATAAAAAATAGACAAATTACTTGATACTGAGACCTTGTGAATACGGCTTTCAACATGAATGGGCTCATTGTATCTGTTGAGATGCAATTACACTGCCGCCCGCTCTCGCTCACGCTTTACCTTGTGTCCCCGCCAGCTGAACAGTGATATTTTGATAGTCAGGGTCTTGAGGTTGAAAAAAGGGCAGACTGGGGGCGGTCCAAGTCCAAGTTCTAACTGGAAAAAATTAGTAAAAGTGAAAGAGTAACACTGCTGCTTCCTCGATAATGTAAAATTGGAAGTCATGATGTTCAAATGAAGTGTATGGACTTATGAATTTGTGTGAAACTTCCAATTGTTCAAAGAGTTGTTTAGACATATATTTTCATAAAACCTTTATCTCAACAGTATTTAAGGGCTTTTATCACAATGTGTTAAAGAAAAAAAAACAAAAGAAAAATACATACCCAAACATTTCAACTACTTTTTACCAAGTAAATACTCCCTATTGTTTTTAGAAACAGAAGTTTAAGCCATGCTAGCTGGAGGGATGGTATTGTTGATCTGTTTGTTGGTCCATCACTAGGGCTGGGTATTGGTACTCGATACCTTTAAAGTATCGACCAAAATAAATCGATTCCAAGTAATATCGAAAATTCTGTCAAACGATACCTGTAATCGATCGCTGAGCTAGAAAATATGACTGATGTAAGCTGTGACCCACATACTGATTTTTAGCATTTTGTATTTAACAAACATTAGTAATTAAGACTTTAGATGTGTTGGCATATTGTGCAATTTAATGCTTTTATTCACAGGATATGTATCGAATGAAGTACTCAATTAGTATTGGTATCACTTTAAGGGTTCTTGGATTGGTACTGGTATCGTAATTGTTTAAACAACCACCACTTTAGTACTGATGAAATATCTTAACCACTATTACATCGATTGTGTAACATTTTGTACAGATACTCATGCTCCCAGCAGGATGAACCCTACTAACTTGGCTAATCCCATGACTCTAGCAGCGTTAGCATGTCAAAGTTTTCACTTATCCTTTCAAATATCACAGCAATAACTAGATGGATTACCATATAACATTTGGTACAGATATCCATGATGCCTGGACTATGTATCCTACTGACAGTGAGGTTGACATTTGTAGATTTGAAGAAATGACACAATTATTGGATGAGTCGCCATAGAACATATGAACAGATCTTTAGATCTATGTTTCCTTCAGAATGAACTGTAATAACTTTGGTGACTCACTGACATTTTATGTCGCATTACCATCAGTTCAAAACAATATTTAAATTCATCAAATCAGCTGGGATAAGGATAGGCGGCTGAAGATGATGATTTTCTAAATTCACTAAAGACATTGTGTGCAGATATTGCAGAAATACTTAAAAGCCACTATCAATTAGATTTATATATGATTATGGTGTTTTTTTAATTATTCTGATTTTATACCACATTGGCTGACATTCAGTATAAGACAATCATTATAAGACACCCCTCCTGTACCTGATTAGATAAAGAAAATAATGCTAGATGGTAAACACCAGCATCCAATATGACAAACTGTAGTGAAGTATTGGCAATGTCTACCACTGTCTTATTGACAGTACTGTATTAATGAAGGCACCCAGAGTAGAATATCTCCTATGTTCCGAAATTCACACCCTGATGACTTATTTACCATCAGCAGCGATAATAATGCCCAGTATGTGGAGGGTAAATTACTTCAGACTAATCAATGACACCTATGGCTTAAAAGTGCAGATGGCATTGAATTCGCTGGTCTTGCCTTTTCGTATTGATTGTGTCATCATTTTCTGTCCTTATAATCCCAAAGGATAGTGGAGGAATAGTGGAACAGAATCCTTACTAACATTCCTTTTAGCTCTCCTTAAGATCAATATCCTGATACACAGTGGATGGATAATGCTGCTTTCAATTGTGTGCAGAATTCTTACACATCTCAGCATAAACGCTAAGCAAACTTTTTGAGTTGAAACAATGCGAAGGCGGAAAGGTGGAGTACTCAGACGCACAGCCAGTGACTGAGTGTTATATTAACACACTATGCTAATCCTTTCAGTAACGCAGCAGGAGTCCAAGTAAGGAGGAGAGATAAAGCTTAGTTCTCAGGTTCAGGTTATTTTAAGACATTAGAGACCTTGCTTTTCAAAGGAAGTATAAAATGAGAGGGAAGAGGTTGGGTCCTGAAATGAAAGATAATTAGCTATTCTCTGCAACAGTAATTATCTTTGTTGTTTTTTGACAGCAGTAGAGGTGAATGCTTGTCTTGCTTTGCTTCCATCTATTTGCAGGCATGTATTTCCTCTCATCTTGCTTATGCCAGCGTTTGATTTTTCTATCTTTTTTTCAAGTGGAGCATTGCCATATTTCTTTATTTAATCATTTTGTAAAAAAAAAAGTTGTAAACACCACAGCATGACTGATGATCAAATATCTGCAGAGGAGCTGCTGCGTCCTCCCAGTCATCTGCACATAACATCAGATTATGAACTGTACGCTTAGACAGAAAAAAAAAGTCAAAAACCCAACAGATTTATAAATATTTTACATTTTGACAAAACCAGATTACACAAGAGATCAGTAACAATGCCTATCTCCCTATAATATTGCTTATATGTCTCTGATTTGGCCTCACAGGTGATGATGAGTAGATGTCATAAACAGACACCAACAGAAAGCAATTTTGAAAGCAGCTCTCTGGAGAACTTGAACAGTCTAGTCTGCCAGTCACTTATCAACTACCACCCTTCCCCTTTATACAATAAAAACAATCTCCAAATACTATATAAATATTCATTAGTGGAAGTGGGAGGTTCTGGGAGCTGTGGTGTTGTAGTCTGATGGCTGATGGTATGAAGAACATCCCAAGTGCATTGACCGTTGTCTTCTTCTTCCAAACAACAAAAACACAGTTAACTTTTATTATAGCTTAAGAACACATGATAATCAGACAAAAGAATAAAGTATATTTTAATGAGATGAACGGGAATGAGATGAGATGAACCTTAACTCAGTGGCTGATAGTGAAGTGAAGTATGTGATTGTTAATGATCAAAGAAAACAGTGGGGCAAATGATCAACTTCTCTAAGGGAATTCATTTATATTCTCTTATTCCCAGAAAGCTGTGGTGTTTGTCTACCTGTTGAAACGTTACAGAGAGGAGACACTTTCCGCTGACTTCCCAAAGTGGTTGGAGTGTTGAGTCACCAGCGAAGTGCAGAGAGGAATTTGTTTCTGCTGCTTCTGAAATTGGTGTGCAGGCCGGTCTCCCTGCAGGTCTACGCCATGAGGGAGCCTTCGCTGTCAGCTGTGCTCCCAGGTGACTCTGTGGAACTCAGTTAGGCACGGAGTAATAAGGGCCAGACTGTAGGGTCTACCAGGTCTACCAGCTGGTCACTCTTAGGTCGCTGGAGCACAATGCCAGGCTGATGCATCACTGTCCCAGTTTTTGAAGTCAGTTAGATGTGGCTGCTCCTGTTGAGCCTTTGTGATTTTTGTGGCTGAGTGTAGAATACAATTAGTGTGACTACAGTATTTGTTTAGTCAGGCTCGAGTAATTATATTGGCCAGATGGCAACGTCAACAAGAAAATACTATTAAATAAAAGGAAAACGTGAGACTTAGTAGTACAAAAATATAAAAAGACAAGAGAAAACAGTTTGTCATTGATACTGAGGTAATCTCAAGCTTGTTTAAAATGCGAGGGTACTCTGGGTGAGGAAACAAAAGATGGGTAAGATATAATGTATAACATAAGATGTCCAGATTAAAAGAAGACTTTAACTGTAGCAGGTGGTGTTTTGGGTGTAGGAAAGGAAACCAGAAGTCTGACACATGAAATTCATGACTAATTCATTGTTGAGATCCCCAATGCTGCTTTCATAGATGCACAGAATTAGACAACGGAAACATGATTATACAATACAAATAAAAGAAAAATTGCAGGATAGTATTAAAATGCAGTATTTGTCGTCTTCAGGCAGTATCAACAAATCTAAACTCCATTTCAGAGTTCAGATTCCTTTCAATGTGTCTGCACCGGCAGGTTGTCCAGGCCATTTCTATGTGTGTGTGTGTGTGTGTGTCTGTTTGTATGATCTCTACCTAAAATAATCAAAGGACTCATTTTATTGTTTTCACATCTCGCTGTTACTTTCTTTGTCTCGCCAGCCATCTGTCTTCCTAAGTTTTGAGAGCACTGGTGTTCGGTCTGTCGAGTGTCACTCGTCATCCCCACTGGGATGATGAAAGGGATGATTCTGTGAGACGCTCACCCGCGGGTCTCTGTGGAGTTCTAGAAAGCTTTAGTCCAGGTGATGAACAGAAGGAAAACAGGACATTTCACTCACAGTATATGTAGTTGTAGGACCCAGCCTCTGTAGCTCGATGAGCTTTTCTGTCTCAAAGGTGCTAAACTCCTATTAGTAAGGTCCTGGATACTTTTAATTGTAGTTTGCCACTCTAATCTGTGATAACAAGAACCTCTACAGACTTTAGAAGCATAAAAGGGGCTTCTCAAAAATGTGTCGTTTTTGTTCCTTCGCTGTTATGTTTGACTGTATGTTTAGAGTTTGACACAAAAAGGTTGTTTTTCATCTGCTGAAGGTGGAAAGTTTTTTCTGTGCTCGCCTCAGTTTAAAGCTTGTATATGCAAGCAGAATTTGTGACATCACAGCTACTTTGGGGCCAATCATGGTCCAGAATGCTTACATTGAAAATTCCACCAATGGCTTTTTTAGTGATGTAGGAGATGTCTTGTGGGTAAATTATTGTACATTTTTCTGGATTTTTCCAAGTAGGAGTGGAAATACATATCATACAAAAATGAGTATTCAAGTAACAGTAACAATAATGTATATAAGTCTTAAACACATCTGCAAAGGGTCTTTAAACTTAATAATGGTGGCTTGGGAGCCGCTTCACTCGGTAGTGCAAGCTAACAAAGTTAAATGCATGTTAATTTGTAGTTAGTTAGAAAAGGAGATATGACACTAGCGTTCTAACTTATCTTAATCACAACTTAAATTGGTAAGGGTATTAACAATATACACACATGTCCCTGTTGGTTATATCGCAGTTAGTCCTCAACCGGCTGAGAATAACTATGTGTCTGAAATTATGAATATATTCATTCTCTGCTGACATCAGTGTTCATATTCCTGCATCTGTAGCCTGGAGCTCCACACTGCAGTGTTACCTGTAACACCACAACCCTCTACCTGCACAATGACAGGGGGGGGGGTTGAGGGGTTGAGCTGGAAGTTTGTGACAACCAATTAAAGAAAGTCAAGATAGACTAATGCTCAGTGTTCTAGAGTTAGAGTGAGACATAACCTCGGACAATTTAAATCTTGTTGTTTAGCCACCAATTAGCATTTCTATGAACTTGTCAAAAAAACATAAGACATTAAACCTGCAGGTTTTCCAGAAGTTTTTTGTTTTAAAATCTGTAGAATTGCTGAAATGACTTTAATGAACTTACAAAGTTTAAAGAAATGATGTATTTATTCATATTTATTCAGTTCTTTTTTTTCTGCATACAACTGAAACCTTACAGTGGGCTTCATACTGTGTGTTTATGTGTACAAAAATGATGATGCACAGTGGGTTGGCAATAAATTGCCATGCTCACTCTTTACATGTGCAAATTCAAAAGGCTCAATATGTTTGAAATAGGAACAAACACAATGATTGCAAATGAACAGCAAAGTGCTTCAACAGCTTTTAACCAACCATGCCTTCCCTGCCTAAAGGATATCTTGTGGTTTTCTGCTGTTTGAATATCTATTATATGCTCTGAGAGCAGAGGAAAAAAAACCTACCCATGGCTCCATGGCTCTGAGTGCTTTCTACCCTTCTATTTCATAACCAGAGCAGAGTACAGGACACTTCCCCAGTGGAATGGCTGCTACCTCCCTCCTGGGATCCCTGCGCATACGGGTCGAAGCCTTACTGAGGCTTTTTAATGTGGTCCTGAGTTTGCTCATGACCCTTTTCTTCATTTCCACAGAGACCTCAGCCTTCTTCTTCTTTTATATAACTAAATGTATTTGGTGTAGAGGAAAAATGAAGAAACCCAGCTGAACTATGATGCACATATGAAAATAAATACAACACAAATGTAAAAAAACATAAAATATAACCCCAAAAACCCTGAGTTTGGGCTTCTAACGACAGGAAATGAGCATCTGAGTACTGAGTTTTCCAACCACTGCAGGGGATACTAATGAGCAGTTACAACATGTGTTGAATGTGTATCATATTTTGCACATAATAGTAGTTGCAAAGCATCCCTGAAATCACTGCCTCAGGCGCTCTGTATGGGGAAATGACACCGGCTTGTTTTCAGCACTTCTCGTCACAGTTTAAGAATGTAGGACAAAATGAATAAGAGGCGTATGAGGAAGAGAAAATAGCATGTTGTCTCTCTCTGCCATTGTAAACACATCTTTATTGGGCGGATTACATTCTTTTTCTTGGCGCGAGGAGGTGATCCATTCATTGTGCGTGTCAGAAGAGGCGGCTGGAGTCGGAGGAGTTTGTTTAGGAGACGTATCATCATCACTTTTCAATGCGGCTTCCTATCTGAGTTTATGTAATTGACATTTCATGAAAGTGAAAGAAACAGATCTGTTTTTGTTTTTCTAAATAATTACCCTACCAGAAGACTGTGGTGATTTTTGGAGGCTTTTTTTTTTTTTTTTTTAAAGCACAAAAGGGAAACTGCGATTTCAAACTGTGCAGTCAATTTCTGCACGTTGCTTTTCGTGTTATTTAAAGCTTTTCATTTTTTCGAACACCATGGGCCGGGCATGTAATTAATTTCCGTTTTCAAGTGGCAATGAAAATGCTCTCTATTAAAATCTGGACATCATGGTGAGAAATGCAGCTCATGACTGGTGTTTAAAGATAAAAACACAGTGAGTTTACTAATTCCCTTCATTTATTTTAAAGTTAAAATATTTGTTTCCCCCCAAGAAATCTGTGTAAACAGTATATCCTTGCTTTTTTGTCTTGTATTTGCTCAAAATTTTAATCACCAAAAAGAACTAAATTAAAATGTAAATGTATTTTTACTGCATTGACTGCACCTCCTATATTAGTGTTCTCCAGTGGGCATGCTTTTTCTACTGTAATTTCATTGATGTGTGCATGCATGTGGAAAATGGTTCATTATCACATTATCACAATTCCAGTGGACACACGCACAGCTAACCAGCAGGGGATCGATGTTGTTATCCGTTGCTCCCATCTGCAATATAGGAGCACTTCATATATAGGTCTGTATTGAGATTCCAATCACAGTGTACAAATGTTTGTTGCAAGTAAATATAAAACACAATAGACCACAGAAGTTCAACTCTTAAATTTCAGTGAACCACTGACATAGAAAATGCCTATCGAGAGACTTGACACCATTTCTGTTTCCAAGCTCTCACTCCTGTATTGTTATTCAGGTCTTTGACTGTACTTTTGTGGTTAGTTCTGTGTTATCTACCACCGCCTTCTCTACCATGAACCTGCTCTCATCTATGCAGTCTGAGCAGGTATGACTGACCGCTGCTTGAACAAAAGCCAAGATCAGGAATTATTCATCTTCCGGCTGCCCTCGCTGCTCCCTCAAACCATCACTGCAGCGTCCGACCGCTCAAAGTCTGGCCCTGTGGTGAGACACATGAGGGGTCGTCTTTTCTACTCGCGTGTCCAAACTGACCTGAATAAATGCTACCGGTGATGGACAGGGATAATGTTTCTATCCATGGCAGTGACATTTCTACTAGCTTCTGTATCCACAGAAATGACATTTCCACTAGCGGTGATGATGTGTCCGCACACAGAGGAGCTCTATTTACACACGGCAGTGCTAAATTCACCCACAGATGACGTTTGTGACCCTACAGTGATACTCCTCTTTTATATTATACTTTTCTTGTGTTTGGACAAAGGCAGCTTTTAATTTAGTATCAGCTCAAGAATGTCCCCGAAACTGGTCTGCTATTCTATTTGCTCCATTTTTCTTTTTTTTTTTTAATCACATTTCTAAATATACTAATTTAGGACAAATGATTTGCCAATATCGTTGGCTGGAAACAGTCATGTGAAGCTGTTTCTTTACATTGAGGATGTGAACAAACACCAGTGTCACCAGTGTTATCTTTTTAAGTGACCAACTGAAGGCAAACTGGTTCACACTAGTAAAAGTTGGTCTTTTGAAGTTTCTCTTCTTTTGCATTGTCAGAGAGTAACAAGCACAAACATGTCACCCAGTGCCTTCCTCAGTGATAGTCCAACCTTTTTTAAACAAGTACTGTAGTGTCAGGTGCACATACGTTTCTTAACATAATTAAAGTTAGTGGTGAAAACCCAAACCCTCTGACCTTAAGTTAAAATCTATTTACACAATCTTTGCATTAATGTGTTTAATTTTTAGTTTTTTTATGCTTTACTTCATCATTCTGCTGTGCATGTTTATGTTAGTTTGTGTGATACAGTAATGGTTCTGTCTCTCTGCACCATTTGCTGATTATTTAAAGGTCAATACAGACATAAAAGCGCACTGTAGCCTAAAGTGTATGTATGATTCAAAATAGGCTTCCACTTAAGATAATAAGCTTGTGACATATTTGCTTAGTACCAATGCATAGCTCAAATAATGGGTTACAATGTGATGCATTATTCATATACTTAGACTGTATACTTTCCACCTGGAGTACAACAGAGCATTTCTGAGGACATACAACCAACCTTCTACAGCAGTGGTCTCCAACCCTGCTCCTGGAGAGTTACTGCCCTGCATGTTTTAGGTTGCTCCCCACTCTAACACACCTGATTCTAATTATTAGCTCGTTATCAAGCCCTTGACAAGCCTCAGCTGCTTGATAATGAGTTAATTATTAGAATTAGCAAATGTTAGACTTATGTATAAAGCCTTTTCGCTAACATTTTCTTGATCAATATTGCTATTAATTGTAAACTAATGTTAATAAGTGTCATTCAATTACAGTTCTTGATAGATACAGGGCCGCCTTAACCTAATGTTAGGCCCTGGGGCTGAGAGGGCCCTGTGAACCAATCACATGCACCTGCACACAGACACACCTGCACACAGACACACACACCCCATTCAGCACCATGGATAGCGACATTGCCTATATATATATATATATATATATATATATATATATATATATATATATATATATATATATATATATATATATATATATACATACATACATAGAGAGAGGACCAGGCAGCAAACCCCACCCCATTCAGCACCATGGATAGCGACATTGCCTATATAGGCAATGTCGCTATCCATGGTGCCTATATAGGCAATGTCGCTATCCATGGTGCCTATATAGGCAATGTCGCTATCCATGGTGCTGAATGGGGTGTGTGTGTCTGTGTGTCTGTGTGCAGATGACCTTTATAGATTTTATATATATCATATATATAGGTGCCTGCACACATATATATATATATATATATAAAGGTCATCTGACTCTTCTCCCCCTGCTTGGTTTGCTGCCTGGTCCTCTCTCTGGTGTTCGTGTGCTCCCCTCTCCTCCTCCACTCCACTCGTCTGCTCCTCAGCACTGCGGGTAGTCTCCTGCTCCTCTCCCTTTACATCCACCTGCGCGGGCCGCCTTGTCAGCTTCCTCCAGTGGGTGAGGTAGCGAGCTTCCTCTTGTGGGTCCATCTTCGGTAGCAGCTGGTTTAAAGAAACCTGTAAGCTTTGGCATATTCTTAAGTAATTATTTTTCCCGAAACTCTTTCTCACGAAGTATTTTTCTTTTGTGGGCACTGCTCTCAAACTTCTTCTTCTCCAACATTCTGCAACTGTCACTCAATCATAGAGGGACACACCCCAAAACTAGCTATACACATTCTGAAGGGTGAGCCCACGGACCATAGGCCATAGAGCCCAGGTGGGTCACTTGTAATTTGGATCAATCAGCAGCCACAAACGTGCGTATAAAGTAATTGACAGAAAACCTGACAAGTTACAAAACAACGTTTCTTTTTCAGCTCATCATGACCCCAAATGTTAGGCCCCTGTACTTGGTAGGCCCCTTGGTCCAGGTAAGCCTGTGCATTAAAGCATTTTTGATGTAAATGTAATGAGTACAAAGATACTACAGTATTAGATAAAATGAATGTCTTGAATTGTACTAGAAGGGCCATTACTGTTGAGTAACTTGCTTTGTTAGTCAGAGCTGTGTGTGTCATCAGCCTAAATGTACAGTCACAATACATTTGAATCCAATCAACCTGCTCCACTCACAGCTTCCAAAAAGTGACATGAATTTTCAATTCAATTCAATTCAAATCACTTTATTTGTCCCTGAAGGGGCAATTTAAATGATGTCATGTTTCTGAAAGGTAATACGATTATAAACTGAGCAGAGCAATCACAAACTGTTGACAGTGTATAGGAGTGACACTAGCAATGACATCACATCTGGAAAAAAAGTTAAACAAAGGTGAAGTCTGACCTGCGAGTCCACCTGAGCCAGCTGGGGATCGAAACGAAACAGGAAACAGGAAACGCACGCTTCAATATGTCTATCAGCCAGCTTCAGTAAAAGTCAATGGGAGACAGATAAAATATTCATGGGACTGAAGTGTAATGTGACCGCAACTTAACCTGCAATGTGAGGCAGCTGCTGCTAGTTGGACTCAGGTGGGCTGAATTGGATGTTTGTGTGGTCGTTTTCTTTTTATTGTGGTCTCTTTTGCCATTAGTGTTAGAGTTTGTTAGGTAATGGACTGTTAAGTTTCTAGAAGAAATGTAATCAGAGACAGAAGCAATTAAGTTAGGCTGTTCTTGAAATGATCTTTTATACCTCCCTTATATCGACTGAATCTCGCTCATAGCTGAGGTTAATGGTATATTCCAAGAAGTACAGTATTTAGGCTCAGGGTTTAAATGAGTGCAGAATCTAATGGTGCTTTTACAGGCTTGAAATATCTTTAAATGAGTATTTTGGAATGCATTTGTAACTAAAAATGGGCACTCATAGAAAAGTTGAGTTAGTATTGAGTATTGAGTTGGTGTTTCTAGAGAGAAGTTGAGGCTATTTCAATGGGAGTCTATTGGAGGCAGGACTTTTATGGAGCCAGCATCTAGCAGACATTGGTGACATTAAAGCTAAGGTAGTTACCACTTAGGAAGAACTTTCTCAACAATATTTGATTTCCATTGTAGAAATGCCACAAGTGCGTTTGGCTGTTGATGGCTTTTTTTACGAATTAAGCATTTTGATAAAATGTTATCTTTTAACTTTAATTTCAGAGTACATTGTAGTGTATACAAAAACACACATTTATTCATACCAATTCCATGCAATGCAATAAATATACCATGAAACCACCATTCACTATGAGTCCACTATTATTATTGCCCAACAAAATGGCACTGACTAGCGAGTACCGTAGGAAAAGTGGGGAAAAAAGAGTTGACACATACTGAGGAGTCATGGAAATAGCTACTAAATGATGCATCCTGCTAACCATACAAAATACAACAGTTGCTCAGAAACATGGTAGATACACAAACACGGTGTGTCTACTGAAGAAATACAAAATGAAAACAAAAAAAAACCCCTTCAGTGTGAGCAGCATTCAGATGGGTTTCACTGACTTCCACTCGAATTTGAGCTCACCTTGCAACCTGTATGTTTGTATCTCTCTAAATTTAAAGATGCAGTAGTATTATTGACCTGGTTGGCACAGTGGCTGAGGACTGTCATATTACCGCACGACTATCGTGGGTTTGAATCCGGCAGGCCTCTGAATTTTGCATGTGTCTGTGTGTCAGTTGTATTGGAAACTATGCCTGTAGGCATAACTGGAAGTGTGAATGGTAGTCTACTCTAAATGGGCCTGATTTACTAAAGGTTTGCGTGTGTAAAAACATGTGCAAACTTGTCATCACCCGCAAAAAATGTGCAAGCTGATCTACTAACGCGGCGCACTGAAGTTTGCATCTTTGAACTGTGCAAGATAATACACAGTCTATTTAGTACGTTTACCATAATGAATATGTAATATGAGACGTTTCAACCCCAGTTTTCTGCTCGTCCAAACTCTCCATAAAGACACAAAACCCTCATTTAAATACTGCTGTCTGCACCTGTTGCACCTGTTTTCATTTACGCAATTATTCTTAGAAGATCACCTGCAAAACGCACGCAAACGAGAGGCGCAGTCTATTGCACTGTGCATGCAATTTAGTAAATCAGGCCCTAAATGTGTTCTCCCTACAATAGACTGGTGACCTTTGCAGGGTCAGGCACATGATACGCTACGGTAGATGTGTGGCTTAATCAGCAATTCATGATTTATTAACCTTTAATAATAAAGTCTTGTAAACTGATTACCAGTCTGCATTCAAATTCTACTCTGTGTTTCAAATATGGTGTTACATTACTATGTACTGTAAATGTTCATGTACCGATTTTATTGTATCAAACTGCGCTAATATCTCAAAGCCACAGTAATCCACAGCATCACTGTCTGGACGGATGGATGGGGAGAAAATGAGTTTTATTGTGTTTATGGAGAACCGTGCCTTTAATGATAATTACAGCAAATGTGAAGGATTTAAGGATTAAGCATCATATATCAAACAGTGGCGGCGAGGCTGTTTGTAAAGCATACACTGACTCCATCTTCTGCGCTCTCAGTGTAAATAATGTAATCTACGTTTCAGCTTCAATGGAGTCTTTTTTTTTTGTGAGAACTAAAAAAATAAAAGGCATTTCTGAAGCCCGTCACTATCCTGGTCTGCTGTTTTGTGAGTCTACATGTCAGACTGTTACACAACAGCAAATTCTTTCATATAGAAGAACTCTATGTTGAATGCATGAGGTTTAAATCATCATTTTGTACTGATAACAACTCAAAAACTAGTGTTGATTATAATGGGGAGCATATTTCTGTTTGAAGCAGCAACACACCGAATTTAATCCATCACGATCTCCTCATTATTCTGGAGGATGACATTTTTGCAGGTAGTACGTCGGAGGGCAGCAGTAGAGAGGCTAACGCCGAATGTAATGAGTCTGTCCTAGACATGGCTCTGAGGATGGCCCCGAATTAACAATATTTTGTGTTAATTAAAATGTTAATTAGACTATCCCTGTAGCCAAACCCAGAGTCGCCGTGTTCTTTTTTTTCAGGTCACTTCATCTAACCTCCCTTGGACACCACAAATGTCATGCAGCAGCAGGGAGCCAGCTTTGAAGTCCTCTTATATCTCAGAATTGAGTGGTTAAACAAGAACACGGGAGAGTGTGGCTCACTCTAATTAAGAAAATCATTTCCACCATAATTCAAGAGGTGATGTAGGGAGATGAAAGTAAAGTGTTTTCATACAAATAAATATACATATGTTCAGTCTCTATTCTGATTAGGGATGGCTCATCTACATGTGTACAGTTTAAATGTCATTGAGGGAA
Source organism: Scomber scombrus (assembly GCF_963691925.1). Taxonomy (NCBI): domain Eukaryota; kingdom Metazoa; phylum Chordata; class Actinopteri; order Scombriformes; family Scombridae; genus Scomber; species Scomber scombrus. The sequence continues at coordinate 3,579,606 of NC_084989.1, forward strand.
TTACCATGGCTGTACATTTAAAGAACTAGGGTTACAATAAGCATAGTTTAAACCTTTTCCGCTCACTTTGTGCCATCTTAGAAAAACTCGTAACAGTTCGCACCTACTAGCCTTTTTACATTGACTTCAGACAGCAGTCATCACTCAGATACACAAACTAAGGCATGATCACGTGCACACAGCTACACCGTCATCATCTGAATTGTCCTTCTAAACCTCCACCCCCCCCTTAAATAGGCCCCTCCACTCTATTAGGCAGAACCATATTTACTGCTAATGGGTCCCTTTTACCAATTGGCACCCTGTTTACCACACATCATTCACAGCGTAATCCTCATTAGCCCAAAACACAAATAAGTCAATGAATGAATACTAAACCAAACATTTCACTTAATAAAATAAAGAAATCCCCCTCACACTTGGTCCAACCCAATAAGATCACTGTTGATGTCACCTGTGTATTAATACAGGAAGTAGTTTGGCGCTTCTTCCTTTTGTTTGTTGAGCTCATGATGGGTATGATAAGTAACAAAGAAAGACAATGTTTAACTCATAACTAAACCAATAAACAATAACTAAACAATACTTGCCTGTGTTTTACTTTAACCAAAGATTTTACCTGACTGTGAATAGTAATGAAATATGATGCAAGACACAAACAAACCCATGCAAATGGCTTAACAAACAATTAACAATCATAGTTCGATTAATAAGATAACTGTATTGATGGTGAAAATGGGGACCGATGGATTCACAATCTACATTGGACATTTTGCGGGGTAGTTTTAATTACACACATGGCATGATTATAGCAACACTGTTTATTTGTGACACATGCTGGAAATGAAATTGATCGAAAATGTGAAGAAGAAGAAAAAAAAAGGGGAAAAAAAGAGCAAACACTTCAATCACACTGGAATTATCCCTACTTATGTTCCCATGGTATCAACCTTCTGTTTTGCTAAATTACCATCCTGTCTCATGTGCCTGGCAATATCAACATGTAACATCAACACAGTTAATCATATTTACACACAGTGACACGCATCTGCTCACACTCCACACACAAAAGATATGGGTACAAATACTCATTCATTTACTTGATGTAATGGAACTGTTACTGTCATCGTTATAACTCATGAGCTTGAACCCGACCCATTACGGTCATGTGCGGATTGCTAATATCTGTCGTGCATGTTGTTATGTGCGGTATTTCAAAGCCGGACTTAAAGTTAACTGTGTAGGGGGGGGTTGGGGTGGGGTGGGGTGGGGCTGTCAGGCTAAATAGCCTCATAATACACACTGTAACTCAGCCTCAGCACAGGGACAGAAACATATTACTGTCCTTTTCAGCCGCAGCTATTCAGCCTGTCCTCCATCCTGGTATATGACATCTATTACAATGCTAGTGAATGAGATTCACAGAATGGCAATGAAAGGTTCTCCCAATGTCAGCCCTTCTATCTTTGAAATGAAGTCAATGATTAAAAGGAATAAAGACAGGGAGAAATAGGCCATACTCAAGGAAATAGACAGTCAAGCCAGAAAGCGAGAGGGAGTTCTTCAAGTGGCCATTTGCTGCGCAGCCACAAAATGACGGCCCCAATTATATCTTTGCCTGTCTGTGTGTGCGGAGGCAGCTGAGCAAAGCAGGAGAAAAAAAATGAACCCAGCTCGCTCTGATGTAATTAAGCATTACAAATAAATCGTGAAATCTTTGAATAACTCTCACATGTATTTCTCGACAAATCTGTAAAAGGCTACTGCTCATCTGTGCTCGCTTTGAAATAATGACACAGCACTCATTTGCACTTGAAAATGTCGACTTTTTTAAAATCTTTTTTCAAAGCCAGTTTATTCACAGTGGAATCCGTATTTTGTAAATGATTTAACCCTTACATACTGTTCGGGTCAAATTTGACTCTTTCTGACATTCAACAGCTGTAAAAACATCCCAATGTTATACTTTTGTATAATTAATAGTTTTAATAAGATAGTGGTTATGAGGATTTCTTTGTATGATGTAGCAGTGAAGACTGATGGCTCTAATGGTTATACAATAAACCCCACACTTCCATAAAGTTATAAAATACATTTCCATCATTATTGCTATGTTATATTTTCATGTCTTAGGTAAAATAGGACATGATATTGTGTGATAGGAGCTGTTTTTTTCTGCTCTCTGAAACATGAATCAAGGTTTAATCACATTTATTGATTAGTTAAGGGTTAAAAGGCATGTTTAGTTTGAGGCCTCAGTATGTGTCAAATTAAATATGTTGTACTGTATCCATTGATCCACGTCTATAGACAGTAGTGTTTCTATCTGTTCTGAATGGTAACTCTCGAATAGCCTCGTCCATTCCACTGCCGAGACAACGCTGACATTTCTTTAGCAGTCTCGGCACAGCATGTTGAACAAATGGGAGGGATGACTTTCAAGCAGGTCTCTCCTCGAAGGGATTTGTGGAGTTGTACAGTTGCGGTATAAAGTGAGTTGTTGTAAAAGTTTCAAAAATGTTGAACCAGCACCTCAGTTCCACTGTTGGAAAAGGAGTATCGGATATTTCGTGCATCATCAGCAGAGCAGACAGCTGTTGTGGGTGCGGGCAAGGGTCGATGATAAGAGACAGAAAAAGGTGGAGTTCCTAAGGAGATATATATATACAAGCTACTGAATATCTGTGACTGATATTAAAGTTTCACATTCACCATTGATATTATCAGCCACCAGACAAATGAATCCCATTTATCCATAAAGCTCCTGGCTGAAGGAAACGTATTTCCCCTACACCATCAAATAAGCTCATTTACTGTACTTCTATTTTAAAGTGGCTTATTAAAGAAGTCTATTTCCATGCGCCTTGATAACCGAATGTGGATTTTGTTACAGATGTATTTCATTTCTGTGTCATAATGGAAGCTGTGTGGTATATTCAGCAGAATGGAATGTGAAGGGGGCTAGATCCAGCCTGAGAGATCATTTTATAAGGACCCCCATTTAGATTACCCCTGTTTTTTGTTTTTTTTTCTATTTGAAATCACCATTTACTTTTCTGGATTGCAAAGCTGTAGCATATAAATTAGCTTTTTATTTTGCATGTAACATTTAGCTATCTATTCTGAACTCTACAGTAAGGGGTTCAGTATTTAAGGAGAAGAAGAAGCTGATGAAAAGGTTATCACAAGCATTGTTTCTCAAAGTGACTACAGTGGCCTTTCGTGGAACTGGCCAGTTGCTCACTAAAACACCTTTAAACATTGTCCTCTTACTGTCCAGGCGGTATAATCCAAATAGACAAACAGGAGCTGATAAGAATATTAAATTAATCTGAGTCCTATTCAGTTATTAATTCACAGCAATCTGCCCTGTGTGCCCTGGGTTTTGCCCCTCAGGCTACAAACAGCCTGTACTAGCTTTTTGGTGGAGGTATTGGAGGGTGAGAGGAAGACCCAAGGTAAGGCTCAGGGCTGGATAAAGAACCTTTGAGCCATTTGCATGTTTTTGGTGGAGGTTAAGAAATAATTAATATTCGGCTCAAAATATGCCTGAATTGAAAGAAGATAATGCAGTAAAAGACAGCTATCTCTGCAGTAAAGGTGGGATACAACATCGAAGTATTGTCTCTATCAGTGAAACTAGGGGTGAGAAGTACAATGATTTAGGGTTTGTATGTTTAGAATGCAGTGACTTACACAGTCATTCTTTTGTCTCTTCTTTTTTAATTTAGTTTGTTATGAGATTGGAAAGTACAATAACCCCTTTGGCTTAATTGTGTCCCCCTGTTTCTGAAACCAAACCTTTGCTCCTTGAACATCCCTGGGTAAAACAAATCTACATACAGTATTACATGTGCCTTCATATTAGAAATTTGGACACACCTGGCACTTTATTGGATGTCTGTTGATTGGATACTGCGGTTGATTTGATATAGGGGTCAAATTTGATATAAGGGTTGACAAGATGCACAATTCAAAAATATTGTAAAATTAATATCTTAAAAGCAACATCAGGTTTGTTAAAATGTACATTTAGTATTTTTTGTTGGTTTTATGTCATTTGAAATGACATTTGCACCATTTTTTTTACCAAAAGTAAGACTGAATGCTCCTGAAAATGTCAAATGGTGTAACCAAAAAATGATAAATATTTAATATGTTATCCACCTTATACTTATACAAATAACTACTTAATTAAAAAATTAAAAAAAGGTTAATGATTGACATGATTTCCCAAATTAAATGTAATATTTAGTACAATTGTATTCCATTACATTTATTTAATATAGAAACATTATAACATAAGATCATGCCAAACTAGTTGATATGGTGTTTTATTGAGAATTTAGTGTTTTTAAGCAAGTTGAATTATTTGGTACAAACCACATGGACACTTAAAAAGGTCATTGACCCATATCAGGCTGCAATGAAACTGCAGCATAACACTAAAGTTAAAGCAAATACCAACCTGGAAAGACAACAGCATCATCTCAGGTGTAATATCATTTTAATTTTTAAATGTTATTTGCTCTCTTATTCTTTTTTTCTAACTAAATGATTGGATCTGTGCTAAATACAGGTCTGAATGAACCAAAAACCCAGATTTTTCCCATACTCATAGCACTCCTTCAGGAAAAAACCTTTATTTATTCTCATCTCTTATTTTCCTTTCTTACATCTTGATCTTGGCTCACAGTCAGTCAGCTACAGGGGGAAGTAAAATGATACACCCAGGCTGGGGTGTTGAGTTTAATTTTTATTTTGGGCTATTTTTCTTTTGACTGCTTGTCGTAATGAAAAGTTTCAACAACAAAACAAAATAATTACCCTGGGTGCAATATTTGGAATATTTCATATGTTCGCTTTGCTCAGTTGTGTCAGGTACTTAAGCAATAAACACATTTGATTGATATATTTGGTGTATCTGGGCCATATGCTTTATTCTGGTAGATGTGAAGTAATTAATCATAGTATGTAGAGCTGTAAAAGCAGCTGTGATGTATTTTACTGAATTTATTTTTTACATCAGATCATCTCCATCGTCCTTAAGATGGTCCAACTATGAACTAATAATTAAAAACTGTAGGGAAATTATTTGTGCTATCTTTGTTGTTACTTCAGATATCATTCTCCAACTTATAGCCTATACATATTTTATAGTCACATAATCTTTTTTTGTATTTTTTCTCCTATTATCATCTTTACCTGCAGCAATAAGCTGCACCAACAAGTGTCAGTAAAAATGTAATGCATTCAAATAGGCAGATTGTGGATGAATTTATCTACCAACAATTGTAAGTAAATGATTTTAACCACCTTTGTTGTCACTAGAGATGTCATTTTTCACATTATAGCATATTTTTCATCGTCCCATTATTATTTTTTTCATCAGAGCAAAATTGTTTTTTTTAAGTTATTATCATTTTAACCTGCAGCAATGAGCTGTAGCCATAAATGTCACAAGATTGTTGATGAATGGCTAGCACACGGAGTGAAATATCATAGTGATGTAAGCGTTTGAAATGTACTCACAAATTGAATTATTATGGTTTAATTGATCTTTCTGTGCTCTAAACAGAGGTTCATTCATGTGTAAATATCTGGTAAAACTGCTTGTCAAACTGTACATCTTGAGGAACAATATCAGCAAGCTGGTATGTTACATTATGTTATGTAAATGACAGTTAGCCACTAATAAACGTTAACCCCGCTAGCCTAAACAACAAGAACTAATTTAGAAGACAAAAATATCTTAGTCTTGTTAGCTTGAGTTAGGATGGATTTTTTGGTCAAAAGTTTCTACTCACAACTGAATACTGAGCTGATATTAATGACACAAAAGGTGTCAATCAAGAAAATGGGTGACATTACCGTGATCCCCTCATTCATCCACCTCCGCCTCAGGAGCCTGGGTACAATAAGAGCAGAGGAGAACATGAGGAAAAACTGCAAGAACAGAGCCAATAGTACTAGTTTACTACTGAATTAAAATCAAAACCTACATTTATAAAGTGCACCCACAAAAGTCACTCATCACTCTGTTATTTACTTCTTTATTTCTGCCTTTCCACACTGTTCTCCTGCTCTTTTCCTCTTCTCTCCTTCACTCTTTACTATCAGTCTCTCCTATACTTGTCTTCTCCCTAATCTACAACAGAGCAACATAGAGATAATATTGTAATCTCATGGTAATCTAATATAACAAGTTACACCTTTACTAACAACAGTGACATACAAAACAGTGACTCAGGACATCAGCTGATCAGATGGTCTGCATATATAACTACTACAGTCAACCATTGACTTATTATTAATTAATTTATTATTTTTAACAGAGTCTCAGGTCCCTATGCCTACAGGAAAATCATATACTACCAAAGCAGTCTTCCACCTCCCCCTCTTCCAACAGAGCCACATACAATGTTATCACCTGGTAATCTCATGCTAACGTTAACGTTACAGCTTCACTAATGACAGATATGAAAACATTGTCATAATGTTAACGTTCACTGACTTTTATAAAGTTACGTTAGGTCTTCAGTTCAGATAAACAAACATACTTACTTTAACGTTACATCACTTCACACACACACACACACACACACACAGACACACACAAACACACACACACACACACACACACACACACACAGCCAAGTCTACTGCCAATTCACACAAAATAAATAAGTTCATACATAACATACCATTTACCACGGCCGCTGGTCTTCTTTTCTCTCCTTTTTGCCGCCTCTAGATGTTGTTGTTGACGCTGCTGCGTCTGGTCGTACGTCCTGATAACGTCTGTACGTCATACAACGTTTTCTCTGGCGATGCGTTAGATGGCTACCGTAATAACTGGTGTTTGAGTCTGCGCACATTTTCCCCCCATTCAGTGTCAAAATCAGGGACATTTTCGGGGACAGCTTTGACCGGGCACAGGTCACCCAAAACGGGGACTGTCCCCGGAATTCGGGGACGTCTGGTCACCCTACTGTAAGTCCTAGATTAATCCATGAACTCTGGACTGGAAAGGAGGAAGAGTCGAAGAACATTGATTAGTTTAAATTTATCTTAATGCTCAGTGGTGAGTGAATTATATTCTTGAGCATTGTTAACAGGCATGTGACAGACAACCTGCTCAGGAACTCCTACATTGATACCTCAGTCCAGAAAGGAGGGGTGTATGGAGAACACAGACATGGTCCAGCTGGTCATGGAAGCCTGGGAGAACTTCACACTTGGCAGCACCTAGATACCATTCATCACCAAGAAACCACTGAAGAGCCTGGGGAAGGTGTTTGACACAGCATCCATCTGAAGGACCAACCAAGAGCTGGAAGCCTGGCTAGCTGCAGTGGAAAAGTCAGGTCTACCTGGCAAGTTTAAGACCTGGATATACCAACATGACATCCTCCCATACATTCTCCGGTCCCTCTTGTTCTATGAATCCCCAGTCTCCACAGTTGAGGGTTTTAAGAGAAAGGTTAGCAGGTTTCTGTGGAAGTGGCTGGGACTGCCTCGGAGACCGAACAGCATCGCCCTAGTCAGACAAAACTACAAGCTGAAGCTCCCCATCAGCCGAATTCATGCTTACCTGTACCGAGAGAGACCAAAACAATCTTTCTTTTCAATTGATACCATTGTTGGACTTTTTTTTTGGAGAAATGCTTTTATGCTTTCCAAGTTAAATCGCCCAATATGGCAACATATCTTGGGCGTAAAATGTTCCACCCCTAGATCCACTTATTTTCAGTGTGCTGTGTCATTCAATTAGTGGCCACCAGGAAAAGCTGAACATATTACACACATACTGCCATCTGGTGGTGAAAAGGATGTCAATTGGCACACCAATAAGATTGCAGGCACTTTCTCATTAGTCATCACGTTTGTGTAATCATGTATGATTTATGTCAGAGTAACATCTGAAATTCATACAAACACAATACAACAATAACATGATTAAAAAAAAGTATTTGACCATTGCAATTGCAGTGCCCTTAATGGTCTACATGCCTATGATGCAACAGCAAACCATGTATATTCTAAAATGAGTTTACATTTAATTAGAAACATTATTAGTATTACAAATGTACATTGACATTTGTCATAGAATCTCAGAAAGTCAATGCAGTCATTTAAATCCACCTTTACCAGTATGTGTAAGTTTATTAGCAACCTCACAGCTGGCAGGAAAATGACCTGTCTTGTATTTTCACATTTATGTCATTGATTTCCTTTGAAATGCTCTGAGACAATCTTTAATTGATTTGACAGCAAGGTGTCACTCTCACGTTCTCCTGTGTACACACTTCACTTCCTTCATTCAGGCCCCTATGGCACCCTATTTAGATCTGAAGGAGAAAGGAGGATTTTGCTGTAAGGGTCTTCCATATTGCATGGCACTTTGTTCCGGAGCTGCAGCACAGCATCGCTTCTGCATGCTGTAGACGAGGACTGAATACTGTACTGTAGACCCCAACAATCACAATCTTTCAGCAGCTATGATTAACAGTGAGTTGGAACTAATTTGTTTGTTTACATGTAAGAGAAGTGCTCTAGAGAACAGTACATTCCTGTCCCCGGTTCTATATTTTAATGAGGAAGGCTTCACATTCTGTCAACACACATTCAACACTCAATTCTCTTGGGCTCTCTTTTTTAATCAACACACCCACTCACTTATAGCATGCAGCATATTTCTGTAACTGCCTTCATACTGTTTCATCTGTCTCTCATGCTGGGTTAACTCAGAGCTTTGTATTCACACACTTTGAGGTGACATGGCCATTGTTGTCGTACTCAGTCATTGACAGCCATCCTAAGCCTGCTGCAGTATATTTTTGGCTGATATGCCGATATGATTTTCTTCCAAAGCCTTTGGGGTTCTTAAATCCCACAGCATTGAGGGATGCTTAGCATTGATGGGTCCGCACAAACACATTTCCATTGCTTTGGGCGTTTTGTTGAACAAAACAATCAAGCAGGGTTAGAAAGTCACACGGTACATTACAGTGACAGCTTCCTGAAAGCCCAATAAAGACCATTACATCAATGCCAGTTTCAATTGATTACTTTTAATGAGTGCAAATAAATAATGCAGGGTGTTCACACACACACACACTGATGCATGCACACACTTGCAAGTAACAGAAACTTTAGTTAGGTTTAATGCCCTTCAATTGCTTTTCCTTTCTTAAAATGTCGTTGAGCAGAGTTGCTTGTTAGCCGTTCACTCGCCACCAGATCCCAATACCACCAATAAGATGGTGTCAGAGGAGCCTTCAACTTGTTAAGGCAGAATACTTTTCGGCATTTATAAAACAACATATTGATATAAATTTCTAGGATATCCAATTTAACACAAACAGTACAACTTTTCCATGTGTTGCCAGGAGCAGATCATAGATTTTATTTAATCCATTTTCAGAGTAGATTTGTTTCTTGTTCTTGCTTCTCTTTAAGAAAAAGTGATACAAAACTATACCTAGAATTATAATTGTTTCCACACTACAGATTTAATGTTTGCTTGCAAAATTCATCTGCACCACACTTTGGTCCAGAGCAGTTTATCTCAACATTCATTAGTTAGTTTCCCATGGAGATAGAGTGACATATGGCTAACCTCTACTTTAGCAAGTTATAATAAACCCTCGTGATCGTGAGTCTATAGGCCTGTTACTGTGTGTATATTATACCTCATTACATTAATTAACATATAAGATATAGGAGAATTAAAAAAGCAAATGTCATCAAAAGTAAAAAGTTAAAGAACGTAACATTTTACATAGTCTACTGTCATCAAAGTAGATTTTTTTCATTATTGATGATAATAATTGATGTTATTTTCTTGCACATCGTCACTTTCATATTGCTATGAATAATGGATAATTTTGGATATGTTTTTTTAAGTATTGAGCCCAAGAAAACTCCCTAGAAGTCTGCTTGAGGCCCTTTTAGGACTTGACAAATGGTGGTTTGGATCGTAGACTACCCAGAGACACACCTGTTAAGTGCGCAAGTCTGCAAGTGCAGTGAAGTCCAGATATTTGGATTCTGCCACTGTATCTTAATAATGAATCGCTGAAATCTATAGCAGTAGTTCATGAAACACTGAAACCACGCTTACATTAGCTGATGGGCATCAGCTGCTTATTTCATATTACACAATCACAGGCTCATTTAACTTATTCACAGCTGCTTGGCTATCAGCTGACTAACTAATCATGTTCTTGCTCTGCTAATACCTTCAGGCCAACATTGTTTGCTATCACTGCTCAGATTCTTTAAGAACAAAAAATTCCTATTTTGTATATATATTTGACATTTATGTGTCAATTTGTCTTCAACTGACAATTTGTTCTGGATACTTTTACTCTCCAGAGGATGATTCTGATCTGAGACTGTCCCGACCAGAAAAATGATAGCGTTAAATGCTCAAAACATGTTTTCCTTGTTTTACCTCATAAGCACTTATATTGTGGCCATGCAAACAATGTCTGCTGTCTTTTAGAAGCAAAGACTGAAGTAGAACAACATTGTTATAATACTCTTGAAAACCCTTGAAGGAAGAAGGTTCACATGACTCATTTTCAGTAATGGTAATTATAACAGGTTTGGAAGGGCTGTATTACTAGCAAAGAGGACATCTGCCCCAGACCTCATGGGGCCACAAAAGCCCCTTGCTAATTATTTGGTTTGTGGTAATTTGATTCATTGTAATTTTATTTGGGAATATGGGAATGTGTGCTACTGAAGCACACGCTAATTTGACACTGTAAAGGTCTTAGGACGGGTGATCTTGAAACCCTGTCTTGAAAAGAGGGTCTTTATGTCAAAATCTTCTTTTAAGACCTTCATCATTTCAGCTGATGCTGTGCCTCCATGATGCATATTCATAAATTAATTAGTGCTTAATTATACTACAATGCAGCAAAGGGCCATGTCACATACTGACATAAGAAAAATTCAGAGTGGGAGCAAAGTAGGAGTTAATAAGGGCCCAGAAGCTAATTTATTCCCTGGGTCCCTCATGCAATTTAATGGTACTGACGAACAATGTCATCTTGTTGATAGGGGCACCAGATCAGTAGAAGCTAATAAGGAAATACCATATGTTCTATTTTGTCATTTAGGCCAACCAGGCATTGTGGTGACAGTCCTCCTATTCATTTGCATTGTGCTAGTACAGGAGTTTTGACCACAGTTGTGTTGCACCGGCTTTCCTTTCTGAAGAAATGCAACCTGTGGTGGCCAATCACAGCTGGCAATCAACCCAGCCTTCTCTTCATTTATCAACATTAATTAGTAAAGTTAGACTTTGCTTTTAGCTGCCCTACTCATTTTAAAGATGACGAGAGAGAAAGAGAGTTGCTGTGGTCAATCAAGCTGAAGAATGAAAGAAGAGAGGGAGTGGTGTTAGCGAAAATAGTTTCTGATTGTTTCATGATGGTTACATTCTATAGAGCACAAATAAACACACCCATACCTCCACTCTACCCTGTGACGGTCCCCCTGATTTGGTTTGAATAGTGCCTTAAGTTGGAAGTCGTGTTTATTGATTTTGGTCATCCAGTGGCTCCTGTAGCATCTACACTTGTTGTGACAAAGCAGGTTAGACCACACATGTTGGCCCTCTTGTTTTCATATACTATCCTGTTTTTGTCTTGATTGATTTGTTATAGTGACATCTAGAATTCTGGTTTAATCAAAGGCAAGTATTGTTTAAGGTCAGTTGTTTATCGATTGTAAGTCCAGAGTTTCTTGAGTTATATGTTGTGTGGGGTGTAACTAGTTACAACAATGTTAGGTAATTAAATTACAAAATGGGTTGGACACCATTGACATAGATGGATTGGAGAGCATGTTGAAGGGGAGAGTTGTTGATTTAGGGGGAGAGTTAAAATTGTGCAATCATAAATTTGTTGCGTTTTCCTAGTAAACCAGATTAAGCCATGTTTGATTTGCTTGTTTTCATTTTTTGAGACACTTGTTTTTGGTTACACTGCTCTGAATAAATTACTTTTTTTTTTTTTTTTTGTCATTAAGCCAGTCTGAGTTTGTTTCCTATCATTTTTCTTGATGCTCTGGCTAAGCTTTTTCACACTTGCACTCAAGACATTTTAAATTGTAGTTAATGAATTTGGGGAATTCCATTAACTGTTATAAATGTCATCCTAAAGTCTTTTTTTTTTTTTTTTTTTTTACATTGAAGCAAACCTGAGCAAGCGTGCCAGTATGTAGTTAATCAACATCGCAGCCTCAGCGGGGCCACTTATGAAGCTTCAGAGTTGGTCAAAAAAGGAAAGAACTTCTTGTTTTTTTTTCTTCTTCTTGATACTTCCACATACCTCTAGTCATCCTCCTCTCTAACCTTTAGGCCACTGCATCCCTATGGTGCTGCTGTGGTAGAATCTTCCCCACTTTGTCTGATGTACAATGTCATCCTGGAGGTGTGAGGAAGCAGTTGAGAACAAACTGCTGTGCGCCATGCCGTGTTACCAGTGGGGTGTTATGCATTAAGGCTGGAATCACAGCGTCTCTCTCGCTCAGCATGGATTCTGTCTTCCACAATGCACGTATGTATATTTCATGAGCGTAGGAGAACATAAACTTCAGTTATCTCGACGGTTTACTTTTTTCCTCGATGGAGGCACATGAAACGACGACAGATCTCGGGCCATCTGTGAGCCATCGACGGTGCAACGACACCATATTTGTGAATATGCAAAATTCTAGTCAAACAACAATTTCCACATTTCCTCTTTCTTTCTGTTGTGGTATGACCAGTGTCCTGATTAGAGTGCTAGAGGCGGGCTTGGTGGTTTACGCTATTTTTCGCCTCCACAAAAAATATCTGCGTCATTGCTTGCTGAATTAACAAACGTGGGCTAAGGGTTAATTTTGTATTGTTGCTCGTGTAGCTCTCCTTCCTTTGCTCTCTTTTGCTACTGTGCCTACTTTGCATTCTGAATTCACTGATTAAGTAAACCTGATTAGCTGAGCTGCCGCCGCTGCCAAATTTACTCCTTAATTCCAAAGAGGCTCTCTCTCTCTCTCTCCCTTCTCTATCTTTTCTCTCTCGCTCTCTATTTTCCATTCCTCGATCTTGTCTTTCAAACAGATGAATGGATGATGATATTTGACAGGCACATTTTTTGCCAACAAAGAGGTAGTTTCCTGTTTTCCGAGGCTTACACTGATGAAGGCTGACTGCCAAAAGCGAGATACATGCAGTAAGACCAATTTTGTGATATCGCCTGCAACTGCTACTTGTTTTCCCCTCCATTGCCTCAAATGCCACAGCGATCATTTACGAGGAGTCTAAAAAGTTAAAATCTTAGAAATATACCGTTTAATTATACCGTCAACCCACTCTATTTTTCCATCTTTTAATCAGTGGGCGGTTGTGTAAGTGAAGGCCAGGCTGGTTGGTTTTGAGTAACAATGAGCAGTACTATCAAATGAAAAATGATTAAGCTCACACAAAAGTAACTTTTCTCCGAGTCTGAAAGTGGGACAGTTTTTGGCACTGTCAGCACTTTCTCCGCTTCACTCACTATAAAGCACAGTATGTTACTCACCAAACAGATGGGATTCCTCAGTGTTTGAATTTCATCTGTGAAAATGGTTTTATTTAAATATTATTTTTGATATCGTCATTATAATACAAACTGTTGCAATGTTCCAGTACAGAAGCCTCACACAATACCAAATAAAAGAGAATTATTATTCATCAGAATTTTTGACAGCTCAACAAACAGACAGGACCGCATTGAAATGAAATACATTAGAAGAAACAAATACATCTAGAGTGAGAGAGTGACGTGGTATATAAAACAGAACAGAAAATAATGGAGTGGGTGATGTTTTCCATGTTTTCTGAAGGAACTGCTGCTCTTGCTGCCATTGTGAACTGTTCTCCTCTTTGGTAATAGAGACCTTGTTTGCTTGTGAGCAGTTTGGCCTCCATCAAATTCCAAACTCATAACTTCAAATTTTTTACTAAGCATCGTTTTCTGTCTCTTCATCCCCGATATCACATCATTCATCGCTTCCATCTCTCCTTGTCCTGTTCAGTATGTTGCAAGGACCCACAGTCAAGCGAGTCCCTGGAGAAGGGTGAAAGCTTTATAACGTAGATGTTTCTAATATATATACCTGTAGATATAATTTTTTTTTGTCAAATACATTTTACCCAAGTTCATTTTGAAGAGATGAAAACCTGAATATGAGTACATGACACCATTGTTACAAGTACAGAACATCACTGGCCTCTGCCTTTTTAAATGAATTAAAATAAAATAAAAATGTTAACATGCTGATTATTTCATTTACAAGTTGTACAGATCTGTAACTTTTTACATGAGGGTTGGACTAATTGTCCATTCTACCGGTGCACACTTTCTTCAAAGTGCCTGGGAACCTTTTCCATTCGGAGTCAATATCCAAATCCTGTTTGCAAGACCTCCCGAAATAAGTTGTACTTTTTTTTTTTTGTCATTCAAACATTCAGAATCACATTACATAACAATTTCAAAACACAGCAATTGATTTCCAGTCACAGGAGAGTGGCATATATATGACAGCGGTGTGAGATTGACTGTCCATATACACCCTTGAGCTATTTGGAACTTGAAGAATTAGACTAGGGTTGCCCACACATCTTGTACCCAGGCTGGAAGCTGCTAATCAGTAGACGTCTCTGGTCGGATCCCAAAGCATGACACGCTCTGTCAGCCTTTGAACCTCGGTTTTTATATCCATCCAGACAGTTCTTTGGGAGTGCAGTTCAACTATACAGGGGCGTGGATTTTTGCTTTGTCTGAAAAGCGGAATAAAAGCTTGGAAAGGATGGCGAGTGTTTTGCTTTTGACAACACACAGCACATATTTGTTCTGTATGTTAGGTATGAATGTTAGATTATACCATACAACACACGAGGAACTACAGAATCATGCTTCATGTTACCTTAAGTCGGTGTAAATTTGGGGCATCATCCAAGCAAAAAAAACCCCCCCAAAGAACGGTATGTGCTTGAGGGTCAATGCCAAAGCAAAATAAAATATTGATCTCACTGCAGGGCAAATGCTGTATTCTGGCAGTATGGTACTCATGGTGGGTATTGCGTTTTACACTGTTGACATAAATCAACTGGTCTATTATTCATAAATATTTCCATTTGAATTGGAGCATCTGCATATCTGATGGATGGTGCACAAAAGAACAACAAAAGAATCCCATTAATCCTGGAGGTTATACTGCATCCCGGTAATGATCTAAATAAAGGAGCATGTTTTGCTAAGAAACACCTTTGTCTGTGTTTGTGTCAGATTGTCAAAGCGTTTAGTTCATAAATGCTCTGCGTGGATAAAAACCTCTATGATATATCATCTGAAAATAAAGCTAAAAATATATCACTGCGAGATCTAAGATTCCAACTAAACTTTACTTGCTTCTCCCAAACATATAACATAGTGGTAATGATAAGCAAGTCTACTCTCTCTGTCACCATCCAGCCACTCAGACATCTATCTGTGTATGCAAAAATTTCCAAAGTGGGTAAATACTCAATCATCCTTGTAGTAATACATACCAGGGAGGTGCACAGCAACTGAAGCATGCTGTTTAAAAATGGTGCCGTATGGAACAAGGTGCAGGTCAATTAAAATTAATCATCCACTGGTCACATATTAGAATTTTGAATGACTCATAATTCGTGACATCCTTTTTATTCCTACTGAGGATGCAATACAAATTAAAATGACAAGGGACATATTGTTGTTGTTTTTTCACACCAAAGCTAGCACATTGAAATAAAGCTAAATTCAACATACTTATAACACTGAACTCCAAGTGTTGACTGTTCAAATAACGTAGTATGTTCCTTTCTTTTAAGCCTTCAGACCAATAAGCATGCACACCTGAACATGTACCACTAACAAGATGTAAAATTATGCACATTAGATCATTTGGATGGCCAGTATAGCTTAAAGAAAAATGAAATATTTAACCTTTTTCACCTGATGGCTAGTGTTAACAGTCAAACTTAAAAGACCAGTGTTGAAGATTTAGTGGTATCAGGCGGTGAGGTTGTAGATTTCAACCAACTGAACAACCATTCCCTTCCAAGCGTGTAGGAGGAACTATGGTGGCTGTAAAGCTTGCGATAAATGCAGAAAGTCCTCTCTAGAGCCAGTTTTTAGTTTGTCCGTTCTGGGCTACTGTAGAAACATGGCGATGCAACATGGTGGCCTCTGGAGAAGCGGATCTAGTCCCTATGCAGATGTAAAGGGCTCATTGTAAGGTAATGAAAACACAACTATTCTTATTATCAAGTGATTATACATTAATTGAAACATACTATTATGTTCCAAATCCGCTCTGCTAGAAGCTACTAAATCTTACACACTGGTCCTTTAATACTGGTCCTTTGTACTTTAATTTCTTTTGTTTCTTATCCTTTAAGAGGGCCTATTCACAAAGAAGTTCCATGGCCAATATGGTGAGCATCAGCTATGTATACAGCACATATAGTAAGTCTATGTGTTTCAAATAAAACAGATATACGTATATCTAGAATCATTTATATTACACAAATATAGATTTTCCTTTTTTCTTGTTCACATTTGATCGATGAACACATGAACCGGAACAGCGAAACCATAAGAAAGTCATTCTTCCGTGAGAGTTATCCAACAACAGAGTCCATTTTCACATCGGAGCGTTGTAAATCAGGTGGTGTCGAGTCGGCGTCTGTACAAAAGGTAATCCAACTGGTTTAAAGGTGACTGGTGTCTACAGTGGCTAAGAACAGTAGTGGCTGGGAAATGACGGCCAACTGTGCTGTCCGCATGGTGGTGGTGGTGGTGGGTGGGGAAAAGGGGGTGGGGGGGTGGGGATAAAACAGGCAATTTTCTTGTTCACCTTGAAAGCAAACAGAGAGAGAGAGAGAGAGAGAGAGCGAGATCTGGGCACAAACCACGTCAGTTCCTCAAATTATAACAAGACATCCCTCACCAAACCACAAGCCAGAATGAGGACAGCCAGTCCATAGCTGGTTGATATTCTTGCACCTGTGAAGAAAAGAAACAGCGGATTAAAAAAAAGATGACGCATCACATTTCATTTTCGGATAACAAAATACAAATTTATCTTAGGTGCCAAGTAGACAGACCAGTGGGATTCCAAGAATGTAAGAAATTAGATACTTTTCAACACATGAAAACAAATGTAAGTGCATTTCCCACAGTGAGGGTTTTATCACATATCACTGAATAAAGATGGAATGTGGTCTTTGGAAAGGATATTGATATTTCCAAACAAACAAGATCAAATTTGTACTTGCACATTTACAATCTAGCCAGTGACTATTCAGTGTTGCATTTACTGCCAGCTAGTAAGAACTGCAGCAGCCAATGGAAAAGTGTAGCTTTTTGTGTACTGCGCTGATGTATTATTAACTTAGTTGTTGTTATGAAGAATGTGTTTTCGGTGTCAGCCTTACAAACTGTAGCCTAATATTCACACTCTTAGCTCTGGTTTGGTCTCCACCAACTCTTGAGGTAAATATCTGGCTCTTTAGCTGCTCAAGTCTCCACTATGGAAACCAGGTAGTCGCTAACTTTGTGTATCTGCTGTTTGGTGCTGGATAGGTAGTGTACAGTTGTTTTTTAGCCGAAAACCAGGTTGAGAGTGATACGAGTGAAACAAAACAGTGTTTGGGCTGTAAGACCAAAACAAGGGGCTGAAAGATGCTAAAGGGGAACTGCAGAGTTGGATGATTGAATGATGAAGGATGAATTTGTGATGAGTGCAACATGAAGGGGAAACATGTTGGTAATAGTAAAAAAAAAAAAGAACATTTGTCTATGACACAGTGCAGTCTCTAAAAGTCAGACATCCTACTCTCCTGCCTCACCACACTGAGTGCAGACGACATCCAGCACTGGTACAAGGAATTGGCACTGAACATAAATCTGGCACTGCAGCATCGTCCACTATGAATGTAATTACTATTACTGATGTAATTACACTGCATTCCAAATTTGACACCATATGGTGTCATCAGATCTAGTCCATAAGGCTGCAGTCATCTATCAAGCCAAGGAACACTGCTTGGCTGCAGAGCAGGTTTAAAGGCCTGGATTCAAACACATAAATAGCAACATGTTGGGTTTTTTGTGTCTGTGTCGTAAAACAGAAAACAAGTGAGTTTTTGTATTTTTTGTTTAAGATTAAGAAAAGAGTTATTCCAATGTGCAAGACTTCTTTGCATATTCATCTCCTCAAGTACAGACATGCAGCCGCTGCTCAATGCACTTGCAGAGTTAGGATCCGTAGAGTAGTGGAGTATTCAAACAAAACCGTAAAGGTCTAAGATTAGCACCGTGCTCATAATGATTGGACTCATTCTTACATGAATGCCACAATCGCAACCAAATAACTGCAGAAAAGTGCAAGTGTAACTCCAACTGCTTTTAAAGTGGATTTACACAGGCAGCTACCGTAGCCTCGGCCGGCCGAGCCTCTGTCACACAACAGGTTGCTCTCACAGTTTACTGAGCATCTGACATGACTAACAACTGCAAACTGGAACGCGGCCGCCTCAGCCCACCATTTGATTCGCATGGGGACATCGAATCTGAACGGTTGAGAGCAAAGTAACAGATGACACGTATGCAATTCTATGCAGCAGGATGCTATGGACACAGAGAAAAATATTTTTTTTTAAAGACAAGATTTACTCTCAATTGGCAGAAACTGCAGAAATGGAGAGAAAGAAATAATCAGAGAAAGAATAAAACAGCAGAAAGAAGTGAGAAAACGAGGAATATGAAGTTGTAATCCTGTGAAATAAGGCAGGGGAAATAGAAAATGAAATATTCACTAAATCATATTGACATTTACTGGATCCCTCTGTTAGACCAGGCGATGCTTCTAAGAGGGAAATCGTCCACAGGGACTCTTTGTTCCTTGCGGCCTGGCTCTGGATTGTCTTGGTTTGCTGGTGGGGGATTGAGGGATGAAGGGGGAGGGGAAGGGGGAGGGGAGGACAGAGATGGAGGGCTTTGACCCTTTATTCCTCCCCACCACATATCATTTGGCTTGAGGTGATCTAGAGAACAGGAGTGCCACAGAGGAGCAGCAATCACTCTGGGCCAAAACATCCTTCACACAGAGAATAATTAATCAGCCTCCAGCTAGGAGTCAGAGCAAGACCCAGACAGGGAGAGGAGAGGCAGAGCAGAACAAATGTACAGGAGAAACGTGCCATAATCCAGTAATATTAAGCATTTTTACAATTATTAAAGATGCACAATTTTGTTGAAGTGCTTCATAATATCTGCATGGAGGATTTGTCCTTGTCTGTTTCCTTCTGTTTTTATGGATAAAACCTCAGAAACACAACACAAGGTAGATTTTCCTGGGGGGGGGGGGGTTTCCATACATGTGTGAGTCCCTAAGCCGTTGCACAGTTTGCCTATGCTGTTCAGAACATCCTGTATTGCATCGTGTTTGAAACATAGTCATGGAAGTCACATATCTCATGTTCAACAAGCTGGTAAAGAGACACCGAGGTAATAATTGGATTCTAGTTTTTTAATCTACTATGTCAAACTGCCATTTCAAGACAATTTGGCACATTATTGGCCAGGTTAGTGCTCTACTAAGCGTTGAGTATCCTGCTTCAGATTTCAGTATTCAGGCTTAAATAATGTATTAATAGCTCAACCAGCTCTGGCCTCTTAACAGTGTGAATTGTGACTGTGCTGCATGCTTTAGCTATGTTAATTCAGTGACTCCCTGTTTGTGTGGATTGCATCAGTCATCGTATGAACTCCTACTGCACTGCAAAGAGTTGATTTCATCAGTTGTTTATATTCCTAAACTGCAGATGAGTAAATGTTATATGTGTCCTTGTGTTTTTCTATCTAAAAATTGACATTTATTTCCACTAGATTATTGAATGTGATGAATAGGTAAACTGTACAGTTTGTTTTTACTAATCTCAGCCTAAATTGAGACGCTCCTCTTTGGTATGTGCTGTATCTTCTCCAGTGTTTTCTGTTTAAAAAGTATTGTACATCTTCATGCGTGACCCTTACTGTACATACTGTTCAGGTCAAATTTTGACAAATTTTGATCATTTTGACCATTGACATTTGGCAGCTTTAAAAACACCCCAAATGTCTTTTATTCTTAAATGTGATTACTTTTCCTAAAGTGGCCCAAAATGCACAAAAATGAAATATATTAAAATGTTTGTCCATTGAAGCTGTTTTGGGTCAAATTTGACCCGTATCTATTGAAATGGCCTTTTGTTAAATGAATAGTTAATAGTTTTAATAAGATAGTAGTTATGAGGATTTATTTTAATGATGTAGCAGTGAAGACTGATGGCTCTAATGGTTATACAATAAACCCCACACTTCCATAAAGTTATAAAATACATTTACATCATTATTGCTATGTTATATTTTCATGTCTGAGGTAAAATAGGACATGATATTGTGTGATAGGAGATGTTTAGTGGTGTAAAAGCTAAAAAATACACTCTCTCTGCTCTCTGAAACATGAATCAAGGTTTAATCACATTTATTGATCAGTCAGATCCACTATTGATGCTTTCTAAACACATCTGTGATTCAACATTTGGTATAAACACTTTTTATGAGAGGATTCTTAGACCCTGAACATACCGTTAGGTTGCATACTATGAATAGTATGTAAGAGTTAAAGGATGAGGCTGAAAATATTCTCTATTTCCTTTATTGAAATTGTGATTCAATGGAAAGACCAAAACCAACAATGAATAGATCTCACTAAACAGTGTTAGCCACACTGTTGTATTGGCTGACATGTTCCTTTGTTGTTCCCATGAATAGTAAAAGCATAAAATCCATGCCTGAAAATAACACAGTGGCCGGTTGTTTCAGTAAAAAAGAAACTATATTTTCAACATGTTTTAAAAAAAAAAATGAATGATTCTATTCACGTCTTCAGTAGGAGCTGATGGGCTTAGGGCTGAATGTCACAGACAGTATTGAGATGCACACTAATCCATTGTTGAGTCTGGTCTGCTCATGTGGTTTGCCTTATCCATGAATATCCATAAATCATACTCTGTGATACAGGTAGAGTTAAAATATTAAAAATATTTCAAATTTAATTTTGAACTCTAATTTTCTCCTTTTAAATGAATCTAATTAAATTTAGCTTGTGTTGCTGCTTGATCTCACTTTGGCACCTCTGTCAAGAAGTATTGATAAAAGTAATTAAACATCTATTTGTGTTGGTTTAGAGAACAGTGCTTGTGTTGATTGGTATGCCCTTGGAGTAGATAGCTAATTTAAACTGAGGGCAGAACAAAACTAATCACATAACAACACTGTTCACAATGCTTCCAATCCTAAAAAGGTCCAACCGCAGCACAGCTGTGAATGCTGCATTCTGGATATTAAGACTTTCCTTTGAAACACCTGAAATATCGTTTAACTGAACAAATCTGCGCCTGTTTTTTTGTCAGATGAAACCAAACACAGCAGGATTGCAGAGGCAGGCCGCCCAGCCGTCCTTTAACCCAGCATTTCTTTAGTATTAATTCTGACAACTTGACAACAAGATGCGCTTTAAAAAAAATTTGCATAACTAAGTCTGAATTGTATTCCTGACACCTGCTGTCTCCCCAGAACCCGGCGATCAAGCTACTCTTTACTCACAGAGCAGCAGGGTGATTGTTATTCATGCTTTTGTTATTTGCTGTAGTGATGGTTTTTTATTGTTTCACTCGGTAATTAGAAAGCCTTTTTTTTCAGTTTGGTTGTCTGAATAAACATAGACAGTGTAAAGGAAGTGCATGTTGGTATGATTACAGCTAAATATCACACACATGACCATGACCATGTTTTCAGATGATCTGCAATGATTCTATTCATATTATAATATATTTTTTATTTACTCTGATCAATCTGGGTTTGGGTTTTTTTTGTTGGTTTTATTTTCATACTTTTGGACATGATTTCTTCAAGTTCTTCATTTATGATACAAACTCATTTTTACTATTTTCCATTTATTTCATGACAGTTAAACAAGTTCATAGCTGTAACACAAGAGTCAGTGTAGCAAAGTGGTGTCGAACTGCTCCGTTTGAGTCAATGTATACTGGATTACATCACTAACCCTGGAACTCCAAGTTAATTATATTTGATACATGAGACCTCTACATTATCAGTGTGATCCTGTACAACCTGCTGATATGATCAGTTACATGTAGTGCACAGATAAACCAATGCAATGTTGAATGACTAAATATTTTGTAGCTTATTTGATGGTTCATTCCTGTTGAAAATGTGTGTATCAAATGAGATACAGCAGGTATACTGTAGAAGCTCATTCATCTGTAAATCTGTCAATTATCATTGTATTGCATTGCATGCTTTATGTATCATCATCATCATGCATAACAATTATTCAGGACCTATAAAATGTTGTATAGTATTTAATTAATTTGAATTACTTGTCAGGAGGTAACAGTGACACAACATGTTGATGGTTCAGGCTTACAGAATGAAATATGATGCTGATCTCTAAATGCATTGTTTTATTTTACTTCGAGGATCAATCCTTGAATGTTTCCACCTTTAAATATTGTCATTCACCTTGTCATATCTTATCACTGTTACACAAAAACTTTAGAATAACAACTGTTCACCAAACTTCTTTGGCTTAAAAAAAATGTTCTTATAGATTTCAGACAGCTCCGGGGAAAGTTGGATCAGAGCCGATTATAGATGATTGCAGTATTTTCTGTCTGATTGTACAAAATATAATTGGTCACGATGAATAATATGTTAGCTGAAGCAGTATAATTAAGAATAGAATAGTTTCAACCTATTGAACACCTGATAGGATGTTGAACTACTTTTTTGGGGAACTTTTTATCAGGGATGCAAACAAAGAATAATACCAGATCTGATATTGATTGTTTTTTTAGCAATCATCATTCTAAATGTCTTCATTGTCCACACTTGTCACTGTGGTATAATTCTACATAATATATGTTTTTCTCAGACATACCTCACCCAACATTAGAATGTCTAGCAGCAGAATTTTGTTTCCATTTCAATCAAATTATTTCTCCTGTATCTATATATTTATACATTATTAATGATTTATATTGTTGTTATATTGTTATATGTTAATTATTCCCAGACAATTATAGTTTCCACTCAAATGATATAAAATGTGTGGTATTCTATAAATATACCTGACTATTGCTGAGATGTAAGAACAACATGGCAGCATTGTTAGAATAGAGTCTGACAGGACAATCACACAGATTGGAAATAAGCCAGCAGTTTAGCCACTGGTTCCTTTTTTTTTGGGGTTTGTCCCTTTCTAACATCAAGGTGTACAGATAACCTCTCACAGGTTTAACCAATGCAATTCTGAGTTTCAGTTCAATGATATTCAAAAGGCCAATGAGGTTAAAACTCTCCAACAAAACAAGAAACGAGAGAAAAATGTTGAGAACAGTAAGAAATGAATAATTTGTTCCTTCTTTTTGAATTGCTTAGTCATCTTGCAAATCCCTCAGATATAACTTAAGGAGTCCCAAACCCCACTGATCTACATGTGGGGCTAAAACTAAAACTGAAAGCACCTGGAATGTTGCTAATAATCCCTCATTGCACATAATAATACAAAACTCCTCTTTAATTTGACTGCAGCAGTCATTTGGAGTCCTTCCTTCAATACAAATCACATTGAAATTCAGTCTGATTTCATATTTGCATAACTTGCAAGTATAGCCTCAACCTATTAGCATGCATCTGGTGTCTAACTATTTCCATTTGTTTTTACTCATAAATTGGATGTTTTTTCACTTCAAAACTAACCTTGCCAGCAAGCATACCAAAGGTAAGAGTAGCTACCTTCTGTTTGCTAAAGCTATTTTTAGAAAAACAACAAAGGGGGAACATTTGTGAATTATTGTTTTTTTGTACACTTGCATTTTAATTGCTGAGCGAAGGAAAAATACAGAAAAAAAGAGCTGAATATATAAACATTTCTACCTTTTATGTAGCCAGTAGTATTATCATTTCATGTGTTAATCACTCTGGCTAAAAGCATCTCCAGTCTCTTTCTTTAGTAGATTGGTTGTCTAAAGAAAAAATGAAAGCTTAGATTGAAGAGGCAGATATGATTTGGAGATATCTGACTTTTATTCAGTGTCTCAGGATTTAATAGTGTGCATAATGCCACTTTTGAGTTTGTATTTCCTTGGCTCTGTGCCACCGTGTGAGGGACTGCACACTGACTTATCTGTAGGTATAATGAGTGAGAGTATCTGTCTGAGCTGGAGACCTTTTCAAGCTTTCTCGCTGCACGCTGGGATAGAATAGACCAGCCGCTGAATACTCTTCATTTTGTCCTACTTAACCTAACACAACACTCTATATTTTGCCAAACAGTTTTGGCTCGGTGAAACGGTGATGTGGAATATCGATTCCGGGGCCAGCAATGCGGACAGGTTCAGGGGAGGCAGGGAGGTGAATCACCACAGCGCCTCCACAGGGAGCTCAAACTGGCTTAGTGCCAGTTCCATCTATTCCTCCTGATCCCTGTTTGGCTGACGGGCATGCCGACTGTCTCTGTGACTCGCTTGCTTGCTTGCTTGCGTACTTGCCTGGTGGCTCTGTTGTAAAACTGGCTGTCTGGTTTGCTTGTCGCCCCTGATGTGCTCTCTCTAACTGAATATCTTGCTGCCTGAGTCATGACTGAATTTTTGGCTGACTGGCTGGTTAAATACAACCGGGTGTCATTACCTTGCAGCTCGACTGTTAAACCGTGGGTGAGGCTGAATGTGATAACAGTCTGTGTGTGTAGCACATATTATACAATGTGTAACACAAAAGCTCCAAAATGACCATCCACCACATTGGAAAGAATCACAGTAGCAGTTTGGAGTGGTTTAGCACACATTACTGCAATAATTTACTAAACTATTTCACCTGAACTGACAAGAAGAACATGAAAACTAAGCAGCTGATTAGTTTTAATGTGAAGACCCACCAAGGACTTGAGTTTCCAATTGTATTTTTCATACAAAAATACCTATTCTATGAAGTTTTCATCCCGTCTGTACTCGTTAACACAGGAAATTAGAACCAAGCTGCTAGTTTGCAAAATGTACAGCTAAATGTTGCCTTAAACCTTCATTTAACATTTACCATCAACAGCACAATGTTCCTACAAAACAGTACTATTGCTATACAGACCTGTAAAGTTCTTGCTAAGGTTTTAGAGAGGTGATTGTGTCCATATAGGGTATCCTCAACCCCAACTGGTCGAGGCAGATGGTCGCCCACTTAGAGTCCGGTCCTGCCTGAGGTTTCTACCCGTTAAAAGGGAGTTTTTCCTTGCTGCTCATGTGGGAATGTTGGGTCTCTTTAAATTAAATTAAAGAGTCTAGACATGCTCTATGTGTAAAGTGCCTTGAGATAGCTTTATATAAAAAAAGATTGATTGATTGATTGATTGATTGATTGATTGATTGATTTTCTGGTATGAGATATTCATGACACCATTGTCACATCCTGCCTGAACTTTCTGTTTGTGTTTTAGTTCCTGTTTATTTTGAAATGTTTGTGTTTCTGTTATGTTTACTTCTTGTGGTTGTGGTTCTCTTCTTAGTTGATTTCCTCATGTGTTTCACCTCTGTCTTGTTCGTATTACCCCTCGTGTATTTTAGTCTTGGTTTTCTGTTCAGTCTCTGTTGGATCTTCTGTTCAGTCTTGTCTCCACGTGTCAATTTTTTGTCAGTAATTTTTCTCCTTAGTTCTGTTCTGCTCAGCGCTCAGTTCTTTTGGTTTTTGTTCACACATTCAGGAGATAAAACCTTTTTCTGCAGCCCTGACTTCGGTCTCCTGCATTCGGGTTCCACCTGCTCAGCTTTACATGACAACCATGTCGTTTATGGCTGCATTAGACCTTCAAATGGAGATACTTTACGTGAAATTTGTACATATTCGCCAAAAATTCAGTCTGAAATATTTTGTATTTTTAGAAAATGTTGTGTTCAAATAAAAATTGAAATTAAGTTTGAGCAAAGTTTGGCTACAAGGTATGAGTTTGTATTGACAGACCCACCAACAGGTCAGCTCTTGTTTAGTAGTTTTTACAGAACATAATGTTTGTTATGTAATGTTATAATAAAACTGTATTAAGCCAAGGACTGATGCATCCAAAGCTGGCAAACATTCTGGAAACAACTTCCAATAACATCTCAGTTGTATAAAAATAATTTTGAGAGGACAAGGACAAATGTGACGACTGCTATAACCAAGTAAAAGGAATGAATTCAGTGTGGGCAATTCACTGCTGCCAAAATACAGCTGCTACCCCGCTGCACTGTCTGAAACACAACAGCTTGAAACTGTAGCTTATACTGAAGAATTGTAACTATTTGGAACATGTAGGTGTTGAATGGAAGAGGTCTGAGGATGGACCTCTGGGGAACAATTAAGAGTTGTGAAAACACCCTACTGTATATATATATATTTTTTTAGCCTTTTTAATATTTTTCTAATGTGACCCACAGTATACAAAAATAGAAATACAATGCTTACAAATTTGTATATATGCAAATATACACATCTGACCTGTGTTTATTAAATAACTAAATAAATAAATAATTCAAACATGTTCTTCTGGACCATAAAATAGTTATTGTGAATGGTTTTTTTTCACAAGATTAATCAAACATTTATTAATTGCTGATTGCGGAATTTATCAATGTGAATTGGTGTAGAGACTAATTATGAGTCTGAATATGAACAGTATGTAAGAGTTAAACTAAACGGGCCTCACCTTCATACCATATCAGTTACATGACACCAGCTGAGAGCTTGAACAAGCATCAATCAATCAAACAATCAAACTCAGTAAATGACCCATGATACCTGCCAGTCACAGTTAACATCTTTTGAATTCTTAACATTCAGACTATTGTCAAATAAGCTGCCTGTCAGTGTGGAAAATGTATGGATAAAATGCAGTGGCATGTACAGGTTCAGATTCATTAAATAGGACTTGGTATTACAATCCCTGAAGATCGGGCACTTTACTTGCCAGTGTGGAGTCTTTCTTGGATATGACCACCAGATGGCACCACCATTGCGACACATCTAGGGCTGGGTATCGTTTAAAAAATTACAATACCAGTACCAATAGTACTCTTAAAGTGATACTGACACCAACTGAGTACTTTATTCTATACTCATTACACATTTTGTTTACTTCCTTTCATCCAGTGTAACAGGCGTGTAGTGTAGACACACTTTAGAGCATTCAGGTGACATTTTGGCTGCTGAATGCTCAACACGCTTATTCAAATTCACCACCAAATATGGGTTCTAGCTGCTGTGGCAGTGGACCAATCACATGTCTCGTTATTTTGAAAGATGCTTGTGATGATTGGCTGTGAGGAAGTCAGTACAAACAGTCATATTTTCTAGCTGTGGGTGCAAAAAGGATCGATTGCAGGTTTGACAGAAGATGTTTCTACTTGGTATCGATTTATTTTGGTCGATACTTTAAAAGTATCAAATACCAATACCCGATGTTATTGGGTGATTCGGCCTTTTGTCACAAGTTCAGAAGTAATATTCAGTGGTAAAAATATACAGGGAGTATGGATACTACTTTTTGTTAAAGCTAAAATACACAAAAATACAATCATAAACCTACAAACGTATTCTTGGAAAGTCTTTTTATTGTTCTAACTGTTGAGAATTGTTCATACCAGCTGTATGCTTCTACTGGTTGAATCTATCCCAGTGTAACCTCTCTATGCTCCATTGCAACCGTTGTAGTCTTATTTGACATGAGGACATCCAACCGCATCCACCACGAGGCTTCACTGATGCTCCGAACCGTTTTCCCCCTCACTCTGCACCCTCAGACATTAGCCAGATTTAAACACACACAGACAAGCGTGATTAAGGAAGGACGTGTGGAAGCATTCAAATGTACTTGAAATGACACATTGACATTGCGTGCGACTACTTGAGCGATATGAATGTGGAGGATGAACAGCGGTCCTGCTGTTCTTAACCACCTACTAGAGTGATGACTCATTGGTGTTCTTTCCTAAGACATATGCAGTCGAGGCAGTTGGGAAAAAAAATTACATGGTGGTTCTTAAAAACAAGGTCAGTGATTTTTTGTTCGGATGAATGCTTATGCAATCAAGCTGAGTCCATATTTGTTTTTCTTTCATGCAGCAGGAACCAGGCTGGCCTCAGGGGGTGTGGTGGTGGTGGTGGGGGGCAATTCTCGCTTAGGGGACATTTTTCTTCCCTTTTTTTGTATTCAGCTACCGTCACCTCTGAGCTTTGAGAGAACAACACTGCCAGGAACGATGGAGGCCGAGCTGTGATCTAACAACAACTGACACACTGGTGGGGAGTAACTGTGAACAAACCACTCTGCTGCTGATGCTGTTAATGCTGCTGCTGCTGCTGCTGCTGCTGCTGCTGCTGCTGCAACTCCACCAACCACAGTAACCCCCCCCCCCCCCCCCCCCCCCCCCCACCCCCACCCCCACCCCCCACCTGGAAAGTGCCTCATTGTTTACAGATGCAGCAATGCGGAAAAGGAAAATATCTGCACTCTTCCAGGTTTAATTTCATCTCAGCCCATTTACCTATTGTTGCTCATCTGCCTCAAACCCGAGCGAGGCCGTAATAGAACTCTGTCGCCCTCAGCCGCAACACCTCTCTTCCGCTCAGAGAAGGTGGCTAAGGCTGCCTGAGCAGTCACGGAGAGGCATTTATCAGTGTCAGACACACCGCACAGAGGACTCACTGCAACATAGTTGTCAGCATAATTTGGCTGCCTCATAATCTCCGACTCTGCAGCCCTGGGGATTATTCAACTTTTTACCTCTATTCAGTGGCAAGTAATATCTCTGTGTTTTTGCTTCAGGGTGCAGAGGACTGTCTGAGTCCAGAACAGGGCTGACTTTGTGTTTGAACTGTCTGACCAGTGAAGGGGGGAAGGGGGGGTGATTGGCATTCAAAGATGAGGAAGAACGGTACAATTATAACACAGTGCGATAGTCGGAGGGATGAAAAAAAAATGCAAAGAGTTAATAAGGAAGAATTTAAACTGCATGGGCCACCTGAGGGCAAAATGTAGCCTATTAGATAGGAAGCTATACTGCAAGTTGAACACACCAAAAAATACAAGACTTCTTCTATTCCCTCTATCAGCCTGACGATACCGAAATGAAACAGATAAGAGGGAATGTCAACCCTTCAAAACATCTTTCATAGTCATTAAATTAATCATGCAAAAATGAGATTTGATTGAATTAAAAAGTAAGGATTATAACTAACTAACTTGCAAAGTTAAGTTTTTTCTTTTCACTGACAAAGGCAGATGTAGCTTGATGTGATACTGCTCTAAAGCCCTCATACAGAGGTGGATGGGTTGGATGGATGGGTGTGAAAAGTGATAGAGACTGCCGTATGTCACCTGATAACAATCAGTGTTGGTTTATTTGAAGCATTGACTGAGATCTCTCAGAATATTACCCATCCTCCAGTTCAGTATGTATGTATATATATACTTTTTTCATACACAGTTTCCTCAGTCTGCAGTGATGAATCAGTTGCAGAGGTGAGAATTTCTATACTTTCTATACCTCTCATATTTGGCCCCTCTGAACATGAAAGTCTTAAAATCCGTATTGCATGACCCCAAACAAGGATCTTTCAGCTGTGCCGCTTTAATTTCATTTTAATGCTGCAAAACCTTTATGCAGCCAATAAATCAGTCAATAAATATCCCCTTTATTTGTCTAAGCTGAACTAAACTTTAACCATAGAAGTGGCAGAAGAGGAAATACAGATGAAGAGAATTGTTTCAGTAAATTCTGAAGTGTCATTTTAAAAGGCACTTGACAAACAATACTGCTGCTGTTAAGGGCTACAGGATAAAAGAAAACTCATATATGATGTTTTTTAAAGGCAAAGACAATATTTCTAAAGGAGACCTTTTGGATTATTAAGACTATAACAAAAGCACTTCATATGGTCTGCAGACGTTCATACTTACCAGACAGAAAGACTAAAATGACAAGATAAATGTGCTCTGAATTATCTGTGAAATAATGAAATAAACATGAATCATTTTTTTTTTTTTTTTTATCTCTAAAATTATAGGTTTTATGATTCTATCATTTATAATTTAGCACTTAATCCATTTGATATTCTACAAATGAGTGAGAAACACCTTCATGGACCAAATAAAGCAAATCATTAAAAATGGGTTGAGATAGTAGATAATTACAGCTATTTCAACTAATATTAATAATAACCCATAATTACAGGTTAACATCATTGTGTCCAGAAATTGTGTATTATTGTTATTTATTTAGGATTAACAGGTATATATCATCAAGTTGTTCTCGTGTCTTTTAAACTAGCAACAGCTCCCATAATAGGGGGAAAATAAGGAGAATTTCCACTCTCCATTAAGACACAAAACCCTCATTTAAATACTGCTGTTTTCACCGGTTGTCATTTGCGCAGTTATTCTTAGTAGATCACCAGCAAAACGCACGCTAACATGCAATCTCACACATAATTTAACATTCTTTATTTTGGCTCTAAGTAAATCAGACCCTAAGTGTACCTATGGGCAGGATTTGTCATCACAGCTACATTAGTTTGGAGCTTTGTGTGGTCCCATTAAATTAACACAAGTATGATTTGGAAACTTAAAACCTCTGTAGAAAAAAAAATATATATTTTCATAAGGAGTGTGCATCAATTTATGGATTTTAACAAGGTAACTGCACTTTTTTGTAGGGAAAACTTTAAAAAGATTATATACATCTTAGAACATGATCTTTAAATTCAAAGCTCACATTATTGAATCATGATGAAGTGTGATCAGATGGTTTACTTAAAAAAAAACATTTAAGTAAACCAACTGATGTGAGATGGTGATAGCTTTAGAGGATGATTGAATTGTACAGATTGATGCAACACTTGATAAAATTGCTTGAATGGAGGATTTTTCTCACGTTTGTCAAAGTAATCCACTGGGGAAACACGAGCGAACTCATGAGAGGGCTCAATCATCCTTTGCCGGCTCGGACCACACGTTTTCCATTTCTCGCCGTGGCCGATCGTGTTTGCACTCACCAAGACGACTCAATACACATTACAGCTCCCATGCATTTTTGAAAGGATTTCACCCTCGCTGTGCTTGATGAAGGACAAAGGTAACATTGATATTCTTTGCAATCTGCTGAATGTAATTACATACTGGGTATTAGAATAAACCGACAGAGATGTGGTTGAACTCCCATGATAGAGACATACTGCAGTAAATCTCATGAATTACATTTGTTCAAGTTCGATGGAAATAATATTAACTTTAATCCACTGCTTGTAGCATTTTATGTGATTAACTATTGTAATGGTGTAACTTGTGTGTAGATACACGAGACAATCCTATTAAAAATGAGTGCAGTGTGCGGCTTGTATTACTTTCAGCCCCTTCGTTCTTATAATACCTGATCTGCAGGTGTCTTTTTGATCTGACTAATGTGGCAAATGAGCATGATAACTGAGAAGTGGTGGAATTAAAACTAAATAAATCTGTAACATTATTTAAAAAGCTGCCATCCAGCTTAGAAAAGGGAGTTCCAGAGCTGAGTAGCCTGCAGCTTGAAGACCCTTTGTAATAAAGTGAGTTTTCAGAAGCACCAGAGGAAGCCCCCGCTGCTTATGAGGAATGGGCTTTTCTAAAATGGGAGCCTGACCACATAGAGCCTGAAACATTAACAGTAAACTCTTAAAATCAATTTTAAAACTGGCGGGTGGCCACTGCAGACAGGCAAGAATTAGTGGGATGTGTTCTCATCTCGGAAGCTATTTAAGCAGCAACATTTTGGGTATGCTGGAGGTGAAGGGTTGACCTCCAGCTGAACTCTGAATAAACAGAAGTGCAACACTTAAAAGAAATATGAAGTAAAACAGCAGACTTCTTCAATATCTGTGATGGCTTTAATCCTCAGCTAAAGGAAACCAGATTGCATCCTCATCGATTGGTTATCATCGTTATTATTATCATAGTGGACAGTCCGATTTTGATTCACTGACTCCAGAAAGGTGGCATCTCACTCTAAAGACCTGCTGCTTGGTCATTATGCCTGCTCTGTAAACCTTGTCAGTTATATAATTGAAGCTGTTACACAAATATGTGACTCACGCCTCGAAATTTGACACATCACCGCAGGACTTGCGTGCCGCTCTGACTTTACACTTCGCTGCTGCACTTTTAATTCAATCAGATTCAACTTTGACCTTGTTTTGTCGTGAATTTTTGATGTGCAGCCAATAGGATGACAGCTGTCTATGACTTAAACTGAAAGTGACTTGTGACTGACGAAAAGGTTATGCCGTGTTCCTGGTTTCCTAAAGAGTATACCACCACCTTAAAACCTTAAAACAGTGGTTTCCAACCCTGCTCCTGGAGAGCTACTGCCCGGCATGTTTTAGGTATCTCCTCACTCTAACACACCTGATTCTAATAATGAACTCATTGTGAAGCAGCTGAAGTTGTCAAGGGGTTTGATAATCAATAATTATTAGAATCAGGTGTGTTAGAGTGGGGAGATACCTAAAACATGCCGGGCAGTAGATCTCAAGGAGCAGGGTTGGAGACCACTGCCTAAAGGGATTTCACTAAGGCTGAATGCCAACACAGCTCATTGCGATCATGTAAAATCCAAAATGAAATCAATATTAGACTAATTCAGACAGGTAACTTACATTAATGGATGTGTATAAAGTTCAAGGTTTAAACATAAAATTAAAGTGATGAGGATCGTTGATTATTACCGAAGTCTCAACAATTGTTTGGCCTGCTTTCATTAAAAACACATTTTCCAACTGTATTCTAGGGTCAGAAGATTCCCAGCTCGTCCAGTCCACATGTTGATGTGTCCTTGGGCAAGATACTTAACCCTGAATTGCTCCTGATGGCTATGCCATCAGTGTATGAATTGGTCTAAATGGGTGAATGTGACATTTCACATGTAGTGTAAAAGCATTTTGAATGGTCAAAAAGACTAGAAAAGTGCTATAGAAGTATAGTCCACTATAGAAGTGCTATAGAAGTACAGTCCACTGACCATTCTTAGTTTTCAACTGTTACATTATGTTACAATAGTTAGGTAAGTCCATATACCTTGAACACAGTCTGCTAAACTATTCAGAGCATTTTGCACACTATTCAGGATTCTGAAAGTTGGACTTCCATTGGATCTGCAGGGTCAATCTACATAGTATCTGCATATCTGCATGTCATTCTGAATGATGCAGAATCACCCTTTTCAGAGTACAAAGTTTGAACGTATGCCTCCATTCACTTTTGTCGATTGTTGAATGTACATATAAGGAATCAAAAAGTACACAATAGTGTTATTGAGCATCATTATCTGCCCAATAAAGCCATCAACCTTAACTTTAACATTTGTTAAACCAAATTGGCAGCAACCGATATTACACTGTGACCATGAGTCCAATATTTAACTACCATATCTCACCCTCAACATGTAAAGGCAATATCAGTGGCACAGTTAAATTGCCCAAGGGCTTGCCAAAATAAGACTTCTATCAAGCATTCGCAGTACCTGTAGCAAACCAGATAGTAGTTGAAGTATAAAAATGACAGGTATTTGTTTTGCCACCACCATTAACTTATGGAAAATCTATGGTGGGATACTTATCTAGATTGTTAATTAGTTCCCAAAGCAATCTTTGGTAGGGTTAGGCATTATGTTTCACAAGAACAAAGTCCACAAGAACAGAGGTACAGACAAAAATGCTCATTAGGAAAAGAATTGCCTTCTTTTTTAATGGGAGTGGGGGGTTCATAGAGCACTTGACTGCTCTATGACATCATGCCAAAGCAAAAGTATGTTTGTAGCTCTCAATGTCAACCAAACATTCTTCTAATTCGGTTACTCACTGGTGTAGTAGTGTGACTAGGATGGTGGCTCACGGACATGTCAAACTCATGAAGGTGATACAGCCAGAATTTATGCTGGAAGTAAAAAGGCTGCCAGTATTTTGTGTTCTACAGTGCCCTCTTTACGTAACTCCCTCCCAAGGGCCTTACCTGAGCCGGGGTTGTGTTTAGCTGTATTGGATGTGTGAGAGGTGGAGGTGGAGGCCACCCTCTGGTCTGAACTCATGCCGTCGTGGCCCAGAGATGAGCTGGACTTTCTCGGCTTCTTGTCTGTCAGGTGCAGCGGGGAGCTCTTCTTGGGAGGTGACAGTGGTCGTCGTGGCCTGGCCGTGACATTGACCTTCAGCCAGGCTTGGGCTTTGTATTCCACAATCTCTCCGTAGTTAGCTCGTGTCACCCGGCACTCGTACAAGCCTTCATCATTTTTGCTGACTCTGGACATCTGCAGTTTGTGTGAGATGTCGTTGCCCTGGACTTTCACCGTCTGTAAGAGTGATTACAAGAGACCACAGTGTGAGAACATTGGACTAAGTACTGCAAGGGTTCATGACCCGTCATGCCATTGTATTCTATCCTTTTATGCTAACACATTGAAAGACTAGTCAGACAGAGGTGAGAAATAAACTGCTAGTTGCACAGACAGTATTTGGCTTGACAGGTTGGGGCTATAACAATATGTGTGTTTTCATGCACATTTTTATACATATTTTCAATTTTCACAAAAAGGTTGAAAAGATACAAAAAAGTCTTTGAACTTGACAAACGGAACAGACACAAAACTTGGTTTATCAATACAAACAAAATGTAATTTAGTAAAATGGAAACACACTTATTGAAACAAATCATGACAATAAGTATCTTCCACTAACTGAAGACACAAAAAATAGCAACAGATGCAAATATTTGATCTGTGGAAACGATGAGGAGAGTGTAACATCCCTCAGAAAAGTACATGAAACAAAAATGGATGTAATACTTCCATCATGTTATTCACATTGTTTTCCATCGTTTGAGGTTTGACCAGTGCTCTTTTAATTATGTACATACTCATTGTGCCACCAATTATCGCCACCAACTTTATCTTGATGAATCAACATCTAATGTTAACAAAACAGATGAAGATGGAAAACAATTATTTGCATTCCTTGCAGATTTTCTAAAAAAATATAAAAAATTCGCATTGCATTTGGATGGAAACCTGACTGCCATGATTGTTTGCAGGTTTGTTCTTCCCTCCTGTGAATAGCCCTCAGTGTTCCTGACTATTTTTTTATACTGGTGACAGTTTAGGATGGGCCAAATAGATAAAATACTCTATCACAGTTCATGCACATTTATATAAGGATTTCAATATACTGTATATGATAAAGCACATTTTTCTGAATCCAATATTATTATGAAGCTGTCCTGTTGATCTGTAACACTGGACAAAATAGTCTAACACAATCAGAGATAAAGTGATTGCTTCTTTAGTAGACAGGGTAAAGAAAAATATCTGATGGTTAACACATTTCAGTTGTCTCCCTGTATGTATGTCACTGTTGACAAATGCATCCGGGTTTATCCCGACAATAAACTCTGGATGACTAAAGAAGTGCAGTGCCTGCTAAGGAAGAGGAACACCGCCTTCAGGTCTGGTGATGGGGTGCTGTACAGTGCTGCTAGAGCCAATCTGAAGAGAGGCATTAGAGAGGCCAAGGCTGCCTACAGGAGGAGGATTGAGGACTGTCTCCAGAGCAACGACTCCAGGCAGGTGTGGCAGGGGGTCCAGCATATCACTAACTACAGACCCAGTAACATCTCGTATGTTGTTGGTGACGCCTCAATGGCAGAGGAGCTGAACCACTTCTTCGCCCGCTTTGAGGTGGAGTCACCGGAGGCAGCCACACTAAATCCACCAGCCCACAACAGTCACATCCTCAAGGTGGAGGAGCATGAGGTGAGGTGCACGCTGAGGGCTGTGAACCCGAGGAAAGCTGCAGGACCTGACGGCGTCTCTGGATGGGTGCTGAGGGACTGTGCGGACCAGCTGGCTGGAGTCTTTACCAAGATCTTTAACCAGTCACTCTCTCAGTCTGCCGTCCCTTCCTGCCTGAAGTCCTCCACAATTGTCCCACTCCCGAAGAAGAACAACACCAGCAGCCTGAGTGATTACCGACCAGTAGCTCTCACACCTATCATTATGAAGTGCTTTTAGAAACTGGTCCAGAAGCACATCACTTCAAATCTTCCACCCAGGTTTGACCCTCACCAGTTCGCATACAGAGCCAACAGGTCCACAGTAGACGCTATAGCCACAGCTCTCCACTCTGCTCTGTCCCACCTGGAGCAGCAGGGGAGCTACGCGCGGCTGATCTTTGTGGACTTCAGTTCGGCGTTTAACACCATCATCCCCAACAGACTGGTGAACAAGCTGTCAGACCTGGGAATATCTCACTCCATCTGCCTCTGGATCAAGGACTGCCTGTCTGACCGCTCCCAGAGGGTGAGAGTAGGCCCCCACATCTCCTCAGCGCTCAGCCTAAATACTGAATCACCTCAGGGCTGTGTGCTGAGCCCCCTACTCTACACCCTCTACACCCACGACTGCACCCCCGTCCACTCCAGCAACAGCATCATCAAATTCGCTGATGATACCACTGTGGTGGGGCTCATCTCTGGGGGGGATGAGTCTGCATATCGGGACAAGGTGGAGCAGTTGTCAGTGTGGTGCACAGCAAATAACATGGCACTGAACACTACCAAGACAAAGGAGCTGGTCATAGACTACAGGAGAAATAAAACCGACACTCCGCCCCTGTTCATCGGCGGGGACTGTGTGGAGAGGGTCACAGACTTCCGGTTTCTTGGAGTTCACATGGAGGATGACCTGACCTGGAGCATCAACACCACTGCTATCATTAAGAAGGCACAGCAGAGATTGTACTTCCTGAGAGTACTCAGGAATAACCAACTCTCACAAAAACTGCTTGTGTCCTTTTATTGTTGCTCCTTTGAGAGCGTTTTGACCTACTGCATGTGTGTGTGGTTCTCTAGCTGCACAGCTACAGAGAGGATAGCGTGCCAGAGGGTCATCACCACAGCCCAGAAGATTATCGGCTGCCCTCTCCCCTCCCTGAAAGATCTGTACAGTTCCCGCTGTTTCAGGAAAGCTCGCCATATTCTCAGGGACTCATCTCACCCAGGACACTCGCTGTTTGGGCTGCTGCCCTCAGGCAAACGCTACAGGACATTGAGAGTACGCACAAATAGATTTCAAAACAGCTTTTACGCTAAAGCCATAAATGCACTAAACTGCATTAAATAATGGCAATTATTTATTTATTTTTGTTTCTGCACTTTAAAGACGGCATCTCAATTTCGTTGTGCTTTGTACAATGACAATAAAGACTTTCTATTCTATTCTATTCTATTCTATTCTATTCTATTCTATTCTATTCTATTCTATTCTATTCTATTCTATTCTATGATGCCGGTGCTCAAATTTAGTGATGTCATATTGAAAAGATAGAAAAAGTTTGAAAAAGACTGAATTATGGCCTTTTAGGAGATTTAGTTTATACTCTTACAAATGATTAAAACATCAGAGCAACACTGTTAAAATATTCCTCCATAACATTAAAACTTCATGACTAAATTAGCAACTATTAAAGTTAAGGTTGAGTTGCTATTTATTAGATTTGTAACAGTCAAAATCCCACAAGCATTCAAGGTTCAAAGATAAATTCCAATTGGTGCACAAAACTACTTGACATCACATTTTCCTGACTGAACACAACCACTTCAAAACACTTGAGAAGACAAAAGTGCACGGTCAACATATATTCATGTAGGACCCGTTATCACTTTGTTAAAATGATTGATAAAAAAAGATATGTTCAGGGTCCTTAAAGCAGGTATCCTGAAATGGAGTATTTATGGCTCAGGATTAAACTAAATGACTTGTTGGAGGATTTTGCAGCGATTGCCTCTTGACTGCTGCTGTGACTGGATGACTGTGAGAAGACCAGTGCAGGACTGTTTCAATGTGAAAACTAATACATTAGATATCATATTTGGGCCTGTATATTAAATGATAAGGCTGGCAATTTTTTCTATATTGTTCCGGTTGTCAACAAATCTCATGTAGAGCCATGTGTGTGTATTAACCATGAAGGAACATGTGCCTCACTAGATTGTTGTGCTGTTTGGATGTCATGTAGGTGTATACAACTGCAAACCTCCCAACATAGCTTTCAGTCTTTTATGACTGAACGCTATCCCTCCCATCACCTATTCTCACTACTGCCATCTGGAAGATGCTACAGAGCCTTAAAGACCCACACTTCCAGACTCAGAAACAGCTTTTACCCAACAGCTATCAGTGAACCCCTCCACCCCCACTCCTCCACTGCCACCACAACAATTGTACCTCAAGTGCAATCATAATACACTAATGTGCAATAACTGCATAAGAACTTTAACTTATTTTATGTTGTATTTTTAAAGTTATTTACTCATTCTACCCACAGTTTCTTTTAATGTGTGTGCATGTGAGTGAATTGACATATGAGTAGAGTGAATGGGGTACACTTTTCCTTTTATAAAGACCCAGCCAGCATATCCATGTGGGCCCCATAAGGGTTAAAAATATGGGTCCCATGTGGGTTTGTCTGCCGTTTCCATGATGGCCCCACCTGTGTTTGCCCATATGGGCTTCAAGTGTGTTCTGACCGGGTTTCAGGTGGGGCCCATCTGGGTGAGACTATGGGGTCTAAGTGGGATCAGAATGGACGTTAAATTGGGCCCATTTAGCCAGCCCACATGGGCTTCACATGTGGGGCTACGTTTCTGAAACAAACCCTAACCCACATTTAACCCATGTGGGGCCCACATGGACATGCTGGCTGGTGAGAGACAGCAAATTTCATTGTACAGTATGTTAACATGCAATGACAATAAAGGCATTTTATTCTACTCTATTTATGAGTAACAAAATAAATTCCCAGAGAAAAATCTATATTTTCTAGCAGACCTCAGGGCTTCATTTGAGTAGACATGGAGAATGGGTGTGTCTGTTAACCTGCTTGCAAGCTATGTGTGACGCCTGATAGAACCTTTTTAATTCTATATTTATTCAAGATTAGATCCACTTTACTGACTAATCCATTAAATAAACCAAAGGCACACCTGTGTGTGATTTCAAATGGCTTCCTTTATCTGTGTCTTTTAAATAGAAATTCCAGTTTCACACCTATGGTACTGTTCACACAGCAATGAGGGATTAATATCAACATTTCAGGTGTGCCCACTTTGGGTTTTACCTCCTCATTAAAGTTCAGAAGTGAGTATTGATTTGGCTTTACTTGATCTGAAACCTGTCACTCTGCATTGCACATCATGGCTATTTGACTATATTTAGACTCCAGTGAGGCAATCCTGGAGAGGACAGGTTGGTTCAGTGGGCAGTGGTGTTGAATGCTCCTCTGGGCATGGAGCTCACATGCACAGCAGCAGAGAAACAAGGGGCGGAACATTCACTGGTGCATGAATGCAGGAAGGGAACCACTCTGACACTAATAATACACTGCCACTGATTTCCCTGATTAGCTCCTTTCTCTGGTTGAAGGTGTATTATTCGAGGAATCAGCTGCTGTTGTGTGTACGCTGGGAATGAAACGCTGCCAACGTGGGGTTTTTTTGAGAAGCGCCGGGACACACGAAATGTTCTTAGACTTACACTTATTTTCGTCCCCTCGTCATCAGGATCAGGCTCTGGTATCATCTCCATCTGGGAACACAGAAAGAAAGAGAGCATTAGCAGAGATATAGCAGCAGTGTGTAGCTCTCAAAGAGCCACTCTGAGGAGACATTCAAAGATGTATTTTATGTCAGACTCCCTAAAAACCACCTATGAGATTACAACGACAACTTCGAAAAAAGGCATCGTCCGCTTAGAGTTATAAATCTTTCATTTTGACATTGACGCGCAGTTTACAGACCGAGCGACCGCACTGCCACTGTTCTGCCTTTAAAAAATGAATGCACAAAGATTTCACTCTTGCCATTGTTTTTTTATTTATTTATTTTTAGATTTCTTTGAGAGGTTCTGTGTAGAGAAATTAAAAGGCAACTCTCAGACGCTGTAGTGAATGGAGGGGGGTGAAACCGGTTCAAACCAGGATGCTGTGTGACAAACTAAATTATGCCTCAAAACCTCCATCAGTCTCTGCAGTAAAAATAATATTAGCCATGAAAGCTTATGACAAATAATAAAATGTCAGAAGGCCTGGAATAACTTCTTGGTAAAAAAAAAAAAAAAAAAAAAAGAAGAAGAAGAAGAAAAAAATCAAAGTAGTGAAGCTCCTGGGCTCAAGAATTTACCCATGTTTGAGCCCCAGTGGCATAATTCAAGCACGGTGGCAAACACTAAGCCTACAGCCTACATCATGGACTGGGCATTGATTTTAGAGGCTATAATTTATTTATCTCACATCCGATGCCAAATGGATGTGTGCCCGGAAAAAAAAAAAAAAAAGTCTACTGACTACAAAGCTGAAGAGGAGCAAGAGAAGAGTGGTGCAGCAGAAAAGGGTCGGGGAGGAGGAGGAGGAGGAGGACAGGGTAGCTATTGGCTCCCTGGCCGACACACAAAAAAAAGGAAGGGCAGGAGAGGGATTAGATGGCTACTTATGAGCATTTGCAGGGGGGGGGGTTCCTTCAAGTGCTGTAATTACCTCGGAGAAACCGGCACTTTTCTCTGGAGGATGCCTGGCAGACAGGTGATTAATGAGCAGAATTAGGAGCCATAGCTTTCCTCTGTCTGCATGTATGCATGACTCTTACATCTTGACTTCACAGTTGGACCTGGCATCCTCCATTGTATCGAGGAGACGTCTTTAACGGCGAGGCAGGATTAATTGCCCTCAGTGTTGGCGTCGGACTGTTTCAAGTCATCAATTTCAGCCTCTTTTTTTTTTTTTTTTTTACAAACTTCACAGTGGTTATACGAGCTGGCTGTGCAGTCTATATATGTCACCTGAGAAGGATAAAGTTAGAGTGCTTCACTGGAGGACAGCTGCTCTGCTCGCGTCCTGATGCATTTTTTGGAAAACATTTGTTCACAGAGATAAAGATAGAGACGATAGAGGAAAACCATTAAATTGCTTCTCACACATTTCATTATAGAAAATCCTCTAGGGCTATTAAAACTCTATTATTTTCCAGCTCTAGTTTCCAGTATTGATTCATAATTTTTGCAATACAGAGAGAATAGTTTTCTTTGTTTTAATTGAAATCCTTTACTGGACTAAAAACAATCAAATTAACATGATTTTGCACGCTTATCTGGAGTTTTTAACTCGCTTAACTCTGAGAAAATAACCAGTGTGATGTCGTCAGGGTGATGCCGGCTATTAATAGGTGTTGGCAATTGCGAGCACCCACAGGGAAACCATACTGTGAGCACATATCAGGAGAATAATGCAGAGCAGAGAATCAGCAAGGCAGAGTTTTAACTGTGAGCTAAACCCGTGTCCGTTCTTTTCATGGTGTCCTGACAGTCTCCTTTAAGTTTTGACCACTCAGTGGTTTCACATAGTCGTATAAAAAGTGCATCATTTTGCATCACCTTATGAATCCCTGCTGTCTGACATGATTGCCTCTAACAAGCGCACAGTAACTTTCAGACCAAGGCCTTTGAAACAAATCCAGTCTATTAAAAAAGTTTTTAATGTAAGGTAGAGTTCCCCTTTGGCACCAAAACAGCCACGACAGCTCCTGAGCCCTCCGCCTCCACAGCCTTATTATTTGTATTATGTATACTGTTATTATGATTTTTTTTTTATATATATAAGCCCTATCTCTCAGTCCCTGTCACCCATGATATTGGTTGATATTTTTTTGCCATTAATTGGAGCAGTGCAAGCTTACCTAATGGTTTGCTATGATATACACCATAAGATGATGCCCCTTTGAAATAAAGGGGAGTGAATCCCTCTTACTGTAGTAGAAGTGGAGAAGCATACACTTAAAATGTAAATCATACAAAGTGCGTCATAACTTGTCACCCAATGATTGAGTTAATGTATTTAGTTCCATTCTATTACAGGGAACAAGGAGGTTACTGGTTGCTAGGGATGACATGAATTACGTATAGTAACAGTAACTAAGTGGGACAGTGTTTAAGTTCAGGATTTAGGTTTTTACATTTGTAACTTGTGTTCCCACCACAATTTGTACGTAAACAGGAATTTGATCAGATATTCAATCCTTTTTTGTGTTTGTTCTTCTTTTAAAAAAAATCCAGTGAATGAGCAAAGCTTGACTAATTGCATCAGCCAGCATACCTTCAAATGGTGTGCAAGGATTTAAAAATGACTTCCATGAATTTGTCAGTGTAAAAATTCATCTTAAAAAAAAAGATTAAACTATTTCTTAGGTTTACACAACAGCACGCAGCCACCAAACACAGGGTGCAAGACAGCAGCAGCAGGACTTACACACTAATCATACACACCAGTATCTCTGACTCCAGATCAGCTGACTTTACCTTTCCTAATTCACACAATGAGAACAAATCCACGGCGGTGTTCACCCTCACCTTTTCGAGCATTTGGAAATATTTGATCTAAATTGGTTTGTTGAATTTGCACGCACCACTACAAAAAAGGAGGCAGTATTTTATGATCATGAACCCATTAGTCACCCAGAACTGTGCAAATACACAATTAAGATAATTGTGAAATAATGAATGTCCAATATCGGTTCATAATCCTGGCATTTATCATGTACTGTAAAATACATTTATTTGTGATGAAGATGTTACTATTCGTCCCTAAATATTAACAACAGTAGTAGTAACATAGTATTATTATAGTATAGTATAGTACAGTGCGGTATAGTTCAGGATAGTATAGTACTGCATATAGTAGCTTCAAGTACTAACACTAGGAGCAACAAGGAAAAGAATAATCCAGTAAAATACAGTATAGCATAGTACAGTACATTATAGTAAAGTACAGTAAATTCAAGTATAGTATAGTATAGTAGTAATAGAAGTAATAGTAGGAAGATATATATTTTTATTTAATAGTAAGTAGTAGTAGTTTAATAGTAATTAATAGAAGTAATAGTATTTATTGGCATCCACATATCAGAAGATCATTGGTTCAATCCCTAGTTCCCCCAGTATGCATATCAAAGTGTCATTTGGCAAGATACT
Organism: Scomber scombrus; assembly: GCF_963691925.1. Taxonomy (NCBI): domain Eukaryota; kingdom Metazoa; phylum Chordata; class Actinopteri; order Scombriformes; family Scombridae; genus Scomber; species Scomber scombrus. The sequence continues at coordinate 3,622,861 of NC_084989.1, forward strand.
GAACCCCAAACTTATCCTGAGTCTGCGCTCTTGGTGTGTATGTGTGTGTGTGTGTGTGTGTGTTTTTGTGAGTGAATAGGTGAGTGAGCATTAGAAACATTGTAAAGCGCTTCATCGCTCCCAATGAGCAGGTTGGCACCTTGCATTGCAGCCTTTGCCATCAGTGCATGAATGTGTGTGTGAATGGGTGAACGTTGGCATGTAGTCTAAAGCCCTTTGAGTGGTCAATAGACTAGAAAAGTGCTATATAAATGCAGTCAATTTACCATAAATAGAATATATATATATATATATATATACAAATTGTTAAAGTATTAAACCTGTTTGACAGAGCAGTCACTCGTTGCATTTAACTATTTCAACTATTTCCAACGCCATCTTTTTCTTATCTAAATGTGTACCTGACAAATGTTCCCTGAAGTAAGTTTCCAGCCTGTGACAGCAATGTAAAAGTTTTCAATGACACTGTTGGAGTAAACCTCCATTAATTTTTCATTTATATTTCATTTCTATCGCATGAGTGCCTTCTGAGCCAAAGCTGCGGCCGCTTGCAAGTATCTCAATTTCAATCGCTTGTCTCTTTATTGCAAAACTCCTCCACCATGACACGCTGCCATTCTTCATGCAAATCTCAAATTGACTTCTTGTAAAAAATGTGCTCCACAATTATTGTGCATCAAAAAAAGGCTTCATTGAGTTCCTGAAACTAAATTAACGTCACATGAAGAAAAATGGTCATCATTTAAAACTGAAATATAGCCTCGACCACCCGGTGTTGCGGCGATTGCATTACGGCTCTTAATGTGACAGCAGGAGATCTCGTGTGAGAGCGTTGACCTCGATGATGGACGTGCACGAGCGATGAAGTGCCCGCTGAAAACACATTAGTGAAACCGGATATTTAAATGATGCCCGCAGTTTATCCGGCAGTCATCAACACAAACATGCAGGCGAGGGTTAAACTAAGGCCACGGACTTCATGTGACACATTATACCCTCTAATCTTAAAATATGGTGGCAGCAGTAATGTGTCATTATGCGACCGTGGTGACAAGCTTATCATCGCCAGTTTGTATAATGTGACACCTGCTTTTCTAAAATATAGGAATACACATCAAAAATTGTCCTTAAAACATATTGATGATAGAAAGCACTAATATTTAAGTGGTAGATGCCTTTGTGATGTGATATTCACCAAAATCGACCTTTACACATATGGATGTCAGTATATTTTTGTATATAATGCGAATGGTAGTGCATGCAGGGTTTAAAAATAAAAAAAATAAATGTATTATAATGAACCATTTTCATGGGTTTGTGATTAAATAGTCACTAATTGTATTGGTGCTCTTGCCATTTATCTCTTAGAAATGTCATCAATTTCTGCTCCTATTTTCTTAATTTTTAACATGTATATTTCATGCTTCTCACATTTGTTTTTCAAAGAATTCATTAGTGAAAAAGGGCAGAATAGAAAACACTGCTCTACCTGGGTATCACCTTTGATTTGTGATTGACAGACGCTATTTAAATGAGTGTTGAGAAATGGACAACATTCCAATTTTGGTGAGCCAACTACAAGTAAAGAACGTTTTTTGGCTCTTTTATTACAATTGAAATTCCAAGGACGCTCAGAGTCAAAGTAACACCTTTTTTCTGAATAAATAGTAAATTGGCAGTGATGCTGTGTTTGTCATCTACATATATTTACAGTGAACACCCACTGGAAACAAACCAATAGACCTTTTTTCACAGAAGACATTTAAATAGTCGGTAGATAAAGCACAGGTGTAAATAATAGTTAATTATAGCTGAATTCCATTTAGCTGTATCGGAAATCACTCATTGTCTACACTTTAAGGTTTACTCTACAGTGAGCAGTGCATTGAGATTTTGGACTCTTCTGCCACATCACACATCATATTGTTCAGACTGTGATTACAAGCAGAGAAAAAAACATTCATGTCAATCTTGTTTTTGTAATTCCAAGTCAGGTATCTGGGATATCTGAGAGCTACAATCATGGCCAGATCTACCATACAGGCAATGTGGGCAAGTACCCAGGGGCCCTAGAGCATCATGAGAGAAAAGTTTTGTCAGAAACCTAGTGTGTCCAAAACTAAATATGGAGTTACAAGGTTTCCAAGCGACAGTAAAGTTATCCAATCGGAATAAAATAATAGTTGTTTCAAAGAAAGTTTAGACTCATGATTGACTGTTTTATTAACCAATCATCACGGCTAGGTAAGTGATGATTGCATAGAAGGCCAAAGTGCACTGTGGGTAGGTTGTGTGGGAAAAATGATCCTCTTGTTGTAAAATGGACAGCGCTGGTGGTAAACAAAAGTCCAGTAAAGTAGTAGTACGGTTGGAACATAAATGTATTGTGTGTATGTGGGGTACATTGGCTTCAGTGCACCCTTGGCTACAATATCTACCACTTTGCAAGAAGAACTGCAGGAATGTCAACATGTACAGAACAAAAGTAGCTCATCCCAGGTCAAATTTTGGGAGATCTTGCCGTTCTTCCCATTCTGCCTGATTCAGGGGTCATCACAAAATTTTTGAGGACTAACTTAAATTTCACATTTAGAATTCAGACATCCAGATAACATGCGGGACAGTAAATAAAGTGTGCTATGTAGAGGTTAATTCCACCAACCATTTTCCAGCAATCACTGTGTTAACACTCACTAGATTGCTTGTTTGGTAGCAAACATCGTGATTATAAGCAACTTAAGACTTTCAACAAAAATTTATGTTACTTTCTGTGGAGCAACACTTTATTTTTTTATTTGTACCAGTAATCTTGGAGGAATCCCAAAAACGACAAACATCTTCCCCACCTGCTAAAGGCTAAACTTTCTGAACCACCACTGTATAGTACCACTTTTTGTCATCTGCTTTACCAGAAATGCTGACAGAAAATTTTCTTTTATTTGCAAAAAAAAGTAGCATACACTTATCAGCTTTCAGTCACTTTATGCTGATGGTTAGCCCTGTGTCACCTGCTTTCCCATAATGCCCTGTGAAGTGAGTCACTCTTGTGCTAAAGACAGTGAAAAGCTGGCAAATGGGTTTGTATGACTCATGAGCCTGTCTCATTTCTCTGGTGTTGCCGTCAGCACTCGGCACAAACTAATGTTTTTTTAATGTTTTTTGATAGGTTGAAGTTGGGGAAGCTGCTCTGCTGTAATTTGTGTGTTTCATGTATGCTTATCGCCATAGCAACATATGATGTTATATGCCTACACAGTATACCACGTGTACTTTTATAGAGATATGGAAGAAAACATGATTATATCTATACATCCATAATAACAGCTATCGGCTGTGTTCCCTGTACACCTGGATCCATTTAGTTATTTTCTGATATGTCTGTAAAACTGGCCTAATGTGCACAAGGTGACAATGTCAGGATATTTGTAGTGCAGCATAAATGGGGCTTGATAACAGGAAATATGTCAGAGATCTGAAAAACCATGTCTTGGTGTCAGTCTCTCAGAATCAAAGAGTGAGGGTCTCTTTGTAGAATAATGATAGAAGGAGAAATCCATCATAGAAGAGGCCAAGATAACAGTATCTCCACCCACGGCAGCAGAAAATAGACCAGCATCCAGTGTAGCAATATGATGATGTGTTTTGCGTGAGACAAACACAAACCCGCAACTGTATGTTCCCACTTCGGAGCTAATCATATGCACAAACATCCACTTTGATTGAAAGCAATGAGTTCACGGCCTTTCTCTTAGGGATGTTGACGAGGAATATAGGACACTGTGAGCTGAAGTCGGTAGACGAGGAGACCTCTGACGCATCGAACATCACAAATTGATGATGTTTAACAATGTAAGAGCGTGAGTAGGGGAGTGTTTTTTCAACCGGTGATCCTGTGAAAGAATACATGGACACATAGGCTGCACAGAAGTATGAAATGGTTTGATTTTATATTATTATACAAAGACGGCTTTCATTATTGTGGATCAACACAGAATATTCTCCCTCTTTCTATTGAGAAGGCAACTGACTCAAGACAAGCAGACTGATTTCCTGAGCCAACCAGATACACCAATACAGACAGAAATTGTGTCAAGTATAGACACAGTTCCTTACATCATCTTTGAGAATATACAGCCTGGAATTTGATGAAAAAACATGGCATGTCATCATCTTCATCAAATAAAGGCTTGTATAAAAGCTGTGTGCGCTTGTCCATCTTGGAAACTTGTGCACGATTCCGAACGCTTCATTAAATCCCATATTTTTGCTGTGCTACAATTGCGTCATAGGTACGCTGTATAGAGTTGAGTAGAATATGGTTGAAAAGGAGCTGTTTTTACATCATCCTTACACATATGAAATTTGCATGCCGGCATATTGGCTTGTGCAACACTGACTCTGCACATCGTCATCACATAAATTATCCCTGACCTGACCCCTGACTCAAATACTTTCCTCTACTCACCACATTTAGCACTTGATCTGCTATAAGAACAGAAAGAAAATGTAAATTGTGATCCTTCTTGCTTTCAGCAGTCATGCAACACTCTTCTCTTTTTAAGGGTTGATATGATATCATACTGCACACCGTAACTTGAGCAGATTCTGAGCAGGTGTTATGATCCAGCACTATAAGGAGACAGAATGTCATAAGCATGCATCAGTTGATTAATAAGACTATACAGCACTTATACATACACTCTTAACGTTTTTAGAAAGATCACCCTTATACATATTGAAGAGAACAGGTGACATAATTCCACCTTGTTGGAGACCGTTGGTCACTAGAAAGGGTGCAGATATACTTTTGCCTCATCTAGCTTGTATGGTTTGATGTGAACATAATATAGTTTAATGCATAGTTTACCATGACTAATATGGTCAAATGCTTTGGACAGCATTAAGTATTATGTCTTCTACGATTACTACCAACTTTCTTCAGTACATACATACATGTCTGTTTCATGTTTATTTTTATAACCAAATTGATTGTCAGTGGTTATTATGTAGAGTAGTCTTAAAGCCTATCCGAGATAATTAATTCTAATTCTTTGGAAGTATGCTGGCCAGAGCAATTGGTCTGTAATTTTCTATGATTGATATTTTACCAGTTTTGTCCTTGATAACATGTGCTAATAAAAAGACAACATACTTGTTTGTTTTTTTTATTTTTATTTTTTTCTGCTTTTTGCCTTTATTGGATAGTTGGTGGCAGACGGGAAAATGAGGATAGAGAGAAATGGGTTTGACATGCAACAGAGGTCGCTTGCCGGACTCGAACCCGGTGCGATGTGTGTATATGGCATGCACTGTAACCACAGGGCTACGAGGGCGCTCTTTAGCCAGACATTTGCCATGTTTTTAGAACATTATAACAAAGTCATCCGACTTTTTGTTACATCATTCTGTTCAGTAAACCTTTAAAACTAAGCTACTTCACATGCTTACCACTGAAACTTAACACATGCCAGGGGAGATTTGTCTGCTGCTAACTTGAAGGAAGGCACTTGAAAAGCTCAGTTTTTTTTAAAGCCACAGTGATTCTGAGGGGTTTGGAGGCCTAACATACTTGATGGCTCAATTTATTCCATTTCAGATCACCAGTATACCAAAGAGAAACTTTTACGTCACTTCTCCTAGATCTAGAAAGGTTTCGGTTTGCTGCACTTGCTGTCCCATTGTCTGACCTTCTCTGAACACCTGGGAACTCTTCCATGTAAAATCCTATGAACTGTATGAAGCTGGACTTGATAATGTTCTTTTCTTACCTGAAAACCATGGTAGCACAACTCTCACCGGTTTGTTTACTTCTAATGACTCATCTTGTGAAATACACATCAACAAACCTTCACTGCAATGCAATAATAAGTAGAGTAAATGCTTAAGGCACCTACACATTGACAGTGTATTGATACTCAATGACACATCTCCAATTATGATGGATGTGTCTGCTGTTTTGGCGCCATCGAGTTCCATTACAGCGAGGACACCTTAATCGTATCTGATCATGAATATTAATACTCATAATATTGAGTTAGGAATGTTGCTTGCAAATCCAATCTGATCCCTGTTAGGAACAAAGTGAGGGCATAGTGGGTGTAAAGTTAGAGTACATAAAGCACAGTAGTGCGCCCTGTAACTGTTCCCTAATTACAATGCTCACTGACTCCCGCTTGAAGATGTTTTGGGTCTAAGCTTAGTTGTTAACCCTAATTACATCCCACAGCTGACAGGGGTCCCATTCACATGCAAACACTAATCCCCTTCACAGCCCATTGGTTTATGACAAGAGCTATGTTAATTACATGTAAAGCCTGCAATTGTGCGTGTAAAAAACATGAAAGTGCTTGAATTGTGTACAATTACTCCATTACTTTATCCAGTGAAGGGTAAATGATCCTTTGACAAGCCAGTGTTACAGGAATTAAAGACCAAAGGAAGTCTCCCATTGAGCTGTGGGATGGTCTCAAAGCACAACTAAAAGAGGAGGTACAGTAAAACATTGCTCTGAGGACTGACTATAAATGCCATAAAAGTCACTGCATCACTATTATCTTTCCAGCTTTATTCATGACACCCATACACACTTTGGCAGCCACATTAACGTCGGAATGAGGACATCAGTCCCAGTGCGCAGCTCTGAGGTCAGAAATTGGAGGTTTGTCCTCTTTTTTTTCAGCTTCTGCTCTTGTAAATAGCCGTGCTGATGTCCTCAGACATGCACTTGACTCTCTTTGTGTCCGAGCATCAGAATTCCACGGCGTCAGCTTCAGCGAATTACAATTAGTCTCCCGGGTGCAAAGGGCTGCTGGAGCACGTTTAGCTCTTTATCGTCCGTTCAGATCTCATCAACACTGCTGCACATAATTGTGACGTCTCATACATATAAAATTATGTCTTTAACCTTTGTTAAAGACAACGGTTAAAGACTGTGGGACCTGTTTTTAAATATTCATTGAAAGAAAAATGATGAGGTGAATTATTTTCATTGTCAACCTGAGTCTCGATAGCCTTGGCTTATTATCTGTAAAGAATATTTAAAAGAACCAATTTTCATTGTGTGTACAAAGTGCACCCTCCTAAACATTCATTAAATATTTTATCAACAGTGTAAAGCTCAGATTCAGCTCAGCAAAAATAACTTAAAGTTATATATATAGCATTTGCAGCTGTAGTTAGTATGACATGTGGATATGACACAGTTAAGATGACATTAATATAAGATGACTTGATAATATGATTTTGCCTTGTTCGGGCGAGGTGGGTTGGGTGGGTTGGTTGGGTGGCCTGATAGTTAGTGAGCTTTGTTGTGTGTTTCCCATTTCCAACTGCAAGTGTCATGTTTCCAACCATGAGTTGGGATTAGAAAAAACAAAAAAACATAACATCATGTGTTTACTGTTTCTATGACGCCAAAGGTTGCATAACTTGGAATAAGGGTATGTAGTACAACGCTTTTTGTTATTAACTTGCACTTTATTAGGTTATGTGTTTTTATGACAGAGTTTAGTATCCTTATTTTTTATTTTGCACTTTATAATCAACTCTATTGACTACTGGCTTTAGTCTTACTCTTTTTATTGTCTATTTGTTGTTCGTTGCTTTATTACTTTTATTGAGCTACTGGAAACCTGAATTTCCCATTGGGATCCATAAAGTGACTATCCATCCATCCATCCATCCATCCATCCATCCATCCTTCCTTCCTTTAAGTACCTTTGAAACAGAGATCCTGCAATATTTCTGTTAAAAAGACCCTTCATTTTGCCAGCTTTGCTATTGTACACTGAACTAAACAAATGCAGCATGTGATTTTCAATAGCATACCAGCATTACAGAATTACAGGCACAACACGTAACACAGCAGTGTCAGTGTCTAGTGTTGACTGTCCCACCATGCTGGCTACCTCATATGGGCTTAATGGCGGAACAATGCCCCCCATTCCATTTTGGTGTGTTTAATAGAGAACGGAGAGGCTAAACAACTGTGCCTGTGACACTGTGACATACCTGCCTTGAACAGGGTATATAAAAGGGGCTTCAGATATGCAGTGTGTTTCATAGATTGAACATGACCCTCTCAACCATTTTATAGGCATTACTGGCAAATGTCCCAAATTTAGAACCAACAAAGGGCTGACGCGGATGGCGGTTACTCATGATGAGAGATCTCCAATCCAGATATGTTTTTAAACAAATGCATTTTTCGAGCTTTACATTTTTTTTAATTTTAAACTTTGCAACCTTTAGATGTAAGGACTTGCAAGAAAGATGCGTAACCTTTAATTTCACATTTGTTTTTTTGACTGAAGTCTGGTTACTGTAATTACTAATTACTGTAATTAAGCGGCTATTTTTGTGCGCTCGTCTTATCTTCAGTTGGAATTTGTAATCAATATGCTTTGATGAGAGTTGGATTCTGCTTCATCTTAAATTGCATTCTTTTATCATCCACTTGTCTGATGCTGTGTATGGTCTGCATTGCTTGTTCAAACGAGTTCACCGCTGTTTAAACAAGTGATGTGCTTCAGCCAAGCCAGAAACAGCCTCCAGGCATGTGTGTGAGATACATCAGCAATAGTCTGTCATGCTTTGGGATAAACAGCCAAAAATATATCTGTTGGACAACACAACAAGCCCAGCCAATAAAAACGTCTCCTGCATTGGGAAGGACTGACTCATCAGCCAAGAAGGGTCTATTCAGTGTGGACTGTGCAGATACACACTGATAGAAAAGTGTTTCATTATCCTGTTTTATTTCAATGGTTGTGGTTTTTGTATTTGCCAAATCTACATAACCCTGAGGCAGAGCAGAAAGAAGAATAAGACTGTGTTGTATTATAAAATAAAGGGATGTTTCCTCAACGTGATCTGGTGGGTATAGGGCAAGTTTGGTGATATTGAGATTAGCGTTTCTATTACTAGTTTAAACACACCAGGGCTGGGTATTGTTTACAAAATTACAATACCAGTACCAATCCAAAAACCTTTGATACAGATACCAATTGAGTACTTCACTCGATACCCATTACACATTTTGTGCACTTGCTTTCATCCGGGGTAAAAGGCGTGTAATGTAGCCACACTTTAGAGCAGTAAGGTGGCATGTTGGCTGCTGAACTGCTAAGCACACTAACACATTAAATCAACAAATGCTTGTGCTGCATCTTCGGAGTGAGGACAAAGTGCGCCTGACATCTTATGGTGACATCTCGCCAACCACAGCCAACCTGTGACACCCTCTTCCCTCTACCCGCTTCTTCCCCTCAAATGAGCCATGATAAGTTACTGCTGATGAAAACATTTTCTGTTGTTGCTTCATATTAAAAGCTTTCCACTAGTAAACTAACTTTTAATGTAAATAATATTTAATAAATGATCCACTGTTTTACAGCCCCAACTTTAACCACATGATGCGTACAACCCGCTGCTTTTGGCTCACGAAATCATCAGTTAAAGACACACCTTCAAGCATGTATCCCTGTTGTAATGGATTAGAAAATCCCTGATGTGCTGGGCTAACTCACCAAGTCAAACGGAGTCAAAAAGTATGGAAAAGGCCTGCATGTTTGCCACTTGTTATAGCAATTGTCTTCTTACAGATAGGGAACTTTTTTGCATGTCATCTACCCACATGTCCTATCTCTCTTCACTGTGAACTGTCACACAGAGGCAAAAAAAACAAAAAAGTAAATAATTAAATAATGCAGGGGAGCAAAATTGTCTAAACCCAGACGTTAGAAGACCACTTGACAGCCCATATTACTATTCAGTCATAAAAGTGTCATGAACAAGTGTCATGAGAGGAAAAGCTATAAATCAGACGGGAACACCAAAGGACCTCACAAACACAAGTGCTCCAGGCTCAGTGACAAAATATGGTGCTTGTCATTGTCGTACAAAACAACACATGAACATTTTCTTATCTAACGCCTCCATCTGCGTTTGTCACTGCCTTTCAAAACCGTCAAATCTGACTTCGAAAAATTATTAATTTGACAGTTTTTTGATTTGAACAGACAAGAAAAACTATGTTGACTGTTGGTACGAAACATAAAACAGACAGGTCTCCTGCGTCAAAGTCACACACTCGGTTGACCCATCCATCAAAATCTCTGTAAGAGGTTTTGTAAGATCACATTACTTTCATCTTTGTTTGGGACAGATATAATATTTAGGTTAATATAACAGCTCATTTTAGTAATTTGAACAAACATCAAAATATAGAAGTCTTTGAGGAAAGTCTTGTCAATGATCAACATCTGTCCAGATAGTAGTGATGGTTGAACTTGGTTGGTTGTTTTTTGGTCTAAAATATTTTAAAAGCGTATCTGAGTCAGTAACAAATAATAGTCGTCAAGATGAGCAATTCAAAAATATCTTCACAACTAGTTTTAAAAGCAGCATCAGGTTCGTTAAAATGTACATTTAGTATTTTTGTTGGTTTTATGACATCTGAAATGACATTTGCACCATTTTTTACCAAAAGTAAGACTGAATGCTCCTGAAAATGTCAAATGGTGTAACCACAAAAGAATGATAAATATTCAATATGTTATCCACCTACAGTGTATTTAGGCAAGTTACAATTCATTTTAAAAGAAAACACTGAAATGGTTCCTGATTGACATCATTCCCCAGATTAAATGTAATATTTAGAACAATTGTATTCCATTACCTTTATTTAATATAAAAAGTTATAATGTAAGATGATGCCAAACTAGTTGATATGGTGTTTTATTGAGAATTTAGTGTTTTTAAGATAGATAGCCTTTTATTGTCCCATGGGGAAATTTGTTTTCACAATCAAAAACCCCACCAAACATTGAACAATATTCTCTCAAAATGGATTAAAAGCAGAAATCTTATGCTGGTTCCACAAAAAAAGGATGTGTGCAAGTTATTTAAACGTTTACTTTTACATTTTAACCCCTTTAAATTTGACCCGACAACAAAAAAAACATAATTGACCCATCTATTTATATTCAAACATGAAAAACATGTCTGTGTTTTCATTTTACAAAGCAAATGAGTTACTTTTTGCTCTGCACAAAATGTTTTGTCCACATTAATAACATAATAATAGCCAAGTAACTGTGCATAACTTAAGTGGGATACTTTGGTGTTCTTTCCAATGCTACATGAAAATAATTTCTTCACAATGCAGCGCCTGTCCTTTAAGTTTCTACCTATAAAGGTTGGCATATAGCAAAAGAGCAACCAATAATCAAGGGATGGAAACTGACAAGCTTAGAAAAGGGCGTGATGAACAAGCATGAAAATGAATCTACACCTTTTGAGAACCCCCAATTGATTTGGCAGTTTAATTTTGTCCTGTCTGGCTAATCCATTTCCAGGGAGACAAAAAAGGTGAAATGGCATGGCTAGAAATGAGGGGACATAGGCAAAGGCAGTCTCAGAGGAATACTGAATGAAATGAGAGACACTGAGTGAAATGTCAATTCAAGTCAACGGCTACCAGAATGACAAAGTATGCACTCCTCGCAATTGGAATGCCTAATGAGAGCCGAAAGGTGACATTTGAGGATAACATTGAATTGTGACAGCTTTAGCCCAGTTTTTAAAACTCAACTAGGCAATTTTGTACATTGGCAGCTCTAACTGACAACTGTTTGAAAAAACCTGAACCGAAATGCATGGAAATCCTCAAAGGTGACATCAGTTAGCAGTCTGTTCAGTTTTATCTGGATTGTGTGTGCTATGTAGGAGACACCTTTGGATAAATTTGGATTTCTCTCATCCTGTGACAACACAGAGGATAGGATTTAATCTGGACGAAAGGGCGAAACTGCAACAACTTAATTAATGGGAAGCCCTTTTCTCTTCCAGCCTCACTTTTTTTATTTTGGCAGGTCACTTTTACATCAATGTTTAGTCTGCTGCAGCTTTGCGTCAAGTCTTTCAGCTTCCAAATGAACCCTATCCCCTTTGTGTAGGAAATATCTATTTCCTTCTTTTCTGCAGGTACATTATAATGTCAGCAAACTTGGTTAAAAAACTAAAAAACACTATTGAGATCACTTTATATTTCATATCCACTTACTGATGATCTTAGCACAATATGGTCCAAACACATTCCGATGTACAGGATAGACTCCTAATGAGTTCACAAAAACTTTAAAAGGATTTGAAGCATGCCCCTTGACTTTGAGAAGAAGAAGTAGAGTCTTTTTTCAAAGCACAGAAGATGGCTGTGGTCTGCTTACAGTAATGGTGTGAGACTGTTAAAAAAAGACCCACAGGGGTGGCACAATAATGGGAGCAGCACATAAAAAAAGGTCTTTGAAATAACTAGATCACAATTACAAATGAAGCCACACAAGCGAGTCATGTCAAGCTGAATGACAATTAGCAGTATATGTGTCAGCAGAGAGAAAGTGAAGAAGAAGTTTGGCAGTCACCACTTTTATAGTGAACAGAATGGGATTTTTAAGGCCTTGTGAATGAAGTAATAGTTACCTAGACCACAAATGATCCTGAAGAGAACTGGTCACAAAAACATCCTGAACCCTTTGGCGGTATTTGCTGTGCATATATGGATGTTTAACTTTGACACTGGAGAGATTGCAACCACTTTAGGATACATCAATGTTTAAAGCTTCACAAGACAGAACAATAGGCATACATTGATTTTATAGAACCGCAAGCTGTTGTCCAAATAGCCAAATTAGAGGATAGAGGTTATGACTCCCCTATAGTAGTTTTCTAAAGTGCAAGTACATTTGAATGTCTTACTTCAGTATACCTGGTTCAGGACCTCAAAGTATGTTAAACCTTCAAGTTTCAAGTATTTGGCAGGTATTAAACATTGTGCACCTCAATGGAGTACAGAGAACACTTCTTCTAAAACTGTATGGTAGGCTACATGAAGCTTATGACATAAAATTTACTTATTTTGATTAATGTGTTGATGCTAGTTGATGAAGTATAATTGTGTACTGTAAATAAGCAAAAGGCTATTAAGTTGTGTGCACAATGACAATAGTAGGAATTAGAAAAAATGACCTGGAGATGTTAAAAGTATTTACATCAAAAAATACAAAAACAAATATTAACATTATCAGGCACGGAATGTTGTATAACTATCAACCAAGCAGTGCAGGCAGCAGGAACAGTATCCACAGGCTAACAGGCTAACAACCACTACTTGTATTTATACTCTGGCAAGCCCCCGAAGCCTACAAGCAGTCTCTTGGTATTCTTAAACATATGGAAACAGTTCAGCATTAATGGAAAGTGTTGAGGGCAGCGAGTTTATATGAGTATCAGTATCAGCAGCATGTGAGTCAAGTCAGGTTGAGTATACCGATTGGTAGTACTGCCCTGAGGGGGAAACCTGGATCAGTCAGTCACCATGCACATTGCTAAAAGCTAAACTTTGTGTTTGTAACATTATATGCGAATCAAACGCAAAAAAGTGTTCTGTCATCCATTGGCAGCACTAGTTTGCTACTTATACTAGATTAGGTAACATTATACACTTGCTAGGGTGTTTTTAGAATGATCATAAATCAATTTATATTAGCAGCACAGTACTGTCAATTTTAAAGATGCATGTCGATGCAAATAGGTGCAAACCCTGGGTGGTCCATCCAGGTTGGAAATATTTCAGTTAGAGCAAAACATTCTTGTGAATCCTGATTGAGCTAGCTACAGCTAATGTCTGTCTATATATTGGCTGTTTGGGGCAAATAAACACCAAATGCTACAACATTGTGCTCTATAAATTTATGCAAATGATGCAAACAGAAAACTTCCTTTGGATTCAGTCAGACCTTAACCATGAACAAGTTTTCATTTTTTTCTTGTTTTCTGTTGATTGAAACATAAAATCAGCATCATCCACATGATTGTTTGGGTGTAGCACTTTTCTAACTTGCTAATGTATCTTTTTCATTTCATTCATGTAACTGGAAACAGTTTTGAACCAGTGAAAAATCTCTCTACAGGCAAAATGTAGTGCGTGTTATGTCTTTGGTTGAAAATTGTCCAACTGTATAATATCGGTTTGATTTGTTATGGTGCTAATTTAGCAAACAAGCTTCTTAAACTCGCATTGGGAAAAGAGAACAGTAGCTTAATATTCTGGGTCTCACTAAACAAAGACAAAGTTTATAACTTAAAAATTGAAGAAGTGGTAAATGACTAAAGAAGTCTAGCACAAGTTTTGATCACAGCTGAGCTCGATTTTGAAAATGATGCCACTTTTCAACTCTATGAAAACTGCTTTGACACATCAATATAGGACAACTTAGATTTAGTGACTCATTTCTGTTGTGCTACTTTTCAATGGTATAACCAAACCCCTTTGTTTCAGCAAAGCAATCCCCCCCCAACACCCCTTCAAAGCCACTTGTCATAAAATAGTGTGCCTCCAGGGTCCTGTAGCGTTACCTATAGCAACATCCCTGATAACACATCTGCCGTCTGACAGTCACTGGAGACAGGGGAGAATGAAACACCTGGCACATTTTAATCTGAATATGTTTTGGGTCTTTTAAAAATCAAACTGAGCCTTTCACCACAAACTATCATATTATATCACTTTCCAGCCTGACAACTTAAGACGCAAAAAGCATTTTCAACATGTTAAGCCCAAATGAGGTAAGTATATTTCTATTGATCACTTAAAACTGCAGTGTACCACACACAGCTCATGTTTACCAACCAGCTTGAAATGTGGTGTTAATAGCAAAGAGATAACAGAAGGGAAAAGAGAGGCAAAACATCTATCGTTGGAAATATCTGCCTCTGAGGTGACTTTACACACCATATTTTTCTGTTCTGCTCATAAAATGCATACTTCAATACTTCCTGTTCTCCGAGGAGGCTTCCTGGCAGATGCAGTTTCCAGCAACCTGAGTTTTATTGTGTCCCATTTCTCATACAGTATGTGGAGTCTCATGCATTGATTGGTATTCAGTATGTACTGGATCTGAGATCCTTGTTTTGACTCATGGATCAGGAGATGTTACTGCTACTATTTTCTACAGGGAAACAACAGAAGATAAATGGTTTGTCCACTGACATATGGACCACACTTGAATGCAATTTAGTATGATTTCTGACAGTTTCAAACAAATGTTCCAGGCACTCTATGGTTGAAACAAAAGCTAAATAAAAAATGACTATGTAACTATGATGATGTTAATCAATCTGGTACCAGCTTGCAGCATGACTTCAGGACTTAATGGTGAATTGTGAGGAATTTAGTGGCAACTACTGAAATGGACTCGGCAGAAATGGAATATAATATTAATATGTTTGTTTTAATTAGTGTATAATTGACAAAAAAATAAGAATTGTTGTGTTTTTGTTACCTGTAATTAGGAACTTTTTGTCTAGATCAGGAGCTGGTCCTCCACCATGTTGCTCCACCATGTTACTACAGTAGCCCACAAACCAAACACTAGCCCTAAAGAAGACCTTTCATTTGTAGGTTCTCCTACACCAGAGATAACTATTCCATAAAGAAGCATGTAGCTGCAGGTTTTCATTCCAACCAAGCAGGAGCACACCAGGCTAATTTAACTCATTTAATCAAGTCAATATTCAGTCTGCGCTGCAATACTGACTCACAATGAACACAGGCACACACAGCTAATTCTGACAGCAGCAAACCTCTGTCTGTTAGACCTGTATGGGAGGGCCTTTCACATCAACATACCCTCAACTACAGACAATGAGTATCAGTCCTTAAGTTCTGTAAAACTTGTTTATATCATCAGTCATGTTGGGATCTCATGGTCATTAAGACGCACTGTCATATTCATGTTGAATAATTGCTATAATTATGCGATAGATATTGCTGATGCAGAGAATAATTACAGACTAAGATATTATCTTATTTGATGGAAATTAATTGGCACATCAATCAAAAATTCAGGAGTTCCATTTTGGTTGTTTCCATGTCAGCAGTATTACTAAATGCTAAATTCAATCACAGTTTTAATTATGACTCCAAATAGAGTGGATTTTATCATAAGATTAACACAAGGTGACAGGGGGAGTCCCATATTAATAGCTTGACAAGCTTTGTAGTTATGGAGATGGAAAAACAGCACTGATTTCGTCACATCTACTGGAAATGGACTCAATGATACCACAGGTGCTTCAAACCAATGCTATTTAACAATTGCTTTGGGGTTTTGAAGTTGAACCTTTTCACTTTTTTCTTCCGATGAACCGTACCCAGGGAAGGTGTATGTGCTGCATTATTGAGAGGCTGTGCTTCAGCGGTGCTTTGATTCTATAAGCAATAGACCTCTTTAAGCAGATAAAAAGTTTGCAAGTGTGAGAGAGAGAGAGATTCCCTTCTGAATATTTTGCCATGAATCCATATCAGCTTTGAAGTTCAGATGCTTGACTTCAGAAGGTAATGAAATAGTTATCACTAAATTTCCCAGAGTTAAAAGGGAGAAAGAAAGCATGGAAGGGAAGAAATTGCAGTTGGATGTCACATTGCTTTAAAAAGATTGTGGGAAGAAAAAAAAAAACTGAGCTTGATTTCTCATGCAAGAATGAACTCCCAGCATATAATATATCAGGCGTGCATTACATCATTAAGACATTCTATGTAAAGGATTTACATAAATCACAGCATGCACTCTTGTGCTTGTATTAAGGCTTTCATGCAGTTCAGCCATCGAGGGGGATGAGCCCCACCAGTCCAAACCCACAAATCATGTGCCCATCAACCTGACACACAGCCATTCTATCTGTAAAGTTTAATTGCATGTTGCTCGTGGCTAATGAATAGCGTTTCAATTTGAGGCGCAACCTTGGACAACTTCTTCAACTCTCACCGGCAGTCATTAGTGTCTTAATCAATTTTATGAGGTAAACGATCACAGTGGAGATGTCGGAGGTGTGGGTGTTGGAGGGGGGGGCAGATGGAGGGAAATACATTGTGAAAAAATTAACTGTATTGCAGATGTGTGCAGTTATGACAGGAAAGGTTTCACTTTAATGATATGATGGTGAACAGTATTGATTCACTGCATTAGCCCAGTGCAGCAGCCTGAGTGCCTCTCTTTCAATGTGTAAAGAAAGGATTTTTTTCCTTTTAATCTGATAAGCACCACCAGTCTGCTTGTTAACTTGTTCCAACACTAGTCCAGAGCAAGATATTTCAACAACTACAGGCCAGATTACCATGAAATCTGTCATGGTTTCTCATTGTCCTAAGAGGATTAATCATAATGATTATAGTGATGTCCTCTGACAGTTACTCCAGCACCACAATCAGGCAAGACTTTAGTCCATGCAAAGTTAATTCAAAAACAAATTTGCATGAAATTTGCTGTGGGTGCTCTGGGTCCCTAGAGGATGTTCTTAGTGACATTAACCTCTAGTCCCCCAACATGACATACCCATTCCCAATGGGATAATTCTTTCTAATTTCAATTCCCTCAGTGCTCCACTAACGTTCTACCCTTAGCCAACAATTGCCAATAATGAAAAGACCAAAACCAACATTTAGTTGATCCACAAGTATGTTGTGTGTATCCAGAGTTTTATACATATTTTTCCTCTGTGCCATAGAGCTCCATTGTTTTCCAAAAAACTTAAAAAAAAACATATTAACAAGCCACCCTATTGTACTGGTCACATGTTCCTTCATGAATGATGAATGCACACACTGTAGTTTATCTTAAGGGCGGCTGTGGCTCAGGAGGTAGATTGGGTCGTCCACCAATTGGAAGATCCCGACATCTCGCTTTTGTGATGCTACATTTGAATGAAAACTCCCACTTGTTAGAACCTCTTCTACTAAATGTCAAGAAAATAAGAGTCACAGTACTGCTTAAAATGATTGAGGCAAAGAAAGTAGAGGTTGGACAAGTTATACCCTTGCTGTTTCATGTACTGATATTTTCATGTTACCTTCCCTTTTATTTCAAATACCTTTTCCTACCATTCACCTTTACCATATAAACCAAGGATAACATTGGCGACTGAAGTGGTATGACAAAGGTTTTTATACAAACACCTTTGTCACCATTGATGTCACATACAATGACAATAAAGCTCAATTGAAATGCAATGGGGTTTTTTTGTTGCTGTTGTTTGGCCGTCCTCGCACTGTCCTGGGAAACAGCACAGCACAGTGATGCCGTCAGCAATCATCAGCTTCTCTGCTCTTATCTTAACAAAACTGAACCTCAATCTCCCAACTGCCAATCAACAGCAAACAGTCTCATTAACTAACACTCCAGCAGAATAAGAAACCACTTTGCCGCAGTTTTCTTAATCTCCAAACTCTGCCTGTTGTGGTAACACTGTAATTTTTTTATTTTTCTGAATAAAAGTGTTACCATTATCACTCAAAAACAGACGACTATAATATTTTTGTCAATCCCATCTCAATTCTACAAGCAGAACATAACAATTTTGCTCCACACAATCCACAAAGATAGGACATTACAGAATTTATCTAAGACAGGCATATGATACAGGCTTGCTTTTTCAACCGCAAACTAACTTTTTTTTCTCATGCGGTTTAAAACCATGGCGTGCTCTCATAGTCAACCCTGCCATCTCTGATTTGATGCTAGGCTGCATGGTACACCTTTCTTGCTCTGTCACATTTTGACAGCACTGCCCATTCCAGTCTGCGTTGTGACTGCTTCTCTGAAGCTCCTTATTCTTTTGAAAGGCATAAATATAATTTGTCAATTTAAAGTGCTTTTGGCTCAGAATAATACAGTGGACTGAAAATAGCTTCTTTGATGGTGAATTTGTCTAAAACAAGGTAAAAGATGCCTATGTTGTGCTTAAATGTTAACATCTATTTTTGTAATGCATTGTTATTTAAATTCACTGGCTAGAATAGATTGTTGTACATTGACATCTTGGGAACAGTCAAATCTAACTTTCCCATTTGTATTAACCACTTCTTTGGATGATTCACATGCACACACATAATTATGCACCTATTACAAAATTTCAACCAGTATTAAGACAAGATAAGATATTCCTTTATTAGTCTCACGATGGGGACATTTACAATATAGCAGCAGCAAAGTGGACAGTAAAAAAGCTTCAATAAAAAATAATAAAGAACAATAAATACTAAGTAAGTACAAAAGCAATAAAAACAATAGTAGTAAAAAATATAGTAAATAATGGTAAAATTATGTACAAAAGTAAATAAGTAATATTGATGTTGAGTGATAATATACCTGAGTTGAGATTGTTATTCTAAAGGTTTAGAGTGAGAATATTTAAATATATAGATATTGCACAGTTGAACTGAAAGGCAATTTGAAAGCAGTGTCTGTTTTTATGGTTAGGACTGCTGATGTGGTGTTAAACTAAAGTGCGTAATATAGGAAATCATGTAGTAAATATTTTGGCACCATGGTGTTTGTGGAATTCTTTACTTTCTGTGCAATTGACCAAATACCAAAATACTGCTGTCAAGTGTTTTATGTGCATTTATTTTCTTTTTATTTGTTGCTTTAATTGGCCAACTACTGTATGCATGCCTTCATTTCTGCCTCTTGGATACTGACTATTATCCAGATTGACTGATTTACTCCTGAGCCAGAGCAAACCCTGGCTCTTCTTCCTCTACTGCCGTCCAGTGTAATCGTCTATTTGACTGACAGCCTCTGTCAGGAGCCGTGCTGGAGAGATACTCAGCAGTGTGTCAGGATTTAATTACTCAGCCATTATTAGGATGTACACTTTTAACTTTTATGCGTGCAAACCTGATGCTTTCAGATCATTCTGGTGATCGTGTTACATAGATGCCAGTAAAGGCGTGAACACATCATTTTTCAATCAGCTTCTTGATATGAATAGATTGTCAGTTGGAATAAAAGCGACATTGTGAACTCCCATGCACCAATCAGGATGTGATGGCAGTTGGTAGTTGACCACACACACACAGACACACACAGACACACACACACACACACACACACACACACACACACACACACACACACACACACACACACACACACACACACACACAGTACTGATTAGCAGTCTTTGTGTGTTAAACTCTGAATAAATAATGCAATTGCTACTTATTTAAGTGTGAACTTTTGATGTGACAAAGGAATATAGTAATTCTCGCTATTATAGGAATGGTGCATTCATGGAAATGCATCATTCAAAAGACAGTATGTTATATGTATATGTAACAAAAAGTAGGGACCACTGAACTGGAAATAAGAAGAAACCAGTTTTATTTGGAGTGACTCAAATCAAGTACTCTAATACACAGACTGCAGCTAATCTGATACTCTATTCCTTCCTGACTGCATGGACATGGAGTGATCTCCAGTAACTGGTCTTCAGTTTGGGCTAATGTCACTGCATTACCAGGATAAACCTCTCTCTGCACTCTAGGTGATTGATACCTCCATCCTCAAGCAGATATCAGCGATTCTTCTTGATTGACAGTTTGAAATGACTTTCTTTACTCACCCAAAGTGTTTTCTGTTTGCCTCCACCTGAGGATATTGAATCAGTCATTCCTGCTGCATCCCCTCCACCCTTCCTCTACTCAAACACACACACACACAGACTGCGCAATTATATAAAGAACTTCCTCCTTTATTCCTGCTAAGTGTATGCTGGCCTTCAGGCTGTCAGTTATAAAACTCTGTCAATTCACCTTATTTCGGAATGTCCGTTTTTGTGTCGCAGTAGATAGATGACATGAAGATGAGGCTTCATATAACATGCAAGGTCATTTTTTACTATTTTGTGTTGTGTTTTGGGGGGGGGGTGGGGCCACAATGTGCAAATACCTTCACAGTGGGAAGAAAGAAAGATGTCCAGCCCAGTCAAAGCAAAGCTGATGTTAACTCTGCCTGGGTCCTTACCACATCAGCCTATGGAAAGAAAAGGCTAATTGTCTGTTCAGAGCCATCATTTACTAGCTGTTACCTCATTGTGACGATTATTTACAGTTAGCCTGTTTCACAACTGCAAGAGAAGATGTTAAATTACAATGTTAAACATTGTTGAACAATGAAATTGCATCTTACTATCATATAAAACTATACAACACATAGTCCTGTATTTTAAAGGTAAGATTGATTGTACGATTAGAAACAGTTTTAGCAGCAGAACTTCAATTTAAATTATATTTTAGGCTCAGCCACAGATTAACCCTGATTAACAGGCTTTTTGACCATAATTTCCCAAAAATATATGGGTAATGATTTAAAATGAAGTTTTGGCTAAAAAGGTCTAACACAGAATTGGGTGTTAATTTATACCTTACGCTTATAAAAAAAAGTCAACAGTCACTTGCACGGACGACAGGAAGACAACAGGAGGGTTAAGGAAAAATGTAAATTGTTGCTCAAAAACAAAAATGACAAAGGAAACACAGGGTGAAGTATTTAAGCATCTTATTCTCTAAGTATACAAGTGTGATCTCAAATGACTATTTGGGTATGGGCATCACGAAGGCAAGATTAAAAAGAGAGTTGTCAATATAAACAGAACTGTCCATCTTTTCTGTTGAAGTGTTGTGAAATCAAAGAAGGAAATACCTTAAAAATGCTTCATTGTTCTATTTGAACTTTTGTTAAAGGTGCAGTTTTGCAGTGTCTAAAGGTCTGGCTGGATTGTCCTTCACCGATGAGCACCACCACTGGAACTCAGGGACGTGGCTCAATTTAGCCCCAACAACGTTCAGCAATATATGTTTCAAATGCTGACATCTCTGAGAACATGCTGCCCTCTCTCCATCTCTAGTGCCAACCCTTGCCTACAGCTCACACGAGGCACTGAAGATGAGCTTAGAAGTGGCCAATGTTCCAGTGGGCTGCCTCCTGCACACATGCATGCTCTCTGCTGAACCACACCAAATTCCAGCAGCACCCACACAACTTCCAACAGCCTCATAGAGAACATGGTACTGACACTTTCTGACATTTTACAGCATGTATGTTAAATTAGATGAGGATTAAAGCAAAAAATAATGACTGCATTGATCTAATGCTTTATTTTAGTCTTAATTCTACACTGTAAAGAGATCATATTGCACAATGTGATGCAGCAGTATCAGCATTGTAAAATAGTTTCACAATAAAACACGAATCTGCTGAAAAACTGCAGACAAAGTCGAAGAGAAGTTTCATGATGCACAGGATTAAAGAGTTTGGGTAATCCCGATGTCTCCCGCATAACAGGCGAAATGCAGAGTTCTAACCAAGCAGTCTGAAGTGTATGGAGGCTGCAGATTAATTAACATATCTGCCCTGCTGTGCTCAGATGGCTGCAAGGATTTAATGACCTGAAGGAGAAGCTTTTCACACAGTTTAAAGCAGCTGTGAACAACAGATACTGTCAGAATCACTCATATTAATTTATAAATCTATGCAGATTAGTTTACTGCCTTAACCACATTAAATTTGATTTTTTTTTTTTAATGCAAAATTAAAAGCATCTTTCAGCTGGGGAGGGTTTGATTAAATATGTTTTTAAAAAAATATATTTTAAGCATTATTCTGTTATTTTTGTGCATTTGCTGAAATAATTTGTTCTTGTTGATAAAATCACTAGCGTGTCAGTTGAATGACATCGCTTCAGAGGCAGATGAGGTTCTGAGACATCTGTTCTCAGCACAGCCACACCAACAAACTCGCTCTGCACTGCTTCATCTGAATAAACCCCCTCCACCGCCCCCACATGTTTGTTCCTCTCCTCCCACCTGTGCGTTGTGCGAGCCGCGCTCGGCTCCAAAAGACACAGACAGGCAAAACAAATTCAGGAAAGCGGTCGGTGCGCTGCCTGCGTTGGTTGTTCTAATCAGTAACTAGAGGCTTCTGTCTCTCCCACTCGGTCTCTCAGCTGTCTCTCACTCGCTCGCTCCCACCAAAATAACCTGTGTGCTATTGCATCCAAATAACAATCGGCAAGACAAGTAATTCACAAAAAGCTTCATCATAGTTCTTTGCCTCCCCTAGCCTCTTATTAGCACTGCATATGGCTGCAGGTTTACAGTTGAGGAGAGAGCGCAGTAGTTAGTGTCACTGAACCATAGCTTTCTGTAAGCCCAGATGGAGCGTTAAACTCTGCAGCACTGCTGGAGATTAAATGTCCTATTTCGAGCAAGTATTTTGTATCTCCGGCTGAACGTTTTTCTAGCAAGCTCACAGATGTGAAGCTGGTGGACAGGGTTCCACAGGTGCCACCAAACAGATCCCATGATTACTGTATAAGACCATACAGATGCAACCTGCTTGTCTAGGCTCTGTCTGAGAAATTCATTGTTGATGTGCCATCTGATTTGACTTTTTGTTCACATGCTCTCCCTAAACTCACATCCCTATATTTTAGTCTAGGATTTTAGTAGGTGTCTCTCAGGCAGACTGACTCTGTGATATAAATATGTACATAAGTCAATGATGTTTTTTGTGTCCATGCGGTTTAGTCAAATTTAAAGGGGTTAAATGTGAAAATAAACGTATGAATAACTTGCACACATTCTTTTTTTGTGGACCCAGCATCGACTTTCTGCTTTTAAACCATTTTGAGAGAATATATTAGAGGATTATGGCAAAAATGTCTAAGTGGTGTAACCATAAAAACTTTGTACCAAATAATTCAACTTGCTTAAAAACAGTAAATTCTCAATAAAACACCATATCAACTAGTTTGGCATGATCTTACATTATAACTTTTTATATTAAATAAAGGTAATGGAATACGATTGTTCTAAATATTACATTTCATCTGGGGAATCATGTCAATCAGGAAACCTTTACATTATTTTAATGAGGTAATTATTTGTAAGTCCACTTAAATACACTGTAGGTGGATAAAATATGTAATATTTATCATTTTTTGTGCTCACATCATTTGACATTTTCAGGAGCATTCAGTCTTACTTTTGGGTTTTTTTTAAAAATGGTGCAAATGTCATTTAAAATGTACATTTTAACAAACATATATATGTACTGTAATAGGTTCAGGTTGCATTCTTAAACCTGCTGTATGGAACTCTCCACCTTTTTACACTTTATTTCCATTTTATGGCTCCCAGGTCACTTAGGGGAATGTCTTCCAGATTTGACATGGTAAGAAAAAACATAAAAAACAACAACTTAGAGTCCTGGTATTGTCAGGAAAGGTAATTAGTCATGCTATAATAACAATTATATGATTCCATTAGAAATTGTGTGGTTGATGTAAAATGGATCACTAAAGGTTAAACGTGCACCACCACAGTAATTTAAGACACAAGCTTTCCAGCGTCTGTGATAATGTGTAATAATAACTTAATTAACTGTTAGCTGACTCCATGTAATGGTAATAATTGTAATGAATTTCTATGGCTTGAATAAATGCCATATAACACAACAAATGCCATGAGTGAAATATACCCTTTCCAGTTTATAATAAGCTTTCCTTTTCTTTCCTTACATGTGGTTCAGTTTATGACCAAATCCACCATCTCAATACACTGTATGAGTAAATACAACAAATAACATTAGCAAATGAAACTAAAACAGAATGAAGACTTGAACAATGGCAGACATATTTTAGTTGAATACAATTTAAATAGCAACATATTTGTATCTGTAAACATTTAAATAGTCTAAAAATCTTCAATATCATTCAGTATGAGAAAAGTCAAAGCAACAGTAAAAACATCAAGGGGTCAAACTCAAGAACTGCTTAGTATAAAACATGAGATCACCCAAGACACACCTGCTTCTTTGTGAATTATAATTATAGTGGTTTACAGTTTACTCCAAAACAAACAATCAGCAATGCGACACTGAAATGCCTGAAAAATATAATTTTAGAGGCTATTCATATGTATAAATGAAAGTACAATCAAGGCACCGCGGGCTGTCTAATCAGGTCCACTCAGCAGGGCAAATAAGTCAATATTTACAAATATTCAGGTTCAATGGAAATCAGAATCTTTTCAAAATGTAATCTGCCATTCTCAATCAGAATCCTCACAGATGTTCCAAACCTACGTGTCAACAAGTGCTGCACAGATTTGGAGGGTTTTTTTGTCCATTATGTGTGCCAGGTTGATATGTACAGTCTGGGAGATTATTTTGAACACTGATAACTCTGTGCTCATTAGCTATCGTCCTTTTGCCGGTAACATCCTCGTCAAACAACAGACAACCCTTATTTCAATAGAATATCTCTGACAGTAAGGCCTCTGTTTGCCATCACTTCACCAGGCTGAAGGTACTCCAAGAAGCCAGACTCTTAAGGTGAAGACTGCTTCAATGAAAGCAGGAGAAATGAACATAACAAGCTGTAGAAAATGCAAGAAATTTGCTGGAATCATGATGGCTGTATGATCTGCCCCTGGAGTCAAGGGTATGTGGTTTCTGCTGGGTGGTTTCAGTGCAGTCAATGATGTGGTGGTGTTGTGGAACTTCAACCCGAAGAAATGAGGCATCATACTCCAGATTGTCTCCCATGGAAGCCAAGGAATGTAGGGCCTCATGTACTCCTCCACTTTGTTCATCTAATAGGCAAGAATCCTGCTGATTGGGCACAGAAAAGTGTTCTGCAAGATCTCCCTGAAGTAGATTCAACTTAAACCTCATTGCGGCTCAGGAGGTAGAGCAGTCGTCCACCAATCTGAAGATCGGTGTCCTTTGTCAAGACACTGAACCCCAAACCGCTCCCGATGGCTGTGCCAATGGCGTATGAATGTTAGTCTCCATCTGATGAGCAGGTTGGTACTGTGTGTGGTAGCTCCTGTCATCAGTGTCTAAATAGGTAAATGTGACATGTAGTATAAAAGCTCTTTGAGTGGTCAAAAAGACTAGAAAAGTGCTGTAAGTACAGTCTTTTTACCATTAAGTACATCTTAAAGTTGGCTTTATAAAAAAAGACACTGAAAGAAAAACTTGTGTATAACACACCACTAGTGTCATTCTTCAGGGTAGCATGTTCAAAGGGTTCTTCACCATCACATTGTGTTTCTCTGTAGCAAACAAGCTTTTTGTTTTCTCCTAATGTGTAGCTGTGATCCATCTGTGCCTGAACCTCCTACTGAGTGTTGGCTTCTTTATGGTTTGGTGACACTGACAGTGGAACAGTCTGGTCAACCTTTCTATCACAGTGCGTATCGTCTGCCAAACATAAGATAGCACGAGACCGCAGGCAGTCAAGCATACAACATGAAACATACCCAAACTACTCACACAAAGCTAATATCACCACTTTTTTTCCCAAGAGTAACTATAGTAGAATAGACATATAGGTGATGAACAATAGTGACATGGGAAGATAAACTTAAAGACAGCTGGCTCTGCAACCTTTATGTGAGAGCGTATTAACTGTTATTAGGGACAGCAACTGACACTACTAACTAAGATTTAACAGTACCTAGTTTAGGTAGCCAAACGTCCTTTACCTGTGGCTGCTGATGTCTTGTAAAGACATCGCCCGATTTTGCATCATTTTTTAATTGGGGATTCGTAGCCCTAACACTTCTCTGGAATCAGGTGGTCTTCCGTATGAAGGATGAAGGTCATTGGGCGCCTCATATCCACATTCAGGTCTTGTGCACAGTTGATAAAGAAAACACTTCTTCTCCCAGTAAAACCTTCAGTTTGTACCGGTTAATATGGCAACCCCAACTTCACAAATAATTCCCTGGAGCCGTAGTTGTCCAAAGACTTGTTGTGTTAGTTGCATTAGTTGAATTAGCTAGCTGGAAGTCTCACACAAAAAAAAGATAAATTGGCTGCACCTGTGTTTCCATTGATAATAAGGTGGATAGAATGTCTGCAGTGTGGGAGTATTCAGTCTATGAAACAACCAACTCATTCATCAAAATTGTGTTTTGAGGTTCTGGTTGTATTATCTTATATTATAGTAATGAAATACTTCTTAATTTGCAGCCACAGTAGTACATTGACAGCACACATGTCAGTGTTTTGGCATCTCCGCTGGGGTTATGCAAGTGGAGAGCACAGATAATACTCACATAAAGCATGGTTGGGAGGGTAATTTGCCCTGAATGCAAAACTGTTGCTGCTTCATCATCTCAAGCGTGCTGTAGAAAATTGCCTAAATGTTAATCCAACTGTTGTAAGAGCTCGTGACATCTCCTCTACCCCTCCACACCAACAGAAATCCTCTTCTTTTGTATTCGTTCTGTGTTTTTACAGAACAGTCACTCCATTCACTATGGTAATATTACTGTTCCAGACAGAGAGGCAATAAAAAAAGAGAGAAAAAAAAGGAAAATAGAAAAGAAAAAAAAACGCTGAATGTAATTCAAACAAAAAACCCACAGGATGAGTCAAGATTTAAGTGGCCATTTAAATTAGGTGTGAGGAGTTGGAGTGGAATGAGTGTGAAGTCTCAGGTGATGAGGGTAGTGTCACTGGAAGGGTGAGGCAGGTTTTAAATGAGCTCATCCCAGTTTGTCGGATTGGAAAACCAAACGCGATGACAAGTAATATAAAATACAGAGATCTGTTTCAGGCTCTGCTTTCTAGGTGACCATGACCCATTGAGTGATGGTTCATTTGGTCAACATTAACACTTCATTAAGGGATATGTTTTTTAGATTGTTAAATGAATGGTTGGAGGCTGGAAAACCAGTTCCAAATGAGAACCAAAAATAAAATACCAAGAAATTAGTATTGTGGTTCCGCATTCAATTTCTAAGTAAAGTAATCCTTCATTATTGCAAACTAAGGTTATATATCTGCTACATTTTTTTTTTACCATATTTGAATTGAAACTGGGAATCGATAAGCAGAATTGGAATTGGAGTCAAATGATACCCAACCCTACAAATGACTGTGTAATATGAAAGGGCAGCTACCTCTTACCCTCCTGGGAAATAACAACTCAGCTCTGCAGCTCTATGCAGTTTTTAGCCAATTTAATCTTATTGTTTGTGGGTTTTTGTGCTCATACAGACTGTCAGCAAGGTCGTGCACAGACATTATGAGGAGAAGTGTCTCAGGTAAGAGCCGATATACCTAAAAAAAAAAAAAGTAGAAAGTAAGAAAAAAAAAGTCCTATAGCCTGCTTCGAATAACATACACACACAAAAACACACATGTAATGGATGTATTTACTTGTTTTGTACTACCAGAGTGTATAAAATGACACTGCTGACATTTTTTAGTTCTATCTGTTAAAGTTGTCATTTTTTTAATTGATATTCAAGCTACCGTGCAAACATTCCCAAAATGCTCTTTCATTCTGATCTCTCCATCCAGCCCCTACAAGCCCTATCATTACACTAGATAACTGCTGTTGTCTTAGTTATCACAAAATGCTGACGACTAGGAAGACGTGCTCAACACATAAACACGAAACTGTCAGATATGTAATGTGTGGAAGGGTAAAATGCATTAACCTTACATGAACATTAGCTTGTCACTCAAGCGAGGTGGGAGAGGCACTGAAGAAAGTCAAATCCATAACATATAGTTTACTACCAAACTCTGAGTGTTTCATTTGCATTTGTTCAAATGACCTACATGATAGTTTGAATTTTTTATAACTTGTTTTTTTAAGTGCTTTACTTTCCATTTAGTGTACTTTTGTCCTTGTTTTTTGAATGTCTAGTTGTTCCATTTGCACTGCCAACCAACCAGTAGGAGTCAAGGACAAGATCTTGACTGCAAATGTGAACAGTTGTGCTGTTGGAAAGCACAGCTATTGAACTCGGATTGTTTGTAATGGTGGCCGTGAACTTCACCTTTGCCTCAGCCATGTGCCTGAATTTCAAAAGATTTAATCCTCTTTTTGTGTGGTGTGGTTACCTGAGATATTCTCTAAGCTTGTCTCAGGCTGGAGTTATAGTTAGTTTAAGATACACATAAAGATCTCTTTGTACCTATGCCAAGAAAATACAGGGAAATAAATAATTCATGTATGAACACAAGTATATAACTCAATTTTTCACCAGTGTGCATCCCAAAACGACTTGCTCCAACATTGACACTTCTCCACAATTTGGTTTAATTCCCTCCAGCTGTAGTAGCTCATCAAACTCTGTTGTGCACTGGCCAACAATGTTCATTATTTTTAATATACTTAATCTAAATGTTCCCATGTAAACACACTATTCATGCTCAAAACCTTTCTTCACTTGCCTCCCTCAGCTCCTGTCTGCTTCCCCTCTGGAGAAGCTAAAGTAACTGTAAGCTAAGCTATGTGCAGAAACCAATATGAAGCTTCATTTGGAGAGTTACATTAACCGTAGCTGACTACAGTCAACAGTTAACCTATAACAATGTTAAGGGATTATGAGCTCCAGTATATCCAATGCAAGATGATGAAAACAGTACTGAACAATTTAGAAAAGAAAGGCACGCTTACTAACATTAATATTATTAGCTCTCTAGAATTCCCAATTCCCCCACACATTACACAAATGTATTTTTTAGTATTTGATTCAGGGGATTTGCATGCTGTTCCCTTTGAATTGGATTGTTACATATTTAAAAGTTTTTGACATCCCAATACAGGTTACAAGGATTTAAGGCTAAGAGTAACTACATAAAACAACATAACTAAACACTAATCAAAGTTTACCCTCATTAACTGATTAACGAGATCCATTTTAAGGTCCAGTTTGTAGAATTTGGTGGTTTTATTAGTCTTTAATCAGCGTATAATCACCTGAAAATAAGAATAGGTGTGTGCATTCATTAACTTACAATGAGCCCTTTAAAGGAGCAAGCCATGTTGCACCATGATGTTTCAACAGTAGCCCAGAATGGACAAACCAAACACTGACTCTAGAGAGGAACTTTCAGGTTGTTCCGGAGTTTCACGACCTACACACTTGGAATAGGAGTGGGAGTACAGTGGAACCTCCATCTTTCAGAAACAAACTCAGCAAAGTACCGATAATAATGAACAAGCTTTATGATATAACATATAATATAATAGATAATAGTGATTAAGTAAACAATAAGTAACACATTACTTATTTTTAAAAAGTAATAAGTAATGTGTAATATATAACATTTTTTGAATGGTATTCATGTGGTTGCAATCTGCTGTCTCTCTGCTAGATGCAACTGAATCTGACTCACTGGTCCTTTAAGAGCTGGTCATGTCAGACTAACCTGGGTTCCAAGCAAACAACTGTACCAGTTGATTAAATCAGAGTTGTGATAAGGACATGCTTACATCATGTTCATCCAAAGACAAAGGTGAATGCAGGCACTCAAAATCATGACATCATCGCTCAATGAGAGCTTGAATCGAAAGCAGCAGCGGCGGCGGCAACAATAACAAGCACAAAAGGAATAACATTTGCAATGTTGATTATTTATTAAATATGTATATCCAGAAGGGCACTCCATCCAAACAGTGCAAAAGAACAGCTGTGTTAATGCCATAGTCAGCTATTTTCCTGCAAATAAGCTGCTGCCATTATGCTACCTTATCTCTCAAGATAGAGCTAGGTCTTTTTTCTCTATGGTTTGTGGAGACCGAACGGTTAAAGAGAGAGAGAGAATATTGTTAAATATAACATTTAATAACCTGACAAAAATCCAAGGTAATAAAATCCATCAAACTTTTTAAAAACACCAGCTGCTACCCCCTGTTGTCATTTAAGGCTGCTAAAGTGAGACATGGCCAGGCGCAGCTTTAAAATAAACAGGCTGATATTTTGGGAAACATTCATTGATTGCCATCTTACCCAGAGTCAGATGAGAAGATCAATATCTTTTTTATCTTTTTATTTTTAACCTAGCTTATCACAAAGATTGGAAGCAAAGAGAAGCTGTTATCGTAGCAACAAAAGGGAAACGTGAAAAATGCTCTCCAGCAACTCCAAAGTTGTCCTTTTTGCACCTTTATTGATGTGTAGGATCATAAATGTAAAATCAATCTATTGTATTTTTGGAAGCAATGGAGCCATTTCTTGGCCAACAACAGCTGACTGAATGCACCACATACTGAGGTTACCAGACACACATGGTTAGAATTGAGGTAACATCTCAACATCACTGTCAAAACCCCCCTACCTACAACATGACCTTGTTTATCAGTGATTGTTTACTGTATTGTAGGCAGGATTTGAATTTATCTCTCAAACCCCCTTTTTAAAATTCTACACACAGCTACATCTGTCATATTTCATGTGTGAAACACCATGAATACCTTTGAGGAGAGACTGCATAAAAAATGTGCATGGTTCTTCTCTTTTTTTTAGCAATTGCTGCTTCTTGCTCCTGTCTATGACGGCAGGTGAAAAACATTTCCAAGACTGGACCTACAGAAGTGTCGCATCCAAGCTCCTCCATTTGCTCCAGTCAAAATCCCACAGATACTATCCCTGACATCCCAGTTGGGGTACGTAACAGTTATAGGGGGCCTGTATAAGGGCTGGGTATTGGTACTCAAAACCTTTAAGGTATTGACCAAAATAAATCAATACCAAGTAATACGGAAAGGTCTCCCGTCAAACGATACCTTCAGTCGATCCTTTTTGCACCCAGAGCTAGAAAATATGACTATTTGTATGGACTTGCTCACAGCCAATCAATGCAAGCATTCTTCGATTTAATGTGACATGTGATTGGCCCACTGCCACAACAGCAGTGGCATTTTATGCAATTTAATGCTTCTATTCACATGATGGGTATCTAATGAAGTACTCAGTTGGTATCAGTATCACTTTAAGGGTACTTGGATTGGTACTAATATCTTAATTTTTTAAATGATACCCAGCCCTATCTGGGATATTATTTAGCTAGCATAAAAAACATCATACTAGTACATAGTTGTACAGTACTGGAGCTGTTGCTAAAACAGTTGTTTGTGTTGGTTAAGGATCTCCAAGTGGTACTCAGTTTGTACTGAGTATTAATATTGGCACTTGTTCATAGTCACTTTTGCTGATTAGTTAGCATTTTAAAGTGCTTTGGGAAAATTGGTTAGGACACCTTTTGGATCGATTTGTGTCTAATGCGGTTATTTGAGCTTTGTTGGATTTTCACATGGCAATAGAAAACAGATAGAAACACTTTTTGCCTTCAGACATGGTCCGACAAAACACTGTACAGCAACTGCACAAATGGACCCCTTGAAAAATAGTATCATTACATTGCTGGACCGGGGAGAAAAAGTTGAAAAGTCTTTTGATCAAATGGGAACACCTTGGTTTAATGCAGCGCTGGCATTTGATACAAAAATAATTCCAGCCGCATTTCTCTGAAAACCATTGAGTACAAAGAAACCCATTGAAAGGAGAGGAGGGCAGTGATACAGGGAATCATTAGTTTGGCTCAATAAAATATCCATGCTGGATGAAAACGCAGCGTTGCTCTGTCTGAGTTGTGCCCCCTAAACAATCATGGTAATTGTTTGGAAGCAGCCCCAATCGATAAAAGGATTATTGGCACTGACAACACATGAGTACATATCAGTGTGTGATCAGTGTCATAACTGTTCTAGAGCAACAATACATTACATTTAATATCCTCAGACTGCTATCCAGGCAGCGGAGGCCTAAAGCAATTAAAGGCAGAATCAATGCCCTGAGTCAAAACACTGTGACAGCTCTATTATCCCTAGATATAGGAGGCCTAGTGGAGCCCCATTTCTCTGCTTCTCTCTCTTCCTGTTGTCTGGTGCACACACAACACACACACACACACACACACATGCACACACTCTCTCTCTCTCTCTTTCTCCCTCTCTCATCCGTCTTTAACTATCTGCAGTGGAGTAGATACACCTCCGCACTATCACACACATAATACACCGACCTTTCACATTTTCAGCCATTTTCCGTCTTCTTTTTTTTTTTCAGTTCACAAGAACATTCTTTGCCGTCTTTCATTCTGAAATAATCCCTTCTGGTATTTTCGTACTTTTTCCTTCATTACCTGCCTCTCCCAGTTCTGTCTCACTGTCTGTCAGCATCAGTCTTCTGCTGCTGAAATCCACCCCATCAATGTCAGTGGCACATCAGCACTGACAGCGCTTTCATCTAATCTCTTTAATGTGCTCAGACTCTTGTACTCCTCCAAGGAACCACAGGTGAAAATGATTTTTTTTGCTTGCATTTGTTCATTTTGACACATAATACTTTGCTTCATTGACCACTGTAACTACAGGCTTACATTATCTGAGCTAAATCTTTTAAAAAATTACATCCCTCCATTCTTTTCGGAGCTTAGCACTTACTTTATCGTGCTCAACAAACCAGCCGATCATAGAAGACAGCGAGGTCATATCCTGCATGTAGAATTCAGAGGTTGTAGTGACCTAAAAGGAGATTACAATCTACCCTTAAAAAAGATACATATTGTTAGACTAATTACAGTATTTTCAAACCTAGAAATGTTCCATCAGCATAAAGAAGGCTTTGAAACAGCATTTAAAGTCATTTTCTTGGATGTTTCTTGGATTGACTCATGGACTCCTGAGTTTGGCCCTGGAATCAAGCAACTGGTGACTGATGTCTGAAACACAAAAAAAAGCTGCAAAAGCTACAGACAAAGGCCAGCTGACTGTCAACGCTGACAAATCTGAAGTAACTCTTCTTCAGAGCTCCAAATGCTGCATTGATATTATACGGAATGGAAAGAGATGGAAATATTCCCGTGATTATGAATAGCCTGTAATCAACTCAAGATTGTTACATTACAGAGACAGTTGTGTGACGGTTAAGAATACTGTGCATATGTTTACCAGTATATCTATAAATTGGCTGATGTGAAGTATGCAGGTTTTTAGACACTCGTGATACCGTAACAGTCAGAAAATACCCAGTCTTGATCACAACTTGGGTGATGACTTAAATGGCATTAACAAATAGGAAACTGGTCACTCCAATAACTCTGATATGGCATGAACGCAGCATACTGTAGCACCCACCCAATACTGTAAATCTGTTGGCAGTCTTGTCATATACTTGGAATATTAATTTAAAATATGCCTGATAAAAAGTTGCAGCTGGCACTGGGAATTTGTGCTGAGCTTTATACTGACATTTGGAGCTCATAGGGGTGTTGCTTATGGAAGAAGATAAGAAAAAGGTGGTGGCAGTGAAATTTTAGCTGGGTAACCAATGAAAGGAAAAGGCTGTCTAACTCATCACTCCTTAATCTCCCATGGGTGTTCAGCTGGGTTGAGATCGGGTGACTGTGAAAGGCATAGTACATTATTTACATAATTTCTGTACTCATATCCATTCATTTAACTCTTACATACATTTCAGAGCTGTAAAAACACCCTATACACATATCTTTTAGCTGGAATTTTCCTAATGTGAGCCACAATACACAAAAATGGAAATAAAATGCTTTTATTTTTTTAATTTTTGTGCAGCTGATACACATTTTATATATGTAAATGTACAAATTGGTACTGTATTTATTTAGAAAATTCAAAAATCATATTTAATAAAATCTTCTCCTATACCATAAAATAGTGATTGTGAAAGTCTTTGTTCCATAAGACCATAATGACTGATTGAGAATTTATGAATGTGAATTGGCTACTTATGAGTCAGTATGTAAGGGTTAAATAGGGTTGGTCTGTATGCCCCAAAACAACCAATGTTATTCACAGATTATGGTATTAAAAAAATGTAGACAGTAGCTATTGGATTGTGACAGGACATGATATACCACCACACCAACGTCCACACTCTTTCTACATAAACAGCCCTATTTTTCTGTATTGTTACTGAAGCTGGCATCGGATGTTACTGTGTACCACAGAGTCATCCAATATAAATATCATTCCTAGGAACACTGGGCAGAAATTCTCCAGGCTGAACGGCCAGTCAGACTACTCTCTCTCATGGGCTACTGATTCAACATGTTCAGTTGGCCAGACGAGCGCTGATAAGGTCTGACTACAGCCAGCAGCCAACGCGGGACTAACTGCGAAAGCTCACTGCAGACGCTCAGCAATGATCCAGTCATTTCATGTCAGTATATGTGTCAGGCACTGATAGTATCTTGTAGAAATGGCCTAATTTGACATGTTGAGTCTTGGTAATTTTTCTGTAGTTACTTTACTGAGTCTTTAATATCTTTTTTGTCATATCTATTTATGAGATCTTTCACATGAATGATGTAAGAATGCTGTCAGCTGCTATTTATTTATGAAAATGAAAATGAAAGGAAAACCTTTCATTGGCCGCAGGCACTGAAAAAAGACATACATTCATGTTTCTCACTAAAATATAGAGTCCACTTTGAAGATACAAGAGTATTTAAGGTCAAATTCCACTTTGAAAGAATGAACCATGTATAACATATATTATTCCATACATATATCTACCATATGTCCCTCCTAGTCACCTGTGCTGCTTTGTCTTAACAGTCCATCAGCCCTCCCAGGCATCACGGTGGTTAGTAAGCTTAATGCTTGCAGACAGACAGCACTGACTGATGAAGACAATGCCTGAGGAAGTCACACTTCATGCAGACTACCTACATGTTTTTTGTCACTTCACCGTCAGCTAATGAACTGTAGCAGATCCTGAAGCCTGCTGGCATTACAGTGAGTATTGTTACTTGACAAGCATCTGTAATGAACCAGGTGCTTTATTTATCCCGGGAATGTACCGTAAACAAAGACTCAGCTGCTCGGCATTCATAACATTCCATGCGGTCACAATGGTAAAATGATGGCCTACGTTGTGGTGTCCTGTCTCCATGCAAGAGCAGATTTGGTACCTCATTTACTAGCAAACCTTCCACCAATACAAAGCTATGTCGAGTGATTGGTTTCCTGTTGTGTTCTCTAACGACCAATTTATTTGATTCCTCCTGCTGTGGGAGAGGGAAAAGTAGCCATCATCATGTGGATGAGCCTGAATGTACAGAAAGAGTACAAATCTTCCAGAAGTAATAACATACTCACACATTT
Source organism: Scomber scombrus (assembly GCF_963691925.1). Taxonomy (NCBI): domain Eukaryota; kingdom Metazoa; phylum Chordata; class Actinopteri; order Scombriformes; family Scombridae; genus Scomber; species Scomber scombrus. Next base: position 3,658,720 of record NC_084989.1, read on the forward strand.
TCAAAGTTTTTTTTTAATCTGATGGAGCTTTCATTCAAACTTTTCATGGAATAAAAAGGCTCAATAGATTACATTCACTTTTTTATAGACTTTCTTCTATCTTTTTTTTTAGCAACCTTTATCTTCCAAGCACCCTTATTCTCTAAACTACTTCTGCTACAAGTCTAAAGTCGATCACAGAAATAATAATGAAATGATAATAAATAAAGAGCCGGATGTTTTATACTTGTGTTCTGTTGTCAACCCAGAAATATGATTCATGTCTTCAAGAGGTATTTTTTCACGTTACCTACAGTCCTGTCCTTCACAGCAAGCTGCAAAGTCATTGGGCAGCTTTTTATATCATCAGCAAGTCTTAACAAAATATAAACCTGAAATGTGCTGCAACTATTGGAATTAAAACCACCATATATCCAATTTGATGTAAAATCAGCTATAATTGATGCCGTATGTTTAGAAAAAGAAAAAGAAAAAATCTGCCCCTAGGTACCAAATAAACAAAGATGATTTTATATGAGTCTACATTTTTCCTCCTGTTAATAAATCCAATGAAAATACTCAAATCAACAATTAATTGATAATAATGTGAAGCCTGATATATCGTATTGCTCTGTACTGTGGAGAGCCATGGTCGTCCAAACATATCAGTGAGCCATACTGCTGCACTGGGTGATATGTTCCTTTATTACCATGAACACACACACTGTAGTTTGTTTGGACTCAATGTCACATGCACCTTCCTGCTGCAAAAAGTACAGACTATAGAACAAATGTGGATTCATCCGCCACTGAAATTAGTCCCCGACAAATGCACTATTAACTCCTGTTTGAGTAGGGCTTGCGGAAAACTACAGTGACCAGATTTTTAGGAAATTACAGACCCTTATTTTTCAAAATTAAAAAAAATAAAATAAAATCAGCTCTTTTTAAAGATTTATGCCTTCTTTTAGAACCAATCAGCATGGGGCAATGTGAGTGCCACAGTAAGAGTGCGGTCACCTGTGATGACTTCATTATTTGATTAATACTTAACCATCACTGCAAACCAATTATTACTATAATTACTAACTAACAAATAATGCAATACAATGCACAAAGAGTAAGAGGAACTGTGTGTGAGGGCGTCAGTTGGGGGCCCACTAAGTATACTTTATGCTACTTACTACAAACTTGAGATATTATTATCTATATTGCATATATTGATATGGTTTAAAATATGAATTGATTGGAAACAGTTAAAAGTAATTATTTCAACTAAATAAGAAACAACACAGTGCATATTTAAAATTTGGCACCGGGCATATAATTATCTATATCTCAGTGAAGTTAGGTGAATAAGGGGACTGCAGGCCATTAAAGGAATTAATCATAATATCCAATAAAAGTCCACTACATTAGATCTAAGCTCCTCAGGGAAAGCATTATGGGCCATGAGTCTTGTAAGCTGAAACAAATCATCCTCCACTCTTCCTCTGGCAATAACCCGTTACCATTATGATTTAGAGTAGAACTAGAAAGCAATACTCCCCTCCCTGTATATAGTATGGCTGTCCTGCCCTCCAGCTCACATAGGGATTTTCATAACCTTAAGAATAAACAATCTTTGTAGTTATGCACATAAGTAATTCATAAAGTTTTTCTTTTAATTTGCACATAATTCTGCCATATGATAATTTTCCACATGATATACGCTGTAAGTTTATTTATTATTCATGTTAAAAAGCTAAAGATGGCCAACAGGATCTTGGATAAAAGGCATTGCATGTGGAACATATAGACGTTTCTGAAATATAGAATCATTTTCTTTTCTTGATTTTCCTTTAATTTTGTTTCTTCTTGGGTTGTTGCTTTACTAAGTTTTGTAAAGAAGCCAGATGAGGTCATGTAGCACCTTTGATGAATCTTTTGAAGATGCTATGCTTCATAGGATCTGGCTGTTATTTCTACCATAACATTATATATGACTGCAATCTGAAGGAAACGTATATGTACATTCGGTGTTTGCACCAGTTGGCAGTAAGCTAATTTGGTTAGCATTAGAAAAAAATCTACCTTTTTTTTCTTCTGTCTTTTATGCAAGTTGTAGCCTTGTAACTACAAATCAGATAAACTTTGCATTTTTAAACCATGTGCATGACATACGATAATGTTTATACTCACCGGCCACTTTATTAGGTACACCTGTTCAACTGCTAGTTAATGCAAATATCTAATCAGCCAATCACATGGCAGCAACTATATTGCATTTAGTCATGTAGACATGGTCAAGACGAGCTGCTGAAGTTCAAACTGAGCATCAGAAAGGGGAAGAAAGGTGATTTAAGTTATTTAAAATGTGGCATGGTTGTTGGTGCCAGACGAGCTGGTCTGAGTATTTCAGAAACTGACGATCTACTGAAGTCTCTACGGTTTACAAAGAATTTTCCGAAAAAGAGAACATATCCAGTGAGTAGCAGTTCTCTGGGCGGAAATGCCTTGTTGATGCCAGAGGTCAGAGGAGAATAGCCAGACTGGTTCTAGATGATAGAAAGGCAACAGTAACCCAGATAACCTCTTGTTACAACCAAGGTCTGCAGAAAAGCATCTCTGAAGGCACAACAAGTCGAACCTTGAAGCAGAAGCAGAAGCAGAAGCAGAAGACCACACCGGGTGCCACTCTTGTCAGCTAAGAACAGGAAACTGAAGCTACAAATGACATGGGCTCACCAACATTGGACAATAGAAGATTGGGAAAACGTTGGCTGGTCTGATGAGTTTCGATTTATGCTGCGACACTCAGATGGTCGTGTCAGAATTTGGCATAAACAACATGAAAGCATGGATCCATCCTGTCTTGTATCAACGGTTCAGGCTGGTGGTGGTGGTGGAATGATGTAGAGGATAATTTTTTTGGCACACTTTGTTCTCCTTAGTACCAATTGAGCATCATTTAAATTCCACAGCCTACCTGAGTATTGTTACTGACCATGTCCATCCCTTTATGACCACAGTGTACCATCTTCTGATGGATACTTCCAGCAGGATAACGTGTCATGTCACAAAGCTCAAATCATCTGAAACTGGTTTCTTGAACATGACAATGCGTTCACTGTACACTTCCAGTCTCCAGATCTCAATTCAAAAGAGTACCTTTGGGATGTGGTGGAACGGAAGATGGACCAAAATCTCTGAGGTATGTTTCCAGCACCTGTGCTATGAAGAATTAAGGCAGTTCTGAAAGCAAAAGGGGGTCCAACCAGGTATTAGCAAGGTGTACCTAATAAAGTGGCCAGGGTGTGTATTTTTCCCACAGTTCCACACAGCCAATGCCTTGAAAATCAGTTGACACACTGTTGAATTTTGAATTTGGAGTTATTTGAGTCGTGTCATCTATCACAGAGAACACTGAATCTTCATTACATTGTCATTGCAGTTGATGCACACATTGGTTTGGAAGTTCCAATTCAACTTTAAAAAAATATTTTAGACTTGAAAAATTACACACAGCTCAAGCAAGTCTCAAGAGTTTGCTAATTAGTATCTCTACCACTTAGAAATTAATTCAATTCAACCTTTACTTTTGTTCCAACAGAAAATATTGAGGGAGAAAAGCCTTACAGCCTTTGCTTACATGTGTTTTAAAAATGTAACATCAAGACAAAAAAGCCAGGAAATAAAATAGATAATGATCATATCAAGAATAAATACACTGAAAAACGTTCTCTACTCTTCAAAAACATGCCTTACGAACATTGGAAGGGATTTTGGTTGCGGTAATTAATCCTACTGTTCATACTGGCAGCGAAGAGATGCTCTTCATTTTGTGAACGTTTTTATGTTCCTATTCTGAAGTCCAAGTTAATATGAAGCCACATCATACTGAGTGAGCCAAATCAAGTGGGGGATCATAGCTAGAGTCTATTTAGCACCAAATTGCCACTTTGTGTTTTCTGTCCCTCTCATGGCTCAGCAAGGACAGAAAAAAAGACAGAATTTCATCATTAAAAGCTTTAATGTTTGAGGATCTTGATGTATCTGACTCAGACTGGTGATGTCTCACATTAGCTTCTGTTAGACTTTGAATGAGAAGAGCGGTCTTTGCTCCCCATCACTTATATTAAAATCACATTAGGCAGGAATCTGTTTGTAGCCAGTATGAACAGAAGGATCATTAAGAGCAACCCTAACCCTAACCCTTGCAATATACATATAGGCATGCCTCTAAGGTTTTCATATAAGAACTTATCGCTATGTATATCACCATGTATTCTCTGAAACTCAGATTATCAAGCTTCAGAATCTGGTTTTAATGATTCTATGAATATGGAGCAGTATCACAAAGCAGACTCTCTAAGCTCAGTATTAATGGAATGAAGACTCATGGATCCTCATAATGATATACAAAATACCTTTAATTTTGCCAAGGCCCCTGTGCATTGTATGAATGTAGACAAGGCCAGACAGCTGAATATTAAAATCATGACTCTGTCTCTGCTTGCATTCTTTTTTATTCTTTTTTTGTATTACACTGTAGTGCTATCAGACATTTGTACATCATACCTTCCTCAAAGTTGATACTGTACTGGCTTATACATATTTAGACCTTATGAGTCCTAGCTGATGGATCCTTTCAAAAAATACCAAATCGTTTTGGATGTAAATGTATATTTACCACAGACAATGCAGAAGAGTCAGTGCTGTGTATGATATCCTTGACACAACATGGCATAAAGCTAAGGTTGGGGTGGGGGTTAAAGATTAGCTAATCCAAATCTGAAAACAGGCTAAATATATAGCTATGCACATACACACATCCAATTTCTGTGTAAAATTCTGTATAAACTGATGTTTAAAAAGTTATTCTTTCTCTCTGTGTGCAACCTTTCCCTGGTTTGGAACCACATTCTCCAATCACGAACCTTTGTGCAATATGCTTCCCCAAACTATTTTGACACTTACAAAAGTGTTAGACTCAACATTTTCAATGCTGCTTGAAATATTTACATAGCACATGCAGTCTGCACAACATGAGGTGCTATCATAAAATATGCCACTGGCACAACAATCTTCTTTATTCATTTATGAAGGCAACATGTGTTGCCCCAGAACTCCACCTGGTTGACCGCAATAATTAAAGTCATACCGTAAGTAGTTTTAGATAGTTGACACTGAGCCAAGGCCAAAAAAAACAAAACAAAAACATACTCGAAGTGCATTTTAGTGAAAATTCAACCTCTTTCTTGGGTGCTGGCTATAATGTTACTTAGTGTATTGTCGTCCATATTAACTGTTGTTGGTGTGACTGTATACATTACTGTTTGTGGTTAGGGTTAACGTTAATTCTGATTTAGCTCTTAAAATTCAAACCAATAAATACACAATAAGTATATTTAATGATTTAAAAAATAATAATATTAATTTCTAAAATACATGCATATGGTGTGATATGAATTGTTCTAAATGGGCTAAGCAACTCTTTTGACAACTATTTTAACATTTTTGGGGCCTAAACTTTTGATATTGTATATGAATGACGTATGAGAGGTGTGTGAGAATATAGTCTGGTTTGTTTGTTTGCAGATGACACAATTATTTTTGTTTTAGTTCAGGAGATGAATTCAAACCTTTAGCAGAAAGAATTGTTAATGAAACTGTCAAACTTTAAAGATGGTTTGATGAAAATGTTGTCACTGAGTTTGAACAAAACTAAGTTTATGTTTTTTGTTAATCAAAAAAAGGACAAAAAAGTCTCCTTATATATAAGTATAGAGTTATGGAGTTGAATTGTGTAGAGTTGATATTGAACGATTATTTGAAGTTAGATTTGTGGTTGTAATCAGATCTGGAATAAAGCAAATATGTGTTAAAGGTGATGCAAATTCTGTATTGGTCACTTATTTTGGTCACAATATTTCAGTTACTGTATAGAATAAGGGAACATACATGAGCAAAATAAAGCCATTGTTTATATTACAGAAAGGAGTAGTATGGATTATTCATTAAGTGTATTCAAGAGAAGAAGCCTGGCTTAATAAACACTAATGTAAATGTAAAGACTTAGTAGAGTTACAGACATTATTAGTGATGTACCAGGGCAAACAACAGAATATTACCAGAAAATGTACAAAAGTTGTTTGTGTTTAGTTCAGAGGACGAGGACCATAGAGGGAAATTCACTTTTAAGCATCAGTAATGGTGGCCTGGTTTAAAGCAGATGTGCATTTCAATAGTTGGCATCAAACTGTGTAATTCTCTACAGAATGATTTAAAGGGTTGTATAAATGTCTTTCAGCTCAAGCAAATGCATAAGGAAAGAATAATTATATATTATTTGAAGTTGTCACGTAGTGGTTTTACATAGTCGATGGTGAATTATTGTAAATGACTTTTGATTCTTTGTTTCTCAACTACACTGACATAACATGTATGTCTATTGTTTATTTCTATTTTGAGTAAGGGGCCGACACTCCTTTTCAGTAGTGTAATGTGTAAATCCAGCTCATTTTGATCGTGAATTTTCTGTATTTCATTTTTTGGATCTGTGTATCACTATGAGCAGAACAAATACATTATGAATCAATTAATGAAAATAAAATTAAAAAATAATTTATACAGAATCCAAACACTTCTTTTGAAAACATAAAAAATACCAAATCCTATTGAATGTAAGCTGATTCAATATTACTGTAAATCCCATCTGAATGGCACATTTACTGTTTTGTTTATGTGCCAGATAGTATCTATTATGTATCTACATACAAAAATCTCTCATTCCAGACTCAATGGAAATATGCAAAATCACAATCAATAAAACATGTGTAATTTATGGCTGCAACTAATGATTGTTTTTCATTAAATCTGCCAAAACTAAGAATAGCAGCAAAGCCTCATAAATGACAAGCTGTAGCTGATTTAAAAAATGGTTTAAATGATTTTTCTCCTGATTATCTAATCGATCTTTCAACTAAATAAAAAATACATCCCGGTGTCATGAAGACAGCACCGACTGACAGAGCATGTGAAGGGCTTCAACTTGGCAACATTTCCAACCATGGAGGCGTATTCCAAGTGAGCCAACATCAAAGGCATCATCTGTAGACATTTCAAGAAGCCTCTTATTCAATTTGAAAAGTGCTTCTCTGAGTCTGACAATTGCTGTTGTGACACCAAATGGATTCAGTTTCCTTTTGGTGACAATGTAATAGAGGGGTCAAGACTAACAGTGACAGCAAAGGATCTGTTGATTGAATTATCTGCTGCCGCTGTTGGAAAAAGGCAGATATGAGATCTTGCCCCTCCTTGTCTAGCGGTGGATCGGCTTGCTCGGCGGTTACCAGGGCCGACGTCAAAAGCAATAAAGTGCTGTGTTTACGACCATGTAGCTGTGACAGTAGATTCTCCACCCTCGTGTGCAGGAGGGACAAATATAAGGCTTCAAAATGAGTCTGTGACCAATCTACAAGAATATATGTGTGCGTGCGTGTGTTTGTGTGTGTGTGTGTGTGTGTGTGTAGTTCAGGATGTTCAGATTTCCCACTAGCAGGAGAGACGGAGCATTTTTAAATATTTAATTTTTCTATTAATGAAAAGAGATTCATGGTTACGTTTTGAGTCTGGGTGGAGCCTGAAAACAGTGATATTCTGAAGGAACACAAGCATCAGATAAGACAGCCGTAGTATACAACGTATATATTCAGTTTAATCCCCACTGCAATATCAGCAATAAAATATATAAGATAGAACTTGTGTATTCAGATCAACATGAAAGAAAATAGTCAGTGTATATAAGCTCATTTCCATGGTGCCAACCTTAACACCTCCATCATTACACATGTATTATAATCTGTCTCTGCTATCAAACAGCAAGGATAAACCATCTCCATAATCCATGTTTAATTTCCTGCCCCACTGTGATATATATAAGCCCTTTTTCTGCCATCACTGGTCATTATCTGCTGCTGATTAATGCACCAAAAGGAATATGGTGGATTAAGGGGAAGCTGTTGGTAAATATATTGGTTGCAGTGGATGTATACACATTGTGAGAGAAGCAGTGATTGATGTGTGTGAGTGTATGTTTTTGTCACGTTTTCACCAAAATAAGAGCCCGTGTTAGGTTGATTGTGTTCTTTTTTAAAATATTTTTTTATCGGTATATTTGTTTGTTTGTTCTTTTATATGCCACTGGAAGGAGAAGCATTGACATGGAGTTGTACAGTTATTGTTTATGTATTCTATTCTATTCTATGTTGATTCCTGTTGTAACTGGTTGATGTTACAGCTTCAAAGCGGTTTCCAGAAATCCTTTATATTCCATTTTTTACACGGGTATCTGTCAAGTTTTCCCCAGTGAAAATACACAAAATTACTTTTTATTTTTTTATTTTGACTTTGTGTGAAATGAAAAAGAAAAGGGGCACATCTTTTGTTATGATTGTTTATTATTGGACTTGAAGACAAAAAATAATGAACATAAAAATTGCCATTTTATAGTAAACTTAGCTGAGGTTGACCCATTTTTTACATTGTAGAGCTGTAAAAACACCCTTTACACATTGTTTTTTTAGCCAGGCTTTTCCTAATGTGACCCACAGTATCTTTTTTATTTTATTTTGTGCAGGTGATACACAAACTTGACCTGTGTTTGTTACACAAATTCCAAAATCAGCATCAAACATGTTGTATTCATCATATTCTATCAAATGTTCTCCTGGACCATAAAATAGTGATTGTGAATTTTTCACAGAAGGATTAATCAAACATGTATTAATGACTGATGGGGAATTGATTAATGTGAATAAGTGTAGAGACTAATCATAAGTCTGAATATGAACAGTGTCTAAGAATTAAATCTTGTCCATAGTGTTGTTCCATCACATTTTCTGTGATTTGGTAACAGGTTTGGAAGGCATAGACTAAATATAACTTCTATGTGATTCCAAACAACATATTCTCCGTTTAATTTGGAGAACTTGCCACAAAACTAGATCATCTAAAGGCAGTGTTTCCCAACATGGGAGTCAGGACACTTTATTCTCGGGTGTTTCTCTTTATTTCTTGTAAAATACTAATATTTTAATTTTTTTTTTTTTTTAACCTCTGTTTTACCTCTTCTTCTAACAGTTATACAGATAATCAATATACAACCAGAGCAGTTTTGTAACAAAAATCTTTCTGTGGTTAGAGGGTTTGCAAGTCATAGACGTATTGACCTATGAATGGGGGTTGCAAGTAGACACTGCTTCATTTTAAAGGCGCCATAGGCAAAAATATTTATTAACCGCAGTCAGGTTAACCTATACGATTTATTAATGAATGAGGTTGTTATAGGTTCAGGCAGAGAGTCGTAGTAGGTCAGTGGTCATAATGTACTTACACATAAAAAATGCCTAGCTTGTTTCCATGAAATAAATGTAAACTAATCTTTTGCAATGACATAAAGTTTAACGTATAATAAACTCAGTCATAATTCACGATCAATATCACATTAACCTAAGCTGTGCCCCAATTATCCACTAAATACTACTTGCACTATGTAATAAATACTAGTCACTGTTACCTTTATTTGTATAGACAGGTTAGTGAATTTCAAGAAGCAAATATGGAAAAGTCATAATAAAACCACTAACAGATAAAAGCAGAAAAAAACTGTAAAATAGACAAAAGACAATAGAAAATACAAAAAGATAAGGGGGAATAAAACCTTTTAGAACAATATAATACATAATGACCATAAAGCAGCCGGGCTAAAACGGTGGAATTCAAACTTTAGTTTAAAATGCCAACAGTTCTTCAGGCAAACTCTTCCAATTGCCCAGATTATAGAGGCTAAAAAAGTTGCTTCTATAAAAGTTTTTAGAACAAGTAAAACACTTGTTAGAGGACCTGAGAAGCCGCACTGGTTCATACATTACAAGGATGTCAGACGAGTAGGCTGACGCAAGACCATGAAGTGCTTCAAAAACAAGTAAGAGAATTTTAAACATCAATACGGACACTGACAGACAACTAGTGTAAGGACTTTAAATAAGAGAGTATTATTATAGTCCAGCCTGCTGGATATGAAAGCGTGCATTACTCTCTGTTTTGTTTAGAGCGAGAAATGGCCGCACTAAAGCAATATTTTTGAGATGATAAAAAGCAGATATGTTGGCATACCCCACAGGAGCCCCACAGTTTAGTTATTCAGTGAGCACTGTACACACAGGCCCTGTGCGGCGGAGGCAGAGCCGGTCATCCATTAATTGCTCAAGTGTCCAGAAGCAAGACACTGAATCCCAATTGCTCCAAATGGTAAGATGGTAACTCACAGCTATTGGTTTTTGAGTGTGTGTGTGTGTGTGTGTGGGTGTGAATGGGTTAATGAGAGGCAAATTGTAAAGCACTTTGGATAAAAGCACTATATGAATGCAGTCCATTCACTATTATTACCATGAGGTGAGGAGAATCATTAAGGATCCCAATCACCCGATTAACGGCCTTTTCTTCCTGCTGTGGTACGGGTAAAGGTGCTGGATACACCAGGCCAGAACCCAGAGGCTCAGCAGAAGCTTCTACTCTCAGGCCACTAGAGTCCTAAATGAGGTCACTGCCTAAGACTGCACTAGGATATATACACTGTTCTGTGTGTATATAATAATATGAACTTTATTTATGTAGTACCTTTCAAAACAAAGTTACAAAGTGTTTTTACAGTAAAAACAGATAATGCAAGTAAAAGATCCAAAGCAAAAAATATGGACAATATATATTAATATATACAATAAAAGTGAGTCTTAAGAAGAGATTTAAAAGATGACGCTGTCTTTACCTGCCTGAGATCTCCAGGCAGGGAGTTCCACAGCTGAGGGGACCGAACAGCAAAGCTTGTGTCCCCTATATGGTAACATGCCACGATTTTGGAACCATCAGTAGGGCCCTGCTGGAGGATCTCAGGCAGCGGTCGGGCTCATGAAGAGTTAACAATTCATAAATATAGGCAGGAGTCCACCTTTCAATGCTTTAAAAACAAGCAGTAAAATCTTTAGATCAATTCTAAAACTCACAGATAAGCAGTGAAGGGCAGCAAGGATTGGTGTAATGTGCTCACTTCTCTTAGTACCTGTTAAAAGCCTGGCTGCAGCATTTTGCAGTCTGTGGATGTTTCTCCTGCTGATGCCAGAATAAAGTGTAGTACAATAATCAAACCTGGAAGTGATAAAAGTATAAAAATATTTACTGTAAATTGGAAAAAGATAGATTAAATCATGACAAACAGGTCACATGAGATACTGTATATTACATAGTGAGATCCCCTTTGGTACAGAGAGAGAACAATATATTGGAAATATGTTGAGCACAAAATGAACAGTCCTGTCGGTGCTTTGGAGGCTGATCAAACCGAGCTGGATGCTAACAGCAGTGGTGATGGTGTATTGCAACATCTGCTGTGTCAGTTAAAGCATATAATCTCTTATTGCAGATATGAACAAATGATACTTGTGATCATGTTTTTTTTCCCCCTGCAACATAAGTATAATGCTATTACACTAACAGAGCAGTAGTCCAGCATTCAAAAGTGTCCGTTTATGACCTAAAAACCTCAGTGGTTATGGAGTTTAGTGTTATGATGAATCATTGTGAGCCCCAAAATGCTAGTTTGAGCCACTAACCTAACTAGCACTCTTTCTCCTATTATGTGAAGGACATCAAGTCCCTTCTTCGTGAGTCTACTGTTATCATATCGTACAGTCTGGCCGATATACCGAGCTGTGAAGATTCACATGGGACAGTAAACGAGAATTTGTTTTCCACGCATGTATGAATCTTTTCCAGATATTTCCCCGGAGGCTTCCCCGTATCCTTATTGCATCACACCTCCCATATGTTTTTTCCATCTGCCCGTTCATCTCCCCTCTCCATCATCTCATTCCTCCACAGGAGATGAATGGACTCGACATGGCTGAAGGCCTGGCTCCAAAAAAAAAACGGAGCCATTTCAAGTTCCACATCAGGGTTTGCTGGCATGTTGCAAAGGAGAATTCGGAGGAGGTGTGACATACAGAATGACTAATAGAAGGCATATTTATCTACTTCATTCATGATCTGAATGTGTGCAGGTTTTTTCTCAATAAGCTGTACTCATATCATTTATTTAACAGCATTTAAAATCATATCCTAATGTGGGATCCAGCAATGTTGTACACAAGGGATCCAGGAATTTCAAGCCTGAAAGAGTGCCACATTTCCTTTTTTTAAAGGATACCAAATTGAAAATATGAAAATCCAAACACAGTTAACATCCTTTGTTAAAGGATTTGTGACCTTCAAAACTCACACAGTATTATGTTTGTATTGTGTGACAGCCCGACGAGACATTCCATTGCTTTCATTTTCAAACAGTAGAAAAGCAGTAAGGCATCTGGATCAGATTGATCAATATAGAGAACTACAGCAGTGGCATCGATATATTGCAGTCAGCTGACAGAGCTCCATCTGTCGTTCTCTGTGACATCAGACCAGTCAGTCATATTCCGTAACGTTCACTCAGCTGCCATCATGAGAGGATAAATGTCCTTAAAGTAGAAATCCTTGGCATAACCTTTCTACAGTGTCGCCTTTCTCCATTATTCACTAGTTACCATTCATCAAGCAATTCATTTGACCTATACTAATTACTGAAAATAAACTGACTACTGATTACCGGCTGACTAACTGTTAAACTAACAAATATTGTCCAAACACTGGTATATCTTCTTCCTCCATTGCGCCATTGTTGTCCAAAAACAATTAATAACACATAAATTAGCCACAGGGTGACATGCTCCTTGAAAATAGTCCCTAACAGATGCACCATTTCCTCCTGTTTGTTTTTAATAAAATGAAACTTCAAATTTGTGACTTGTTTTTATAAGTTTAACATTTTTTAGAGAGACTAATTGGCTTGACACTTACTGTGCCAAAAACAGTAGATAAGTCAAAAACATTTAGAGACAAATTAACACGTTGTTGATTTTGGTATTTTTACAGGATTTAATGATATCAAGAGGAAAAAAATAGAATAATGCCAATGGTTTTACATTCAGTTCACTCATGAGTGGTATTTGCATATGAAAACAGCTGTGTAATATATTCTCTGGAACAGCTTCTTAAATCTACGAAAATAACCCTGATGATCTTGGCTTGGGTTCGGAGACATTTCTAACAGAGAGCTTGCATCAAAAAACTGGCGGCATGGAGTTTGAAATACATGGGCTGTATCCCAAATCACTATTCAGTATATTCAGTATAAGGTACTATATTTACTGAGTGTAGGAGTGTGTAATTTTATCAACTATATAATGCCTTCAAAAATGACATAATGGAATGAAAAAAGTAGTGTCCATTGCAGATATCACAATGCAATGTGTCACATTATGTAGATGCCAAAGTTAGAGTTGTGTGACTCCACAAATGACAGTAATGATATAAAATGATGATTACTACTGAGTATCCAACATCTTACTACTACTAAAATGTTGAGTGTACAAGGGAATGATTTCGGACAAGCAGTGATGGTCAAATCAAATGAGTTGTATTATGGGAATTGTAGGATCCGGTGTTATTGGAGATTGAGCCATCTCAAGGACTAAAAGCCTGTTTTCCTTTCATTTAGACCATGTTTTTATTATAATTTACCTATTGTGAGTCTTTAAATTTCATCAGTCCATTACCGAATCCCTGTAGTACCACTTCAAGTTTAATTAACTAATCATGAAAGTTGGACACAAACAACAATAGACGTATATACGGTCATTAACAGTGATCTGATTGTAGAGTATGGACATATGTCGGTACAGTGGAGAAAAAAATACATGTGTAAATAATAAACTGAAGGTATGGATGATTTTTATTTAGCTACTTCAGTTTCACGGTCCTGGTATTTCACATGCTGACTCACTGTCATACTATAAGTCATTACATTACTAATATATGGGTCAATAAATAAACGTATGAATAAATTACACACATTCTTTTTTTGTGGACCCAGCATAAAATGTCTAAGTGGTGTAACCATAAAAACGTAACTAAAAAATTAAACTTGCTTAAAAACACTGAATCAATAAAACACCATATCAACTAGTTTGGCATGATTTTACATTATAACTTTTATATTAAATAAAGGTAATGGAATACAATTGTTCTACATATTACATTTCATCTGGGGAATCATGTTTTAAATGAAGTCATTATTAGTATAAGTCCACTTAAATACACTGTAGGTGATAAAATATTTAATATTTATCATTCTTTTGTGGTTACACCATTTGACATTTTCTGGAGCATTCAGTCTTACTTTTGGTTAAAAAAAATGGTGCAAATGTCATTTCAGATGACATAAAACCAACAAAAATACTAAATGTACATTTTAACAAACCTGATGCTGCTTTTAAACTAGTTTTTGAGATTTTTTTTGAAATGCTCATCTTGCCAACCCTTATTTGTCACTGAATCGTGAACTTTATCCATCCTGGCTTTTAAAAGCAAATGTGACAATGACACTGGTCAAATACAACACAAGGCCAGTGCATCATCAACACAGTGCAGTAATACAGCAGTGATTTCAGAGGATGCATTTCTTCATTGACTGATAACTGTACTGGAGCCTGACAGTCAGACTACCAGTCTAAAATGAAAGCAGCAGGCTCTTTGTGTGTGTGTGCATGCTCAAACAGAACAGCAGCTCTCCTGTGGAGACCCCATGTTCACCGCAAACCATTTGGAAACCATTACAATCATTACAGACGCGTGTGTGCATAGTGGGGCAACCAGGCTGATGAGAGCAGTTACCGGGACGACGCGTGGCACATCATATTGACTCCCGATGCAGTTATCTCAGCGAGAGTGTCGGCAGAGGCTGCACACGCCGCAGTCAGCCGGTGATGGAGGGGCGGAGAAGCAGACACTAAGGTCATTCTGAGAGCACAGCGGCCAATGGATTTTATGCTTCCTTGCTGTTCCACCCACTGGATTTATAAACTCACTTGTTAAGAGAGGTAAAGCTCGCTGTGGTTTGAGTGCATTCTGGTCAAAGTGCGCCGGTTGATGTTTTATGTAATAGTTGTTTGTATTCCGACTGTAGGCCTCAGCTGATCCCCGGTTTGGCTGTTGGGCGGCCTCGCATCATGTCCTCTCACCCTCTTTTTTAACATTTTTTATAAATTCATCTCAGTTTTACAGAAACATCACAGAGGCTTTTAACATATCCCAGGTCTGGTAAATCCAGGTTTGAATCCAACAGCAGCCTAGCCATTCATGCACTCCAGGCGGTATTTGAGGAATAAAATGCAATATGAATTTTTAAACAGCACACATCTGTGCCGAGTCTCTGGCAGCATCTCTGATTCTTCGTGCCTTTTCTTGATCCAGAAACGATTTTCATACTATTGGTATGGCTACTGGTGTAGCTTTCCTATACCCTAGATATAAAGATCGTTTTCCAGCACAAAAAAGCATTCATTTGATTCTAAGCTGGTTTTATTTTTATGTAATTATACTTAAACTAGACTAGAATATAAATACCGGAGTTCACACTCACCAAGCAGTGGCTGAAAGGATCAGGATAGTTACCTTCACAGATATAACTTGGCTTTTCTCCCTTTCCCCCCCCCCTTATATCCAAACATAATCCCACACCAAATAGAATTACCAGTGGACAGGGTTGTAAAGATTTACTCAATAAATTGATCTTATGGCAAACAACAGAGGGCGGATTAGCTGGATAAAAAAGAAAGATCAAACCCCGAGAAGAATTGAATCCACCTCTTCAGAATAAGAGGGATTTAGGGTTTTATTGGTTTTTAATGTGTTTTTTAAATTGAAATACATGGAAATGAGGCGCTTTGTCCACCGTGTGTCATACGCAAGACTACCCAGGAGGCTGCGTTCTCTCGATGCTTTCTGATTCTATGATGGAGGTCAACGCTGCAAAGCAAAAAATGCACAGCCTGAGGATATACTTATTATGTGTTGGTGTATTTATTACCTGCACCAGTGAACATGCGTTATGTTTTCACCTCTGACTTTTAAGTATGATATCAGCAGAGTAGCAGACTTCACTGATATGTGGTGAACAGGGTGTAATCTGAATCTATAATGTCCATCTTTAGATCATTTTTTTGGTTATAAAGACTCAGTTTATCATCGCCGGCTTTCACAACATGGACACAACACAGCACCGCACTCACGTGACAGAAAATCAAACCCGGAGGTCAAATTATAACGACACACATCACCAGACTGTCACTTGCCGCTACTACTGCTGCTCTTCATATACTGTAGTATTTCATAAGCCCCTCCTCACCACCCCTGCATTCACTTGTAGGCTCTAAATCATGCATTTCATATTGCTGTCACTCTCCACTCGTAGCTGTGCTGAGCTTGGTATTTCTCTTTGGTGAGTGATGAGGTGGTTAACATCAAGCTATACATGCAAACATTTATGTTTTAAATCAGGAATGTCCAAACTGTGCCATAAAGGTTCATGTGGCTGCAGGTTTTCATTCCAACCAAGCAGGAGCACACCAGGCTTGACTCATTTAATCAACTGATCTCAGTCTTCAGACAGTTGATTGGTTGAATCATGTGCTCTTGATTGATTATAAAAAAAAAAACCCTGCAGGCTCACAACCCTTAATGGAATAGTTTGGACATGCCTGTTAAGTGGAGATATGTTGAAGTCAACAGTTTTTGAACATTTTGCATGAATGAGTATATAACCTGCAGCTTTTTATGGAAAATGGAGCTTCCACCTTTTTATGCAATGATGGTTTACAATAAAATATTGTATGTAGTGTTAGTTTAGTTTGGTTGCAACATTGTATGTTTTCTATTGTGGCCATATATATATATATATGAATTCCCCATTGGGTTTTCCTCTTGGAATTTCGTAATGTTAGGTATCTGTAAGAGTAAATAGGTTACATTTTCTTCTAATGATAGTAATGTTACATTCAATCACTTTAGATCAGGCATGTCCAAACTATTCCATAAAGGGCCGTGTGCCTGCACATTTTTGTTCCAACCAATCAAGAGCACACAATACAACCAATCAGCTGATTAAATGTGTGCTTCTGCTTGGTTGGAATGAAAACCTGCAGCCACATGAACCTTAATGGAACAGTTTGAACATGCCTGGTATAAACAGAATGGTAAAAGCTCCTGTTATACTGACTTGGGTGTTGTGTGTTCATTTATCATTCTGAAATGATCACCAGAGCCAATTTTAGTCATGTGCCCAACCATTGCCACACCATTCGCATGCAGTACAGAAATGAAGCATTTTTCTACAAAAATAACCCAAAAATTCCCCCTGAAACGTAAGTGGCAAAACAAATGAAGTCATCAAGGACTATTGATGTAAATATTGATCAGAATCATACAAATTACGTCTGTGTTGTGACATTTCAATTACAAGCAGCCAATATGGGGGAGTGTAACATGGCTTTTTAAATGGCAGATGTTCAAAACAGCTTCCTGTGCTGCTGCATCTCAGATCTATACAATCATTGTGAGTGTAAAGTTATGCATCGGCATCTTTTGAGAGCTACATTTGTTTTACCATTGTAGTTAATAATTCAACATGCCAAAAAAAATGATAAAGGGCATGCAACAGGATATTTATGTGTAAGCGAGGGCACGCATTGGTTCGGTCTGCGGTTGGAAAAAAGTGCAGCCAAACATGCCACATAGAGTGATGACCCAGCACTTCCACAGCAATCTGCTTCATGTTCTGTAACAGCGAAACGTTGAGCTCGGCGCGGCTGCTTCGCGGTCGCTCTCTCCTCTCTCTTGTGTATCTTTACTCTTTGACTTGAATCAACAACATCGCAAGTGTAGCAAATCCCCGTCGCGGCGTCGCTCCTCTTTGTCATGAAGGTGTGAATATTTTGTTTTCTTGCCTGCCTGTGTTTGTGCATAATTATGAACCGGCAGCGTGTCACTTCTAATCTGAGAGGAGAATCATTTACCACTTGTTGTAGAAGCTGAAGCCCAAACAACAGCATCCTCTATTGAGATGTTTGTTTTTTTTTTCTTCTCTTTTTTCTTTCTCCAAATCACGACCACTGCAGTCACACAGACTTTCATGAGATAAGCACAAACAGTGTAGCAATGGTTACATTGCAATTACATTACATTGCATACAGCAGAGGTCACTACTAGGAGGACTACGGTTCAAATATCGAGGATTGTTACATTTTGAATGAGGGTTTCTATTTTAAGGGGCGCAGCTTCTCCAGCTATTACGGTAAAAGTGGAGCGGCCCACGGAAACACACAGACCGCTGTGCATAGCCAATCTTCTCATGCGACGCTACTCATCCAATCAGATCATTCGGACATGCGGAGAAACTTCGACTGTCGCTGAAATACACACGGAGAAAAGAAAAGAGACAGAGAGGTGGAAGATAAGAGGAAGATGTTTTACGAGGTGCGCTCGGAAGCCAGTTCAAGACCTGTATGTCTCATATGTTCTGAGACAGTGGCCATTATTAAAAGCAGCAATGTTAAGCACCACTATGAGACACTTTTTGAATAAACATACCCACTCAAATCAGCACACACACATTATGATGTTCTTGACCTTCACATTTTCACAAATTGGACCTCAGTGAATTTTAATTGAATACATCTGGCATATTTTTTCTAAAGTTTTAAATCACATTAACATAATTCCTAATGGCATTCGCTTGCATATGGAGTATGACCTGGGTTCTGTTTAAAAAAAGAACCGTGATATAAGATGAAGATAATGATAAAAATCCGCTTTTTCTAAAGGATTGTAATGTTAAGCGATCTTGGAAATGTTCTAAACTTAACAAGAACCTTTGACACACTGTAGAAGGGGAACGTGCAGAAGAATATGCTGGAGGGACAGGTTTCACTGCAGTTTTAAATTGTATTTGCTTATTTTAAGTTCATATTTCTTTAATTACCCCCCACTGATAAACTCTTATTTGTAAAGCAATAAATAACACCAAACTAGCTCATACATCGCAAATGAACAAATGATTTCCACAAAAAAAGAGTGTGTATGTTGTGTGCCACGTGCATACAGTAGGTCTATGATGGCAGGATGACAAACGTGATAGATGACATATATACTTGTGAAACTCATAGAATCATCACTGCTTCATTTTAGGAGCTTAAAACGAGTAACGTATGAATCCTGCAGCAGCTAAATCATTCCAAGTGCTTTTTCCATTCCGCCCAATAACCTGAATCATAAAGTGCAGCAATAAAAGAGTCCAAAAGATTCCAAGTATAAAGCATTTCTTTGTGTTGTTTGCAACACTTACACTTTGTGATTTATGTATTTGTAAAATATAGCACGGCTTAAATATGCCAGGTTACTGTACTTTCAAGTGTGCTCAGCATTCTGCTCAGCGCCGCAGACAGTCGGTCGAGTTTAGAGGGAAAAAAGTTCAGCATTTTTCAACCTCTCCTATCATTTCGTGTCTAAGTGACTAATGGGGACAAGAATTGGTCCGGTATTGAGCGGGGACGCTTCAGCCAGCAGCCGTAAAACTGGCTGCAATGTAATCCGATGGGGCGGTAGCGCTCGGTCAATGTACGTCCACTAAAAGTGTTTTCTTTTTGCCAGACGGGCTCAGATTGACAACATTACGGCAAAGAACCGTACAGAGAAACACAACACATTTTTTCTCTATCTTTTTCTTGATCCAATCTGTTGTGTCTAACCGAGTCTCTCTCATCAAGAAGTCTCACTAGGAAGTCTCACCAGAGTTGAGTTGTTGTAGATATCAGCTAAATATTCAGTCATGACAAAAGCTGGAGAGAGCGGTGCCAGGAAGAGTTTATTGTGTTGGAGTACAGAAAGTGCAGCTCAAAGTCATTGCTGAATATTTATAATAGCAATCTGAACCTTTCAATGGCAAAAACTAGCACTCTCAGTGGACGTACATTGTCAGGACGCTCTTGCGCAATACTGGACCAATGTCAAAAATGTTTCCCCTTAGTCACTTTGGACACAAAAAGATGGGAATTAACCCTTAAACAGACAGGAGTGGAAGAATAATTTGATGTTACTAGTTATCTCACTTGCATCGAAGTACAAACATTTCCATAAATATATCAAATGTTTCATTTTATAAATAGAAGTGATACATTCTTGTTTTCCCTGGTCATTAATATCACATATACTAGTTTTTAAACTGATCCGAACATTTCTATCAAAGTATAGATCTACCACTATTCTACCAATTCAAGGCACAACCACCATAGTCAGTTATGCTCAGTAGTAGCTCATAATAGTGTCGACGAGCATAAAATATTCAAAAATATTCAAAAACTTAGAATGTGTTTTTTTGTAAGGATGGACTATTGTTGGGAGAATTGGGACTCCGTAAAGCAAAGAAGGACATTTTGTTCCCATTTTTTAATTGAGTGATTTTTTTTAGAGATTAGAACAGCTGTATGGAGTTTGCATGTTCTCCTCATGCTTGCGTGGGTTTTCTCCAGGTACTCTGGCTTCCTCCCACAGACCAAAAACATACAGCTTAGGTTAATTAGTGACTCTACAATTGCCTGTAGTTGTGTGATTGTGAATGGTTGTCCGTCTACTATATGTTAGCCCTGTGATGGACTGGTGATCTGTTCAGGGTGTCCCTGCCCTTTTGCCCAATGACAGCTGAGATTGGCTCCAGCCCCCCTACGACGCTCCTTAGAATAAGTGGTATGGAAAATGAATGAATGAAAGAACAGCCGAGGAATAGCATAGTTTTGCATAGTTACACATATTCCTTCAGTACTTTGCTGCCTCCTGCCTCCCATTGAGTTTGTTACCTTCACCTTTGTCCAGTGTTTGTATTTCTTAACTAATCTCTTCATCATCACAGGACAATAGTATACAACATGCCAGTATTGGCTAAAGCCGGTACACTTGTGTTGATTCATGTACACTAACCCTTACATACTGTTCATATTCTATCCCCTCAGTACGTTCCCCTCATAAAAAGTGTCTATACCAAATTTTGAACCACAGATGTGTTTAGAAAGCATCAATAGTCAATCTGACTGATCAATAAATGAACCACTCATTTTTGGAGAAAAAACAGCTACTATCACACAATATCATGTCCTATTCTAAGAATTCCTCTCAAATTTGACCCAAAACAGCTTCAATGGAAAAAAATGTGTAGCATCTATACAAAAGGGCAACGTTAGGAAAAGTCATCAAATTTCAGAGTAAAGACATTTGGGTTGTTTTTACAAGCTGTTAAATGTCAAAACGTGTCAAATTTGACCTGAACAGTATGTAAAGGTTAAAATATGAATGTTGAATTTCAACTAAACACTCTCCAACTAAATCAACACAGAAAATAATATTTAATGTGATTAAAGCAAGAAGGTCACTAAATCAGTTTGCATTGATGTGTAAATGAATGTGAGCCATTCTACGTAATACTACACACGTCTGTTATCAACAGCTGTTTATACTGTATGAAAAGTTCAAATTTCAAAGTAAAATAAATTTGGGGTGTTTTAACAGCTGTCAAATGTAAAAAAATAAATTTGAGCTGAACAGTATGTAAAGGTTAAATGAAATAAGTAGCCATGAATGTATATGACTCATTCTAAACGCATGGGTGTTATATCTTCACACTCATTTGCATTTGCTGACGTCGCCGTCATTCCTTTAAATTTCCTGTAGACCGGAGAGTTCCCAAGCAGCATGTCTCACACAGCCTCCAACTCTGTTCCCATTCAACAACTGCAACAACACTGCAGGACGAAACACAGAGCGGCTTCTTCCATTTCAAACAGCCTTTCCCGCGATAAGAAATGCGGGTAACAATGTGATGTCTGCATCAATAGGGCCACTTCAGCCTAACATCCAAGAGTCACACGGGATCAAACCCACATCAAAGCCTGGCCGACGCCACTATGAGAGCTGAGCAACAATGGAACAATAATTAAAGCCACATGGATATCCAACCACCCCACTGTCACACACGCACGCACACACACACACACACACACACACACACATACTGTATCTCTCTCCCTCTTTGTCACCGAAATAGAAAGAGCTTGCGTTTGATGTTCTGTCATGACAATACAGCAAATCTTCTAAATCTTGACATGCAGCTACCTGCCACACAATATGTAAGCAGTCATTTCCTTCCATTTAAATGCAGTAAACACATTTTAGCGGATGACTAGCAGATCATTATTTGGGCCGAGGGGAGAAGCTGTCATAACCGGCAGTAACGCAACAGCAATATATAACAAATAACAAAAAAAAAATGCACTGCTTAATGAGGCAGTGTACACAAATATGCTTTTGCTGCATCAATTCGTGAATAGCAAGGCACATTTACTTCATTTGTCATGTAATTAATATCCAGAACGAGCTCTTTCTTTCTTTTTTTTCTTTCTTTTTTTTGCCACAGTAGTCCTTGATAAATGTTCTTTTTTTTTTTCTTTCTTAATAGGTTTAACCACTGCTCCCTGCTCAGTGTGTGGAGGGATTATTTTAACTGTTTGAGGCAAAATAAGAACATTTCAGCTCAAAATATTAAATGAAATGTGAAAAATTGAGAGAATTTAGAGAGTCTGTGGATATTTAATGCCTAAAGTATGAGTTTTTTTTTTGCATATCTCTGTACGTGGAGCTGTGGTTTCTTATCATATGTGGTTTTTTGGACGTTCAGATCAGTTTAAAATGAAGGAGAATTAACTTTTTAATCACTTAGAGGCAGCAGCTTAAGTCATTTGAAGGTCATGAGACGTTGTCCTGCGTAAGAAAGAATCGGTCAATAACTAGAAAAAAGTTCTACCCATGGCTGCTCCACCACACCTGATGCACTCTGATGACATAAGGCGCTTGTGCGTAATAGCATGTTGGATGCCCTTATTCCTCTTTATGAGTGGGTGTGTTTCAAACGGAACTCGCACAGCTTAAAAAAAAAAGAAGAAGGGGGGTTAAAAAAAAAAAAAAAAAGGTCCCTTGTACCTCTTCAGGATCGACGTCCTCCTCGCTGTCAGTGGGTTCCGGCGCTTTCACGAACCACCACTGGATCTCCAAATACACCGACGCGGTTACGCTCTGGAACGCACACGCCATTTCTATGTTTTGTCCCTCTTTAACCGTCATGTTCGAGGGCAGATCCGTGAAGCGACCTGCAGATGAGAGGGGGGAGGAGGAGGAGGTGGGTGTCGGGGGGGGGGGGGGGGGGGGGGGGGGGGGATCATGATAAAGACAGAGAAGGAGAGAGTGAAGGAAGGAATTGGGGACATTTGTTTGATTTGTGCATCCATGAATCCATCACATGTTACAGTGTATGCTCCGCTTTATTTGAAGGGGGGGGGGGGGGGGGTGCTCTGCGGTGATGAACATGGATGAATGTGGTGCAGTCACATCACAGCAGCTGTGTTATTGATAAAGGTGCGTCCTTGTTTTAATTGAAAGAGATGACCCTCCCCCCCCCCCTCCTCCTCTTCCTCCCCCTCCACCACCACCACCCTTGTCACATACTGACGCGTCTTCATCGGGAATTTACATAACGCACAGTCTCACCACGGCTACATTATTCATACAGTTAATTACACGTAAATTGATGCTATTTTATTTTCAATTCCTCCATCCCATATTCTGTCGTTCTGTGTCCGATGATGTGTTTATTTGTAGCAGCTGTAAAATACTGCATAAACTTGCAGAATGAGGACAAACCCGAGAAATCATAGGTGGATTAAATACAGTAAATGGTAAAGGAGTTTGATTTAAGGGATGTCTAAAGATAAATACAGGAAAAAGAGAGTGGTGGCGACACTACAAGAAGAAGAAAAGGAGTCAGGGTATTGGATGTGCATGCAAACTTTCATAAAAAAAAACATCGTTTTAATTCTTTTGAAGGAATCTAATGCTGTTATTAGGGTGTTTTAAGGCTTTTGTGCGTTTTGCCGTCAGTCATTTAGCAAAATAGGAGCAGAGAGGCTTTTGGAAAGTGTGAATCTGAGCCACATGAAGCAGAAAAAGGGGAAGGAAGACCGTCGCTTTCTTTCAGCACCGCGGACAGCTGCTTTATGCGGCTGTCCGCGGTGCTGAAATCAGCGGCGGATCGCTCACTTTTCACTCAAATTAAAAAACAGAAGTTCTTTAACATTGAGCCGGTTTCCTGACATGAACAGAAAATTGAATTAAAAAACAACAACAACCGCACTGTATCCATGATTTCAAACAATCAACCAGTTGCATTTGTTTTCGTCATCACAGGCGAAGAAAGAGGAAAAAACCCGCAACCTTCCTCTTTTCATCTTTTATCATGATGCTGCTTTTTCCATTTTTGATGCTTATTCACCATCACTTAAAAACAACCCCCCCTCTCCCCTCTCTCTCTTTTCCCTCCAACAGCCGTTTTGCCTTTTCCAGAAAAGGCTGCGCACTTTTAACACTTTCTCCGACCGTGCAGCTCTCCACCATGCAGGTCACCGAGCCCGGCACGATGACACACACACACACACACACACACACACACACACACACACACACACACACACACACACACACAGACACACACACACACACACACACACACACACACACACACACACGCAGTTAGTGGAAAGAGGAAAGGGAAATAGGAAAAAAATGCAATCCAAAAGTCCTTACCTTCAAATGAAAATCCGAATTGAACGCAAAAACTAGCGAGGAAAACAAATCCAACAGTATCATGAGAGGTCCACATCATTCCAATATAGAAGAGGATATTTTTTTTACATGAGCCGAAGAGAAATAGAATCTTTCCACACACACACCAAAAAAATCCAGCAAAAATCACACAGTTGCTGGACGAGTGTGTTTAAACGGAGATTGTAGAAGGTGAAACATGCTGGAAAACTACAGCTTTGTCGTTGCTGAAGTTCTTTTTTCCCCCTCCTCTCTTCCTCCTTTCCTTTTCCTCTGTGTCTCTGCAGGAGAGGATGTCGACTGCTTGGCTGTACTGAAGTCTGTAAAATAACCGGTGCTGCGGTCTTCGTCTGCGCTACCGGAGAGACGTCAGTCTAGTGGATGACTGTGGCATCCACACACTCTACACCTCTGCAAATCTAGTCCTCATCCGGCCCCTTACTGTCACCTTGACCGCTTGATTTTTTTAAAAATGCGGCGCACATTTCGACGCCGAACGCAAAAAAAGCTGCGTCTTTATGAAGGGGATCTTTTTTCTCCTCTCTCTCTCTCTCTCTCTCTCTCTCTCTCTCTCTCTCTCTCTCTCTCTCTCTCTCTCTCTCTCTCTACATATGATGAGTTTTCTATTTCTTGTGCTGCACTTTTAAAACAACAGATGCTTCCACACTACAGGGCCTCCTCCACCAAACCTGCTCATTATCAAATGAGAAACGAGCAGAATAGAAAACCCCTTCCTGAAAGCGATCACATAATAATCGAGCAGTTCTATAGATCATAAAGAAGTGTGTGTGTGTGTGTGTGTGTGTGTGTGTGTGTGTGTGTGTGTGTGTGTGTGTGTGTGTGTGTGTGTGTGTGTGTGTGTGTGTGTGTGTGTGTGTGTGTTGGTGTGGGTGTGTCACAGTCACAGGATATAAAGCAATATTGTGACATTACTTAAGAGTAATGTGTAGGTTGAGAACTCTCTGTCCTTTGTTCAATACACACTAATTGTGCCATTTCTAATATTTTCTTATAATTGATTCCGCCACCAATCAGGAAGTACTTTTCCTCTCTCCTCAACAACAGTGTGTATTGGCAGAGTTATTAAAGTGACAGGTGTAAAGTCAGCTAGATAATCATTGCTCCCTGTTGGCATGTAATTCACAGCAGACCCTCAGCAGTGCTTTACAATACACGTGATAACACTTACTGTAAATAATTCAGTGATTTTATTGGTTGAAATGAAATGTTTTTGATGTTCAAAGACGTTGACTCTCAAGCTGATTGGTCACTTGTCATTGGAGAAGAGTCAGACATGCAACTTTTGTTCTCCTGGGTCAGTTTTGACTGTTTATAAGATAAGATAAGGTATACATGGTCACATAATCATCAACCAAGTGTGTGTTAGACCTCTTTTGCCAACTTTATTCTAACTTTACATTTATTTCTTGGAAATGATGGTAAAGAAAGAAAATTAAGCAACAACTGGCAACTCTTATTTTCAGCCTCAAGTGAAATGCATTTAACATTCCAAAACACACAGCAACTCATCATGCTGATGTTATAAATTGAAAAAAAAACTTTAATTAAACTGAAGTAATGATTCACACTAAAAAGTTAAATAACATAATTCTGCTCTTCTCATTTATTAAGTTAAAGCAAACCTTTTTACTAAAGCTGGGCTGTTTATTTAAACTTCTTCCAGTGTTCAGGACAAATCTGACTGATTTAAAATTTGCATACATCAAAAATATTGTGTTTTTCATCTGGTTGCCTCAAAGCCTCATGATTTCCTCCACACTAGACATTTGAACATATACAAATTATTGATCGCCACTTTCACTTAATACTGAGTTCTTAAATTAACATGTTTACACTTGTGGTGTTTCTGGTCTAAAATGACCACCATAGGAAATGAATGGGTAAGACCTCCACTCATCCACACACATAAGCCCTCCATGTGAACTACACCTTCCACACTAAACTATGTATCATATCTTTTTCCCAGACCCCATGTATAAAGCTTTATTTGCATCTTCCTCTCATTTTACAAATGAGGAGGTGACTGACAGGTGATTTAATGTTACTCATGTTAACTACTAGACTGAGACATTGTTTCATAACTTAAAAAAAAACTCTTAAACAAAATGTGGTGATGATTTCTGGTTTTTGCAGTTTAAACAAACCATGAACACTTCAATAAGGATGGAGCACTGAACACTGGAGGAGGGTTAAACTGTAACAGACCACCTCCTTGTTTTAGATGTGATCACATAGTGCAGTACTGTACTCTTACATCATCATCATCATCTATAGCCTGCTAATCAAGAGCATTTCAAGGCTCCTTTCATGAGAGCACTTTGCAAGAGCTGCTCACATGCACATTGTAAATGGTGCCAGTGTCCAGTTTCAAAAGTGTTACTCATAATTTGCAGATTCATTTGGAAACCCTATAGTGCTCCCTTAAGATCATGCATGGGTCATTCCTTTAGATTGTTAAATGTCAAAATGTACACAAGAAGAAATGATGTTGCAAGCTGCAGTTCATCTGTTGCACGTTTGGTGAAAGTGCCTCCAGTTTCCTGACTGAAGACTGATGGCTTCTTTGCCACCACACACACAGTGAAGGTCTACTATATGCACTCATACTGGGGACCATTTAGTCTATACAAAGAACTGACTGTATAGATATAATGGGATTGTGGAAACATGCACATATTGTATTGTCTCAGTGCACGCTGATAGATTTCCTTATCTAATTATTTTTGAGTCCAACAAGTGTTTTTACTGTTTTTCCTACACTAGCAGTTTAATTATATTCAATGCTCTAAAATAAAAAATAAAAAAAAAACCTAATAGACATCAATAATAAATGAATCATTCTAGGTTGATGGAAATACTGGCTGGAAATACATTTTAGTATTTAACTTTTATCAGTAAGTCTAACAACTGAAACATTGTATTTCTATTAACGTTCAAGTAAGAACACAATGTGCAGGACTTCTCTCTTCTCTTGCCTATAGGCTGATGGAAATACAAAATAAACGTTAAATGAACAACTTTATTATACTTTTTTGTCAGTGTACAAGAATTGAATGTGATATGTTTCAACCGGTCAGAGAATAATGCATCAACTCCACAGACTAAGCACTATCACCAACTCTTAAACTGAAAATGTTAAATAATAGTAAATAAAAACAGCAAAACAGATGATATACTGTAACAGATATTTCCACACATGTAGATGCAACACCAGTCATCTGCTCACTTTGCTATGTTTTCTCTTACAGCTGTACTGTATGTAATTTAAATTGTGACATTCATGTTTTTTTTCCACATATGTGTCACCGTATTTTTCAGTTTCCAGTCTCTTTCTAAGGTGGCTGTGCATGTAATACATGCTGTATTGTGGGATAATAGTTTTCAATATTGTGAATATAATGTT
This sequence comes from Scomber scombrus, assembly GCF_963691925.1. Taxonomy (NCBI): domain Eukaryota; kingdom Metazoa; phylum Chordata; class Actinopteri; order Scombriformes; family Scombridae; genus Scomber; species Scomber scombrus. The sequence goes on from NC_084989.1 coordinate 3,686,792, forward strand.
ATAAAAATATTTTGCCTAATAAGAAAATGCCTAACGTGCTATTTATGATTTTTATAGAAAGAAGAAGAAAAAGTTCCAGGCATTATTTTGTCCTTTACAGCTTCTACTAATCAAGGCTTTCCTCCTAATACCTAAACAACTAAAACTAAGACTAAAACTAAATATAAACTCAAATAAAACTACTTCATCACTTGTTAAACTAACTGAAACTAAACTGAAATAAAAAAAAGCAAACTGAAAAACTAAATAAAAATAAAAACTAATGAAAATTTCAAAACAAAAAAATACCATTATTTAGTCATGTAAAAGCCTCTAATATGGAACAGTATATCAGGAAATGATGGACTTAAGACATGAAATTAGTTATTATGGATCCCAAAAGTGTCACACAATGCACAAATTTGAGCCATATCTACTGACATGTGTTTTAGTTAAATAAATAGTTAATAGTTTTAATAAGATAGTAGTTATGAGGATTTCTTTTAATGATGCAGCAGTGAAGACTGATGGCTCTAATGGTTATACAATAAACCCCACACTTCCATAAAGTTATAAAATACATTTACATCATTATTGCTATGTTATATTTTCATGTCTTAGGTAAACTAGGACATGATATTGTGTGATAGGAGCTGCTTTTTCTCCAAAAATGAGTGATGTAAAGCTCAAAAATACACTCTATCTGCTCTCTGAAACATGAATCAAGGTTTAATCCTGTGGTGGCTGGTCAATGCGGGGCGCTGGGGCGCCGCCCCATCCAATAATCTAGAGAAGGTCTACTTAAACATATTAAATATAAATTAATTATATAATGCTAAATAATTATGAAATAAAAAGTATTTGCTTGTAAAATGCACCTGTTAATCTCTCAGCACCTGTCAGCATTCATTATAAATTGATTCCAAATTGTATTTTATTAATTTCTATATGTACTTCCTGTATGCGGGGCGCCGGCCTAATGGGAGTCAATGCAAGCCCTCAAACCTTTGACAAGCACATGACCTGAGGCTGCTCTCTCATTGGCCTGCGTCACGGTGCGCCCCGGACACGCCCACTTTTATTGGCAGCGAATTGTTGTTGTTTCATGTTTTTTAATCTACTGTGATTGGACAGTTCCGGCTGTCATTCACACCCTCCCGTCAGCTGCTGTCACCCAAACTTAAAGTGGAGCCGCGGAAATTAAAGAAGATTATTTGGTTATTTCTCTAAAAAAACATAATTTCAGAAGACTTTCACTTGAAGAGAGAAAGAGGATAAAGCAGTTTGGACCGGACCGGCTTCATCAGCAGCAGGTGATACCTGGAGCTTCTCCCGCTGCTGTTATGATAAACAGAGCTGGCTAGCTGCATTCAGTGTGAGTTATTCCTTTTATTGTTTTATGTGTTTGCTGTTTCAAAGTGTCAGCACCGAAACGTTGTGGACAACGACAGGGGAACGAGACCTAAAACATCTCTCTGAAAAAATGCAAACAGAAAGCTGCAGGCATCGAGACAATAGCATGGAGCTAAGTTGTTTTTAGCAGACTTAGCATTGCTGAGCCCTTTCTGCAGCTGTTTCAACTTGGGTAAAGTTAGAAAGAGATTGACAGATTCGAACTTCAGTGATCAATAGCTCATAAACGAAACATTGTTAAAACATAAAAAATGTCTCTTTCCTATCGTAGTAAGGTAGACTATTGACTACAAACTAATTTTCGCCAAAACGAGTGGTCATAAAGGCTGCAGGAAATTGCTCTCTATGCGCTGCGGGCGGAGAGGCGAGCGCTTAGGGACCGTCTACAAAGTGCAGTACCAAAGCAAAAAATATTCAATATCTCCACACTACAACAGTTATTTCATAAAAAATCTTTTTGCATATTTTTGGGGAATTTTATTGTGAAAAATCGTCAATAGCGTTAATATTGTACAGTGTAGGATGACCAAAATCATGATACACAACAAGGGTCACCTGATAATCATACTACAACAGTCATTTTAGAAAAAACATTTTTTTTGCATATTTTTGGGGAATTTCATTGTGAAAAATCGTCAATAGCGTTAATATTATACAGTGTAGGATGACCAAAAATTATGCTACACAACAATGGTCACCTGATAATCGTACTACAACAGTCATTTCAGAAAAAAAAATCTTTTTGCATATTTTTGGGGAATTTTATTGTGAAAAATTGTCAATAGCGTTAATATTATACACTGTATACTCACCAAAATCATGCTACACAACAATGGTCACCTGATAATCATACTACAACAGTTATTTCAGAAAAATATTTTTGCATATTTTTGGTGAATTTCATTGTTAAAAATCGTCAATAGCGTTAATATTATACACTGTATACTCACCAAAATCATGATACACAACAAGGGTCACCTGACAATCATACTACAACAGTTATTTCAGAAAAATGTGTTTTTGCATATTTTTTGGGAATTTTATTGTGAAAAATTGTCAATAGCGTTAATATTATACAGTGTAGGATGACCAAAAATCATGCTACACAACAAGGGTCACCTGATAATCGTACTACAACAGTCATTTCAGAAAAAAAATCTTTTTGCATATTTTTGGGGAATTTTATTGTGAAAAATCGTCAATAGCGTTAATATTATACAGTGTAGGATGACCAAAATCATGATACACAATAAGTGTCACCTGATAATCATACTACAACAGTCATTTAAGAAAAAAAAATATTTTTGCATATTTTTGGGGAATTTCATTGTGAAAAATCGTCAATAGCGTTAATATTATACAGTGTAGGATGACCAAAATCATGATATACAATAAGGGTCACCTGATAATCATACTACAACAGTTATTTCAGAAAACAAAATCTTTTTGCATATTTTTGGGGAATTTTATTGTGAAAAATCGTCAATAGCGTTAATATTATACGCTGTATACTCACCAAAATCATGCTACACAGCAATGGTCACCTGATAATCGTACTACAACAGTTATTTCAGAAAAATGTGTCTTTGCATATTTTTGGGGAATTTTATTGTGAAAAATCGTCAATAGCGTTAATATTATACAGTGTAAGATGACCAAAATCATGATAAACAATAAGGGTCACCTGATAATCATACTACAACAGTCATTTCAGAAAAAAAAATCTTTTTGCATATTTTTGGGGAATTTCATTGTGAAAAATCGTCAATAGCGTTAATATTATACAGTGTAGGATGACCAAAAATTATGCTACACAACAAGGGTCACCTGATAATCGTACTACAACAGTCATTTCAGAAAAAAAAATCTTTTTGCATATTTTTGGGGAATTTTATTGTGAAAAATCGTCAATAGCGTTAATATTATACACTTTATACTCACCCAAATCATGCTACACAACAAGGGTCACCTGATAATCATACTACAACAGTCATTTAAGAAAAAACATTTTTTTTGCATATTTTTGGGGAATTTCATTGTGAAAAATCGTCAATAGCGTTAATATTATACAGTGAGGGATGACCAAAAATTATGCTACACAACAAGGTTCACCTGATAATCGTACTACAACAGTCATTTCAGAAAAACAGTTTGCATATTTTTGGGGAATTTTATTGTGAAAAATCGTCAATAGCGTTAATATTATACACTGTATACTCACCAAAATTATGCTACACAACAATGGTCCCCTGATTATCGTACTACAACAGTCATTTCAGAAAAATGTGTTTTTGCATATTTTTGGGGAATTGCATTGTGAAAAATCGTCAATAGCGTTAATATTATACAGTGTAGGATGACCAAAAATCATGCTACACAACAAGGGTCACCTGATAATCGTACTACAACAGTCATTTCAGAAAAAAAAATCTTTTTGCATATTTTTGGGGAATTTTATTGTGAAAAATCGTCAATAGCGTTAATATTATACAGTGTAGGATGACCAAAATCATGCTACACAACAAGGGTCACCTGATAATCATACTACAACAGTCATTTAAGAAAAAACATTTTTTTTGCATATTTTTGGGGAATTTCATTGTGAAAAATCGTCAATAGCGTTAATATTATACAGTGTAGGATGACCAAAAATTATGCTACACAACAAGGGTCACCTGATAATCGTACTACAACAGTCATTTCAGAAAAAAAGTTTGCATATTTTTGGGGAATTTTATTGTGAAAAATCGTCAATAGCGTTAATATTATACACTGTATACTCACCAAAATCATGCTACACAACAATGGTCACCTGATAATCATATTACAACAGTCATTCCTGAAAAAAAAATATTTTTGCATATTTATGGGGAATTTTATTGTGAAAAATCGTCAATAGCGTTAATATTATACAGTGTAGGATGACCAAAATCATGCTACACAACAAGGGTCATCTGATAATCATACTACAACAGTCGTTTAAGAAAAAAAATATTTTTTGCATATTTTTGGGGAATTTCATTGTGAAAAATCGTCAATAGCGTTAATATTATACAGTGTTGGATGACCAAAAATCATGCTACACAACAAGGGTCACCTGATAATCGTACTACAACAGTCATTTCAGAAAAAAAATCTTTTTGCATATTTTTGGGGAATTTTATTGTGAAAAATCGTCAATAGCGTTAATATTATACAGTGTAGGATGACCAAAATCATGATACACAATAAGTGTCACCTGATAATCATACTACAACAGTCATTTAAGAAAAAAAAAAATTTTTGCATATTTTTGGGGAATTTCATTGTGAAAAATCGTCAATAGCGTTAATATTATACAGTGTAGGATGACCAAAATCATGATATACAATAAGGGTCACCTGATAATCATACTACAACAGTTATTTCAGAAAACAAAATCTTTTTGCATATTTTTGGGGAATTTTATTGTGAAAAATCGTCAATAGCGTTAATATTATACGCTGTATACTCACCAAAATCATGCTACACAGCAATGGTCACCTGATAATCGTACTACAACAGTTATTTCAGAAAAATGTGTCTTTGCATATTTTTGGGGAATTTTATTGTGAAAAATCGTCAATAGCGTTAATATTATACAGTGTAAGATGACCAAAATCATGATAAACAATAAGGGTCACCTGATAATCATACTACAACAGTCATTTCAGAAAAAAAAATCTTTTTGCATATTTTTGGGGAATTTCATTGTGAAAAATCGTCAATAGCGTTAATATTATACAGTGTAGGATGACCAAAAATTATGCTACACAACAAGGGTCACCTGATAATCGTACTACAACAGTCATTTCAGAAAAAAAAATCTTTTTGCATATTTTTGGGGAATTTTATTGTGAAAAATCGTCAATAGCGTTAATATTATACACTTTATACTCACCCAAATCATGCTACACAACAAGGGTCACCTGATAATCATACTACAACAGTCATTTAAGAAAAAACATTTTTTTTGCATATTTTTGGGGAATTTCATTGTGAAAAATCGTCAATAGCGTTAATATTATACAGTGAGGGATGACCAAAAATTATGCTACACAACAAGGTTCACCTGATAATCGTACTACAACAGTCATTTCAGAAAAACAGTTTGCATATTTTTGGGGAATTTTATTGTGAAAAATCGTCAATAGCGTTAATATTATACACTGTATACTCACCAAAATTATGCTACACAACAATGGTCCCCTGATTATCGTACTACAACAGTCATTTCAGAAAAATGTGTTTTTGCATATTTTTGGGGAATTGCATTGTGAAAAATCGTCAATAGCGTTAATATTATACAGTGTAGGATGACCAAAAATCATGCTACACAACAAGGGTCACCTGATAATCGTACTACAACAGTCATTTCAGAAAAAAAAATCTTTTTGCATATTTTTGGGGAATTTTATTGTGAAAAATCGTCAATAGCGTTAATATTATACAGTGTAGGATGACCAAAATCATGCTACACAACAAGGGTCACCTGATAATCATACTACAACAGTCATTTAAGAAAAAACATTTTTTTTGCATATTTTTGGGGAATTTCATTGTGAAAAATCGTCAATAGCGTTAATATTATACAGTGTAGGATGACCAAAAATTATGCTACACAACAAGGGTCACCTGATAATCGTACTACAACAGTCATTTCAGAAAAAAAGTTTGCATATTTTTGGGGAATTTTATTGTGAAAAATCGTCAATAGCGTTAATATTATACACTGTATACTCACCAAAATCATGCTACACAACAATGGTCACCTGATAATCATATTACAACAGTCATTCCTGAAAAAAAAATATTTTTGCATATTTATGGGGAATTTTATTGTGAAAAATCGTCAATAGCGTTAATATTATACAGTGTAGGATGACCAAAATCATGCTACACAACAAGGGTCATCTGATAATCATACTACAACAGTCGTTTAACAAAAAAAATATTTTTTGCATATTTTTGGGGAATTTCATTGTGAAAAATTGTCAATAGCGTTAATATTATACAGTGTTGGATGACCAAAAATTATGCTACACAACAAGGGTCACCTGATAATCATACTACAACAGTCATTTCAGAAAAAAAAAATCTTTGCATATTTTTGGGGAATTTCATTGTGAAAAATCGTCAATAGCGTTAATATTATACAGTGTAGGATGACCAAAATCACGCTACACAACAAGGGTCACCTGATAATCGTACTACAACAGTCATTTCAGAAAAAAAATTCTTTTTGCATATTTTTGGGGAATTTTATTGTGAAAAATCGTCAATAGCGTTAATATTATACAGTGTAGGATGACCAAAATCATGCTACACAACAATGGTCACCTGATAATCATACTACAACAGTCATTTAAGAAAAAACATTTTTTTTGCATATTTTTGGGGAATTTCATTGTGAAAAATCGTCAATAGCGTTAATATTATACAGTGAGGGATGACCAAAAATTATGCTACACAACAAGGTTCACCTGATAATCGTACTACAACAGTCATTTCAGAAAAACAGTTTGCATATTTTTGGGGAATTTTATTGTGAAAAATCGTCAATAGCGTTAATATTATACACTGTATACTCACCAAAATTATGCTACACAACAATGGTCCCCTGATTATCGTACTACAACAGTCATTTCAGAAAAATGTGTTTTTGCATATTTTTGGGGAATTGCATTGTGAAAAATCGTCAATAGCGTTAATATTATACAGTGTAGGATGACCAAAAATCATGCTACACAACAAGGGTCACCTGATAATCGTACTACAACAGTCATTTCAGAAAAAAAAATCTTTTTGCATATTTTTGGGGAATTTTATTGTGAAAAATCGTCAATAGCGTTAATATTATACAGTGTAGAATGACCAAAATCATGCTACACAACAAGGGTCACCTGATAATCATACTACAACAGTCATTTAAGAAAAAACATTTTTTTTGCATATTTTTGGGGAATTTCATTGTGAAAAATCGTCAATAGCGTTAATATTATACAGTGTAGGATGACCAAAAATTATGCTACACAACAAGGGTCACCTGATAATCGTACTACAACAGTCATTTCAGAAAAAAAGTTTGCATATTTTTGGGGAATTTTATTGTGAAAAATCGTCAATAGCGTTAATATTATACACTGTATACTCACCAAAATCATGCTACACAACAATGGTCACCTGATAATCATATTACAACAGTCATTCCTGAAAAAAAAATATTTTTGCATATTTATGGGGAATTTTATTGTGAAAAATCGTCAATAGCGTTAATATTATACAGTGTAGGATGACCAAAATCATGCTACACAACAAGGGTCATCTGATAATCATACTACAACAGTCGTTTAAGAAAAAAAATATTTTTTGCATATTTTTGGGGAATTTCATTGTGAAAAATTGTCAATAGCGTTAATATTATACAGTGTTGGATGACCAAAAATTATGCTACACAACAAGGGTCAACCTGATAATCATACTACAACAGTCATTTCAGAAAAAAAAAATCTTTGCATATTTTTGGGGAATTTCATTGTGAAAAATCGTCAATAGCGTTAATATTATACAGTGTAGGATGACCAAAATCACGCTACACAACAAGGGTCACCTGATAATCGTACTACAACAGTCATTTCAGAAAAAAAAATCTTTTTGCATATTTTTGGGGAATTTTATTGTGAAAAATCGTCAATAGCGTTAATATTATACAGTGTAGGATGACCAAAATCATGCTACACAACAATGGTCACCTGATAATCGTACTACAACAGTTATTTCAGAAAAATGTGTTTTTGCATATTTTTGGGGAATTTTATTGTGAAAAATCGTCAATAGCGTTAATATTGTACAGTGTAGGATGACCAAAATCATGATACACAATAAGGGTCACCTGATAATCATACTACAACAGTTATTTCAGAAAAATGTGTTTTTGCATATTTTTGGGGAATTGCATTGTGAAAAATCGTCAATAGCGTTAATATTATACAGTGTAGGATGACCAAAAATTATGCTACACAACAATGGTCACCTGATAATCGTACTACAACAGTCATTTCAGAAAAAAAAATCTTTTTGCATATTTTTGGGGAATTTTATTGTGAAAAATCGTCAATAGCGTTAATATTATACAGTGTAGGATGACCAAAATCATGCTACACTACAAGGGTCACCTGATAATCATACTACAACAGTCATTTTAGATAAAAAGTTTGCATATTTTTGGGGAATTTTATTGTGAAAAATCGTCAATAGCGTTAATATTATACACTGTATACTCACCAAAATCATGCTACACAACAATGGTCACCTGATAATCATACTACTACAGTCATTTCAGAAAAAAAAATATTTTTGCATATTTTTGGGGAATTTTATTGTGAAAAATCGTCAATAGCGTTAATATTATACGCTTTATACTCACCAAAAACATGCTAAACAACAATGGTCACCTGATAATCGTACTACAACAGTTATTTCAGAAAAATGTGTTTTTGCATATTTTTGGGGAATTGTATTGTGAAAAATCGCCAATAGCGTTAATATTGTACAGTGTAGGATGACCAAAATCATGCTACACAACAAGGGTCACCTGATAATCGTACTACAACAGTTATTTAAGAAAAAAGTTTGCATATTTTTGGGGAATTTTATTGTGAAAAATCGTCAATAGCGTTAATATTATACAGTGCAGGATGACCAAAATCATGCTACACTACAATGGTCACCTGATAATCGTACTACAACAGTTATTTCAGAAAAATGTGTTTTTGCATATTTTTGGGGAATTTCATTGTGAAAAATCGTCAATAGCGTTAATATTATACAGTGTAGGATGACCAAAAATTATGCTACACAACAAGGGTCACCTGATAATCGTACTACAACAGTCATTTCAGAAAAAAAGTTTGCATATTTTTGGGGAATTTTATTGTGAAAAATCGTCAATAGCGTTAATATTATACACTGTGTACTCACCAAAATCATGCTACACAACAAGGGTCACCTGATAATCATACTACAACAGTCATTTCCGAAAAAAAAAATCTTTGCATATTTTTGGGTAATTTCATTGTGAAAAATCGTCAATAGCGTTAATATTATACAGTGTAAGATGACCAAAATCATGCTACACAACAAGGGTCACCTGATAATCGTACTACAACAGTCATTTCGGAAAAAAAGAGTGCATATTTTTGTGGAATTTTATTGTGAAAAATCGTCAATAGCGTTAATATAATACACTGTATACTCACCAAAATCATGCTACACAACAATGGTCACCTGATAATCATACTACAACAGTCATTTCAGAAAAAAAAATATTTTTGCATATTTTTGGGGAATTTTATTGTGAAAAATCGTCAATAGCGTTAATATCATACGCTGTATACTCACCAAAATCATGCTACACAACAATGGTCACCTGATAATCGTACTACAACAGTTATTTCAGAAAAATGTGTTTTTGCATATTTTTGGGGAATTTTATTGTGAAAAATCGTCAATATCGTTAATATTGTACAGTGTAGGATGACCAAAATCATAATACACAATAAGGGTCACCTGATAATCATACTACAACAGTCGTTTAAGAAAAAAAATATTTTTTGCATATTTTTGGGGAATTTCATTGTGAAAAATTGTCAATAGCGTTAATATTATAGTGTTGGATGACCAAAAATTATGCTACACAACAAGGGTCACCTGATAATCATACTACAACAGTCATTTCAGAAAAAAAAACATATTTTTGCATATTTTTGGGGAATTTTATTGTGAAAAATCGTCAATAGCGTTAATATTATACGCTTTATACTCACCAAAATCATGCTAGACAACAATGGTCACCTGATAATCGTACTACAACAGTTATTTCAGAAAAATGTGTTTTTGCATATTTTTGGGGAATTTCATTGTGAAAAATCGTCAATAGCGTTAATATTATACAGTGTAGGATGACCAAAATCATGCTACACAACAATGGTCACCTGATAATCATACTACAACAGTCATTTCAGAAAAAAAGTTTGCATATTTTTGGGGAATTTCATTGTGAAAAATCATCAATAGCTTTAATATTATACAGTGTAGGATGACCAAAATCATGATACACAATAAGGGTCACCTGATAATCATACTACAACAGTCATTTCAGAAAAAAAGTTTGCATATTTTTGGGGAATTTCATTGTGAAAAATCGTCAATTGTGTTAATATTATACAGTGTATACTCACCAAAATCATGCTACACAACAATGGTCACCTGATAATCATACTACAACAGTCATTTCAGAAAAAAAAATCTTTTTGCATATTTTTGGGGAATTTCATTGTGAAAAATCGTCAATAGCGTTAATATTATACAGTGCGGGATGACCAAAAATTATGCTTCACAACAAAGGTCACCTGATAATCGTACTACAACAGTCATTTCAGAAAAAAAGTTTGCATTTTTTTGGGGAATTTTATTGTGAAAAATCGTCAATAGCGTTAATATTATACACTGTATACTCACCAAAATCATGCTACACAACAACGGTCACATGATAATCATACTACAACAGTTATTTCAGAAAAATGTGTTTTTGCATATTTTTGGGGAATTTCATTGTGAAAAATCGTCAATAGCGTTAATATTATACAGTGTAGGATGACCAAAATCGTGCTACACAACAAGGATCACCTGATAATCATACTACAACAGTTATTTCAGAAAAAAAAATCTATTTGCATATTTTTGGGGAATTTCATTGTGAAAAATCGTCAATTGCGTTAATATTATACAGTGTAGGATGACCAAAATCATGATACACAATAAGGGTCACCTGATAATCATACTACAACAGTCATTTCAGAAAAAAAGTTTGCATATTTTTGGGGAATTTCATTGTGAAAAATCGTCAATAGCGTTAATATTATACACTGTATACTCACCAAAATCATGCTACACAACAATGGTCACCTGATAATCATACTACAACAGTTATTTCAGAAAAATGTGTTTTTGCATATTTTTGGGGAATTTTATTGTGAAAAATCGTCAATAGCGTTAATATTATACACTGTATACTCACCAAAATCATGCTACACAACAAGGGTCACCTGATAATCGTACTACAACAGTCATTTCAGAAAAAAAGTTTGCATTTTTTTGGGGAATTTTATTGTGAAAAATCGTCAATAGCGTTAATATTATACACTGTATACTCACCAAAATCATGCTACACAACAACGGTCACATGATAATCATACTACAACAGTTATTTCAGAAAAATGTGTATTTGCATATTTTTGGGGAATTTCATTGTGAAAAATCGTCAATAGCGTTAATATTATACAGTGTAGGATGACCAAAATCGTGCTACACAACAAGGATCACCTGATAATCATACTACAACAGTTATTTCAGAAAAATGTGTATTTGCATATTTTTGGGGAATTTCATTGTGAAAAATCGTCAATAGCGTTAATATTATACACTGTATACTCACCAAAATCGTGCTACGCAACAAGGGTCACCTGATAATCATACTACAAAAGTCATTTAAGAAAAAAATTTTTTTTGCATATTTTTGGGGAATTTCATTGTGAAAAATCGTCAATAGCGTTAATATTATACAGTGTAGGATGATCAAAATCATGCTACACAACAAGGGTCACCTGATAATCATACTACAACAGTCATTTAAGAAAAACATTTTTTTGCATATTTTTGGGGAATTTTATTGTGAAAAATCGTCAATAGCGTTAATATTATACAGTGTAGGATGACCAAAATCATGCTACACAACAAGGGTCACCTGATAATCATACTACAACAGTCATTTAAGAAAAAAAAAATTTTTTGCATATTTTTGGGGAATTTCATTGTGAAAAATCGTCAATAGCGTTAATATTATACAGTGTAGGATGACCAAAATCATGCTACACAACAGGGGTCACCTGATAATCATACTACAACAGTCATTTAAGAAAAACATTTTTTTGCATATTTTTGGGGAATTTTATTGTGAAAAATCGTCAATAGCGTTAATATTATACAGTGTAGGATGACCAAAATCATGCTACACAACAAGGGTCACCTTATAATCATACTACAACAGTCATTTAAGAAAAAAAAAATTTTTGCATATTTTTGGGGAATTTCATTGTGAAAAATCATCAATAGCGTTAATATTATACACTGTATACTCACCAAAATCGTGCTACACAACAAGGGTCACCTGATAATCATACTACAAAAGTCATTTAAGAAAAAAAAAATGTTTGCATATTTTTGGGGAATTTCATTTTGAAAAATCGTCAATAGCGTTAATATTATACAGTGTAGGATGACCAAAATCATGCTACACAACAAGGGTCACCTGATAATCATACTACAACAGTCATTTAAGAAAAAAAATGTTTTTGCATATTTTTGGGGAATTTCATTGTGAAAAATCGTCAATAGCGTTAATATTATACAGTGTAGGATGACCAAAAATCATGCTACACAACAATGGTCACCTGATAATCATACTACAACAGTCATTTCAGAAAAAAAGTTTGCATATTTTTGGGGAATTTCATTGTGAAAAATCGTCAATAGCGTTAATATTATACAGTGTAGGATGACCAAAAATTATGCTACACAACAAGGGTCACCTGATAATCGTACTACAACAGTCATTTCAGAAAAAAAAAATCTTTTTGCATATTTTTGGGGAATTTTATTGTGAAAAATCGTCAATAGCGTTAATATTATACAGTGTAGGATGACCAAAATCATGCTACACAACAAGGGTCACCTGATAATCATACTACAACAGTCATTTAAGAAAAACTTTTATTTTTGCATATTTTGGGGAATTTCATTGTGAAAAATCGTCAATAGCGTTAATATTATACAGTGTAGGATGACCAAAAATTATGCTACACAACAAGGGTCACCTGATAATCGTACTACAACAGTCATTTCAGAAAAAAAAAATCTTTTTGCATATTTTTGGGGAATATTATTGTGAAAAATCGTCAATAACGTTAATATTATAAAGTGTAGGATGACCAAAATCATGATACACAACAAGGGTCACCTGATAATCATACTACAACAGTCATTTAAGAAAAAAAAATGTATTTGCGTATTTTTGGGGAATTTCATTGTGAAAAATCGTCAATAGCGTTAATATTATACAGTGTAGGATGACCAAAAATTATGCTACACAACAAGGGTCACCTGATAATCGTACTACAACAGTCATTTCAGAAAAAAAAATCTATTTGCATATTTTTGGGGAATTTCATTGTGAAAAATCGTCAATAGCGTTAATATTATACAGTGTAAGATGACCAAAAATTATGCTACACAACAAGGGTCACCTGATAGTCGTACTACAACAGTCATTTCAGAAAAAAAATCTTTTTGCATATTTTTGGGGAATTTCATTGTGAAAAATCGTCAATAGCGTTAATATTATACACTGTATACTCACCAAAATCATGCTACACAACAACGGTCACCTGATAATCATACTACAACAGTCATTTCAGAAAAATGTGTCTTTGCATATTTTTGGGGAATTTTATTGTGAAAAATCGTCAATAGCGTTAATATTATACAGTGTAGGATGACCAAAATCATGATACACAACAAGGGTCACCTGATAATCATACTACAACAGTCATTTAAGAAAAAAAAATGTATATGCATATTTTTGGGGAATTTCATTGTGAAAAATCGTCAATAGCGTTAATATTATACAGTGTAGGATGACCAAAATCATGATACACAACACCTGATAATCATACTACAACAGTCATTTAAGAAAAAAAAATGTATATGCATATTTTTGGGGAATTTCATTGTGAAAAATCGTCAATAGCGTTAATATTATACACTGTATACTGACCAAAATCATGATACACAACAAGGGTCACCTGATAATCGTACTACAACAGTCATTTCAGAAAAAAAATCTTTTTGCATATTTTTGGGGAATTTCATTGTGAAAAATCGTCAATAGCGTTAATATTATACAGTGTAGGATGACCAAAATCATGATACACAACAAGGGTCACCTGATAATCATACTACAACAGTCATTTAAGAAAAAAAAATGTATATGCATATTTTTGGGGAATTTCATTGTGAAAAATCGTCAATAGCGTTAATATTATACAGTGTAGGATGACCAAAATCATGATACACAACAAGGGTCACCTGATAATCATACTACAACAGTCATTTAAGAAAAAAAAATGTATATGCATATTTTTGGGGAATTTCATTGTGAAAAATCGTCAATAGCGTTAATATTATACACTGTATACTCACCAAAATCATGATACACAACAAGGGTCACCTGATAATCGTACTACAACAGTCATTTCAGAAAAAAAATCTTTTTGCATATTTTTGGGGAATTTCATTGTGAAAAATCGTCAATAGCGTTAATATTATACATTGTAGGATGACCAAAATCATGCTACACAACAAGGGTCACCTGATAATCATACTACAACAGTTATTTCAGAAAAATGTTTCTTTGCATATTTTTGGGGAATTTCATTGTGAAAAATCGTCAATAGCGTTAATATTATACACTGTATACTCACCAAAATTATGCTACACAAGAAGGGTCACCTGATAATCGTACTACAACAGTCATTTAAGAAAAAAAAATGTATTTGCATATTTTTGGGGAATTTCATTGTGAAAAATCGTCAATAGCGTTAATATTATACAGTGTAGGATGACCAAAAATTATGCTACACAACAAGGGTCACCTGATAGTCGTACTACAACAGTCATTTCAGAAAAAAAATCTTTTTGCATATTTTTGGGGAATTTCATTGTGAAAAATCGTCAATAGCGTTAATATTATACACTGTATACTCACCAAAATCATGATACACAACAAGGGTCACCTGATAATCGTACTACAACAGTCATTTCAGAAAAAAAAAATCTTTTTGCATATTTTTGGGGAATATTATTGTGAAAAATCGTCAATAGCGTTAATATTATAAAGTGTAGGATGACCAAAATCATGATACACAACAAGGGTCACCTGATAATCATACTACAACAGTCATTTAAGAAAAAAAAATGTATTTGCGTATTTTTGGGGAATTTCATTGTGAAAAATCGTCAATAGCGTTAATATTATACAGTGTAGGATGACCAAAAATTATGCTACACAACAAGGGTCACCTGATAATCATACTACAACAGTCATTTCAGAAAAAAAAAATCTTTTTGCATATTTTTGGGGAATTTTATTGTGAAAAATCGTCAATAGCGTTAATATTATACAGTGTAGGATGACCAAAATCATGCTACACAACAAGGGTCACCTGATAATCATACTACAACAGTCATTTAAGAAAAACTTTTATTTTTGCATATTTTTGGGGAATTTCATTGTGAAAAATCGTCAATACTGTTAATATTATACAGTGTAGGATGACCAAAAATTATGCTACACAACAAGGGTCACCTGATAGTCGTACTACAACAGTCATTTCAGAAAAAAAATCTTTTTGCATATTTTTGGGGAATTTCATTGTGAAAAATCGTCAATAGCGTTAATATTATACAGTGTAGGATGACCAAAATCATGATACACAACAAGGGTCACCTGATAATCATACTACAACAGTCATTTAAGAAAAAAAAATGTATATGCATATTTTTGGGGAATTTCATTGTGAAAAATCGTCAATAGCGTTAATATTATACACTGTATACTCACCAAAATCATGATACACAACAAGGGTCACCTGATAATCGTACTACAACAGTCATTTCAGAAAAAAAATCTTTTTGCATATTTTTGGGGAATTTCATTGTGAAAAATCGTCAATAGCGTTAATATTATACACTGTATACTCACCAAAATCATGCTACACAACAACAGTCACCTGATAATCATACTACAACAGTCATTTAAGAAAAACATTTTTTTTTGCATATTTTTGGGGAATTTCATTGTGAAAAATCGTCAATAGCGTTAATATTATACAGTGTAGGATGACCAAAATCATGCTACACAACAATGGTCACCTGATAATCATACTACAACAGTCATTTCAGAAAAAAAGTTTGCATATTTTTGGGGAATTTTATTGTGAAAAATCGTCAATAGCGTTAATATTATACAGTGTAGGATGACCAAAATCATGCTACACAACAAGGGTCACCTGATAATCGTACTACAACAGTCATTTCAGAAAAAAAAATCTTTTTGCATTTTTTTTGGGAATTTTATTGTGAAAAATCGTCAATAGCGTTAATATTATACACTGTATACTCACCAAAATTATGCTACACAACAATGGTCACCTGATAATCTTACTACAACAGTCATTTAAGAAAAAAAGTTTGCATATTTTTGGGGAATTTTATTGTGACAAATCGTCAATAGCGTTAATATTATACACTGTATACTCACCAAAATCATGCTACACAACAATGGTCACCTGATAATCGTACTACAACAGTCATTTCAGAAAAAAAAATCTATTTGCATATTTTTGGGGAATTTTATTGTGAAAAATCGTCAATAGCGTTAATATTATACAGTGTAGGATGACCAAAAATTATGCTACACAACAAGGGTCACCTGATAATCATACTACAACAGTCATTTAAGAAAAAAAAAATCTTTTTGCATATTTTTGGGGAATTTCATTCTGAAAAATCGTCAATAGCGTTAATATTATACACTGTATACTCACCAAATTCATGCTACACAACAATGGTCACCTGATAATCTTACTACAACAGTCATTTAAGAAAAAAAGTTTGCATATTTTTGGGGAATTTTATTGTGAAAAATCGTCAATAGCGTTAATATTATACAGTGTAGGATGACCAAAATCATGCTACACAACAAGGGTCACCTGATAATCATACTACAACAGTCATTTCAGAAAAAAAAAATCTTTTTGCATATTTTTGGGGAATTTTATTGTGAAAAATCGTCAATAGCATTAATATTATACACTGTATACTTACCAAAATCATGCTACACAACAATGGTCACCTGATAATCATACTACAACAGTTATTTCAGAAAAATGTGTCTTTGCATATTTTTGGGGAATTTCATTGTGAAAAATCGTCAATAGCGTTAATATTATACATTGTAGGATGACCAAAATCATGATACACAACAAGGATCACCTGATAATCATACTACAACAGTCATTTTAGAAAAAAAATGTTTTTTTGCATATTTTTGGGGAATTTCATTGTGAAAAATCGTCAATAGCGTTAATATTATACAGTGTAGGATGACCAAAAATTATGCTACACAACAAGGGTCACCTGATAATCGTACTACAACAGTCATTTCAGAAAAAAAAAATTATTTTGCATATTTTTGGAGAATTTTATTGTGAAAAATCGTCAATAGCGTTAATATTATACAGTGTAGGATGACCAAAATCATGCTACACAACAAGGGTCACCTGATAATCATACTACAACAGTCATTTTAGAAAAAAAAATGTATTTGCATATTTTTGGGGAATTTCATTGTGAAAAATCGTCAATAGCGTTAATATTATACAGTGTAGGATGACCAAAAATTATGCTACACAACAAGGGTTACCTGATAATCGTACTACAACAGTTATTTCAGAAAAATTTGTTTTTGCATATTTTTGGGGAATTTTATTGTGAAAAATCGTCAATAGCGTTAATATTATACAGTGTAGGATGACCAAAAATTATGCTACACAACAAGGGTCACCTGATAATCATACTACAAGTCATTTAAGAAAAAAAAATGTATTTGCATATTTTTGGGGAATTTCAATGTGAAAAATCGTCAATAGCGTTAATATTATACACTGTATACTCACCAAATTCATGCTACTCAACAAGGGTCACCTGATAATCTTACTACAACAGTCATTTCAGAAAAAAAAGAATCTTTTTGCATTTTTTGGGGAATTTTATTGTGAAAAATCGTCAATAGTGTTAATATTATACAGTGTAGGATGACCAAAATCATGCTACACAACAATGGTCACCTGATAATCGTACTACAACAGTCATTTAAGAAAAACCTTTTTTTTTTGCATATTTTTGGGGAATTTCATTGTGAAGAATCGTCAATAGCGTTAATATTATACAGTGTAGGATGACCAAAAATTATGCTACACAACAAGGGTCACCTGATAATCGTACTACAACAATCATTTCAGAAAAAAAATCTTTTTTCATTTTTTTTGGTAATTTTATTGTGAAAAATCGTCAATAGGTGTTAATATTATACAGTGTAAGATGACCAAAATCATGCTACACAACAAGGGTCACCTGATAATCATACTACAACAGTCATTTCAGAAAAAAAGTTTGCATATTTTTGGGGAATTTCATTGTG
Source organism: Scomber scombrus (assembly GCF_963691925.1). NCBI lineage: Eukaryota > Metazoa > Chordata > Actinopteri > Scombriformes > Scombridae > Scomber > Scomber scombrus. The sequence goes on from NC_084989.1 coordinate 3,705,579, forward strand.
AAAAATCGTCAATAGCATAAATATTATACAGTGTAGGATGACCAAAATCATGCTACACAACAAGGGTCACCTGATAATCGTACTACAACAGTCATTTCAGAAAAACATTTTTTTTTGCATATTTTTGGGGAATTTCATTGTGAAAAATCGTCAATAGCGTTAATATTATACAGTGTAGGATGACCAAAAATTATGCTACACAACAAGGGTCACCTGATAATCGTACTACAACAGTCATTTCAGAAAAAAAAAATCTTTTTGCATTTATTTGGGGAATTTTATTTTGAAAAATTGTCAATAGCGTTAATATTATACAGTGTAGGATGACCAAAATCATGCTACACAACAAGGGTCACCTGATAATCATACTACAACAGTCATTTAAGAAAAAAAAGATTTATTTGCATATTTTTGGGGAATTTTATTGTGAAAAATCGTCAATAGCGTTAATATTATACAGTGTAGGATGACCAAAATCATGCTACACAACAAGGGTCACCTGATAATCATACTACAACAGTCATTTAAGAAAAACATTTTTTTTTGCATATTTTTGGGGAATTTCATTGTGAAAAATCGTCAATAGCGTTAATATTATACAGTGTAGGATGACCAAAAATTATGCTACACAACAAGGGTCACCTGATAATCATACTACAACAGTCATTTAAGAAAAAAAAAATCTTTTTGCATATTTTTGGGGAATTTCATTCTGAAAAATCGTCAATAGCGTTAATATTATACACTGTATACTCACCAAATTCATGCTACACAACAATGGTCACCTGATAATCTTACTACAACAGTCATTTAAGAAAAAAAGTTTGCATATTTTTGGGGAATTTTATTGTGAAAAATCGTCAATAGCGTTAATATTATACAGTGTAGGATGACCAAAATCATGCTACACAACAAGGGTCACCTGATAATCGTACTACAACAGTCATTTCAGAAAAAAAAAATCTTTTTGCATATTTTTGGGGAATTTTATTGTGAAAAATCGTCAATAGCATTAATATTATACACTGTATACTTACCAAAATCATGCTACACAACAATGGTCACCTGATAATCATACTACAACAGTTATTTCAGAAAAATGTGTCTTTGCATATTTTTGGGGAATTTCATTGTGAAAAATCGTCAATAGCGTTAATATTATACAGTGTAGGATGACCAAAAATTATGCTACACAACAAGGGTCACCTGATAATCGTACTACAACAGTCATTTCAGAAAAAAAAAATCTTTTTGCATATTTTTGGAGAATTTTATTGTGAAAAATCGTCAATAGCGTTAATATTATACAGTGTAGGATGACCAAAATCATGCTACACAACAAGGGTCACCTGATAATCATACTACAACAGTCATTTTAGAAAAAAAAATTTATTTGCATATTTTTGGGGAATTTCATTGTGAAAAATCGTCAATAGCGTTAATATTATACACTGTATACTCACCAAAATTATGCTACACAAGAAGGGTCACCTGATAATCGTACTACAACAGTTATTTCAGAAAAATTTGTTTTTGCATATTTTTGGGGAATTTTATTGTGAAAAATCGTCAATAGCGTTAATATTATACAGTGTAGGATGACCAAAATCATGCTACACAACAAGGGTCACCTGATAATCATACTACAACAGTCATTTCAGAAAAAAAATCTTTTTTCATTTTTTTTGGTAATTTTATTGTGAAAAATCGTCAATAGCGTTAATATTATACAGTGTAAGATGACCAAAATCATGCTACACAACAAGGGTCACCTGATAATCATACTACAACAGTCATTTAAGAAAAACCTTTTTTTTTGCATATTTTTGGGGAATTTCATTGTGAAGAATCGTCAATAGCGTTAATATTATACAGTGTAGGATGACCAAAAATTATGCTACACAACAAGGGTCACCTGATAATCGTACTACAACAATCATTTCAGAAAAAAAAATCTTTTTGCATTTTTTTTGGTAATTTTATTGTGAAAAATCGTCAATAGCGTTAATATTATACAGTGTAGGATGACCAAAATCATGCTACACAACAAGGGTCACCTGATAATCATACTACAACAGTCATTTAAGAAAAACATTTTTTTTTGCATATTTTTGGGGAATTTCATTGTGAAAAATCGTCAATAGCGTTAATATTATACAGTGTAGGATGACCAAAATCATGCTACACAACAATGGTCACCTGATAATCGTACTACAACAGTTATTTCAGAAAAATGTGTTTTTGCATATTTTTGGGGAATTTTATTGTGAAAAATCGTCAATAGCGTTAATATTATACAGTGTAGGATGACCAAAATCATGCTACACAACAAGGGTCACCTGATAATCATACTACAACAGTCATTTAAGAAAAACATTTTTTTTTGCATATTTTTGGGGAATTTCATTGTGAAAAATTGTCAATAGCGTTAATATTATACAGTGTAGGATGACCAAAATCATGCTACACAACAAGGGTCACCTGATAATCATACTACAACAGTCATTTAAGAAAAACTTTTATTTTTGCATATTTTTGGGGAATTTCATTGTGAAAAATCGTCAATAGCGTTAATATTGTACAGTGTAGGATGACCAAAAATTATGCTACACAACAAGGGTCACCTGATAATCGTACTACAACAGTCATTTCAGAAAAGAAATTTTTTTTGCATATTTTTGGGGAATTTCATTGTGAAAAATCGTCAATAGCGTTAATATTATACAGTGTAGGATGACCAAAAATTATGCTACACAACAAGGGTCACCTGATAATCGTACTACAACAGTCATTTCAGAAAAAAAAAATCTTTTTGCATTCATTTGGGGAATTTTATTTTGAAAAATTGTCAATAGCGTTAATATTATACAGTGTAGGATGACCAAAATCATGCTACACAACAAGGGTCACCTGATAATCATACTACAACAGTCATTTAAGAAAAAAAAGATTTATTTGCATATTTTTGGGGAATTTTATTGTGAAAAATCGTCAATAGCGTTAATATTATACAGTGTAGGATGACCAAAATCATGCTACACAACAAGGGTCACCTGATAATCATACTACAACAGTCATTTAAGAAAAACATTTTTTTTTGCATATTTTTGGGGAATTTCATTGTGAAAAATTGTCAATAGCGTTAATATTATACAGTGTAGGATGACCAAAATCATGCTACACAACAAGGGTCACCTGATAATCATACTACAACAGTCATTTAAGAAAAACTTTTATTTTTGCATATTTTTGGGGAATTTCATTGTGAAAAATCGTCAATAGCGTTAATATTGTACAGTGTAGGATGACCAAAAATTATGCTACACAACAAGGGTCACCTGATAATCGTACTACAACAGTCATTTCAGAAAAGAAATTTTTTTTGCATATTTTTGGGGAATTTTATTGTGAAAAATCGTCAATAGCGTTAATATTATACAGTGTAGGATGACCAAAATCATGCTACACAACAAGGGGCACCTGATAATCATACTACAACAGTTATTTCAGAAAAAAAGTTTGCATATTTTTGGGGAATTTTATTGTGAAAAATCGTCAATAGCGTTAATATTATACACTGTATACTCACCAAAATCATGCTACACAACAATGGTCACCTGATAATCATACTACAACAGTCATTTAAGAAAAAAAAATGTTTTTGCATATTTTTGGGGAATTTTATTGTGAAAAATCGTCAATAGCGTTAATATTTTACAGTGTAGGATGACCAAAATCATGCTACACAACAAGGGTCACCTGATAATCATACTACAACAGTTATTTCAGAAAAATTTGTCTTTGCATATTTTTGGGGAATCTTATTGTGAAAAATCATCAATAGCGTTAATATTATACACTGTATACTCACCAAAATCATGCCACACAACAATGATCACCTGATAATCATACTACAACAGTTATTTCAGAAAAATGTGTCTTTGCATATTTTTGGGGAATTTTATTGTTAAAAATTTTCAATAGCGTTAATATTATACACTGTATACTCACCAAAATCATGCTACACAACAAGGGTCACCTGATAATCATACTACAACAGTCATTTCAGAAAAAAAATTTGCATATTTGTGGGGAATTTTATTGTGAAAAATCGTCAATAGCGTTAATATTATACAGTGTAGGATGACCAAAATCATGCTACACAACAAGGGTCACCTGATAATCATACTACAACCGTCATTTAAGAAAAAAAAAATCTTTTTGCATATTTTTGGGGAATCTTATTGAGAAAAATCGTCAATAGCGTTAATATTATACAGTGTAGGATGACCAAAATCATGCTACACAACAAGGGTCACCTGATAATCATACTACAACAGTCATTTCAGAAAAAAAAATCTTTTTGCATATTTTTGGGGAATCTTATTGTGAAAAATCGTCAATAGCGTTAATATTATACAGTGTAGGATGACCAAAAATCATGCTACACAACAATGGTCACCTGATAATCATACTGCAACAGTTATTTCAGAAAAATTTGTCTTTGCATATTTTTGGGGAATTTCATTGTGAAAAATCGTCAATAGCGTTAATATTATACAGTGTAGGATGACCAAAATCATGATACACAACAAGGGTCACCTGATAATCGTACTACAACAGTCATTTCAGAAAAAAAATCTTTTTGCATATTTTTGGGGAATTTCATTGTGAAAAATCGTCAATAGCGTTAATATTATACATTGTAGGATGACCAAAATCATGCTACACAACAAGGGTCACCTGATAATCATACTACAACAGTCATTTCAGAAAAAAAAATCTTTTTACATATTTTGTGGAATTTTATTGTGAAAAATGTCAATAGCGTTAATATTATACACTGTATACTCACCAAAATCATGCTGCACAACAATGGTCACCTGATAATCGTACTACAACAGTCATTTCAGAACAAAAAAACTTTTTACATATTTTGTGGAATTTTATTGTGAAAAATCGTCAATAGCGTTAATATTATACAGTGTAGGATGACCAAAATCATGCTACACAACAATGGTCACCTGATAATCATACTACAACAGTTATTTCAGAAAAATGTGTTTTTGCATATATTGGGGGAATTTCATTGTGAAAAATCGTCAATAGCGTTAATATTATACAGTGTAGGATGACCAAAATCATGCTACACAACAAGGGTCACCTGATAATCATACTACAACAGTCATTTAAAAAAAAAAATTTGCTTATTTTTGGGGAATTTCATTGTGAAAAATCGTCAATAGCGTTAATATTATACAGTGTAGGATGACCAAAAATTATGCTACACAACAAGAGTCACCTGATAATCATACTACAACAGTCATTTCAGAAAAAAAATCTTTTTGCATATTTTTGGGGAATTTTATTGTGAAAAATCGTCAATAGCGTTAATATTATACACTGTATACTCACCAAAATCATGCTATACAACAATGGTCACCTGATAATCATACTACAACAGTCATTTCAGAAAAAAAAATCTTTTTGCATATTTTTGGGGAATTTTATTGTGAAAAATCGTCAATAGCGTTAATATTATACAGTGTAGGATGACCAAAATCATGATACACAAGAAGGGTCACCTGATAATCATACTACAACAGTCATTTAAGAAAAACATTTTTTTTTGCATATTTTTGGGGAATTTCATTGTGGAAAATCGTCAATAGCGTTAATATTATAAAGTGTAGGATGACCAAAAATCATGCTACACAATAATGGTCACCTGATAATCATACTACAACAGTCATTTCAGAAAAAAAATCTTTTTACATATTTTGTGGAATTTTATTGTGAAAAATGTCAATAGCGTTAATATTATACACTGTATACTCACCAAAATCATGCTGCACAACAATGGTCACCTGATAATCGTACTACAACAGTCATTTCAGAAAAAAAAATCTTTTTACATATTTTGTGGAATTTTATTGTGAAAAATCGTCAATAGCGTTAATATTATACAGTGTAGGATGACCAAAATCATGCTACACAACAATGGTCACCTGATAATCGTACTACAACAGTTATTTCAGAAAAATGTGTTTTTGCATATTTTTGGGGAATTTTATTGTGTTAAATCGTCAATAGCGTTAATATTATACAGTGTAGGATGACCAAAAAGTATGCTACACAACAAGGGTCACCTGATAATCGTACTACAACAGTCATTTCAGAAAAAAAATCTTTTTGCATATTTTTGGGGAATTTTATTGTGAAAAATCGTCAATAGCGTTAATATTATACATTGTAGGATGACCAAAATCATGCTACACAACAATGGTCACCTGATAATCGTACTACAACAGTCATTTCAGAAAAATGTGTCTTTGCATATATTGGGGGAATTTCATTGTGAAAAATCGTCAATAGCGTTAATATTATACAGTGTAGGATGACCAAAATCATGCTACACAACAAGGGTCACCTGATAATCATACTACAACAGTCATTTAAAAAAAAAATTTGCTTATTTTTGGGGAATTTCATTGTGAAAAATCGTCAATAGCGTTAATATTATACAGTGTAGGATGACCAAAAATTATGCTACACAACAAGAGTCACCTGATAATCATACTACAACAGTCATTTCAGAAAAAAAATCTTTTTGCATATTTTTGGGGAATTTTATTGTGAAAAATCATCAATAGCGTTAATATTATACACTGTATACTCACCAAAATCATGCTATACAACAATGGTCACCTGATAATCGTACTACAACAGTCATTTCAGAAAAAAAAATCTTTTTACATATTTTGTGGAATTTTATTTTGAAAAATCGTCAATAGCGTTAATATTATACAGTGTAGGATGACCAAAATCATGCTACACAACAATGGTCACCTGATAATCATACTACAACAGTTATTTCAGAAAAATGTGTCTTTGCATATTTTTGGGGAATTTTATTGTGAAAAATCGTCAATAGCGTTAATATTATACACTCTATACTCACCAAAATCATGCTACACAACAAGGGTCACCTGATAATCATACTACAACAGTTATTTCAGAAAAATGTGTCTTTGCATATTTTTGGGGAATTTTATTGTGAAAAATCGTCAATAGCGTTAATATTATACAGTGTAGGATGACCAAAATCATGCTACACAACAAGGGTCACCTGATAATCATACTACAACAGTCATTTTAGAAAAAACATTTTTTTTGCATATTTTTGGGGAATTTCATTGTGAAAAATCGTCAATAGCGTTAATATTATACAGTGTAGGATGACCAAAAATTATGCTACACAACAAGGGTCACCTGATAATCATACTACAACAGTCATTACAGAAAAAAAAATCTTTTTGCATTTTTTTGGGGAATTTTATTGTGAAAAATCGTCAATAGCGTTAATATTATACACTGTATACTCACCAAAATTATGCTACACAACAATGGTCACCTGATAATCTTACTACAACAGTCATTTAAGAAAAAAAGTTTGCATATTTTTGGGGAATTTTATTGTGAAAAATCGTCAATAGCGTTAATATTATACAGTGTAGGATGACCAAAATCATGCTACACAACAATGGTCACCTGATAATCATACTACAACAGTTATTTCAGAAAAATGTGTCTTTGCATATTTTTGGGGAATTTTATTGTGAAAAATCGTCAATAGCGTTAATATTATACACTCTATACTCACCAAAATCATGCTACACAACAATGGTCACCTGATAATCGTACTACAACAGTCATTTCAGAAAAAAAAAAGTGTCTTTGCATATTTTTGGGGAATTTTATTGTGAAAAATCGTCAATAGCGTTAATATTATACAGTGTAGGATGACCAAAATCATGATACACAAGAAGGGTCACTTGATAATCATACTACAACAGTCATTTAAGAAAAACATTTTTTTTTGCATATTTTTGGGGAATTTCATTGTGAAAAATCGTCAATAGCGTTAATATTATACAGTGTAGGATGACCAAAATCATGCTACACAACAAGGGTCACCTGATAATCATACTACAACAGTCATTTAAGAAAAAAAATGTTTTTGCATATTTTTGGGGAATTTCATTGTGAAAAATCGTCAATAGTGTTAATATTATACAGTGTAGGATGACCAAAAATCATGCTACACAACAATGGTCACCTGATAATCATACTACAACAGTTATTTCAGAAAAATGTGTCTTTGCATATTTTTGGGGAATTTTATTGTGAAAAATCGTCAATAGCGTTAATATTATACAGTGTAGGATGACCAAAATCATGCTACACAACAAGGGTCACCTGATAATCATACTACAACAGTCATTTAAAAAAAAAAATTTGCTTATTTTTGGGGAATTTCATTGTGAAAAATCGTCAATAGCGTTAATATTATACAGTGTAGGATGACCAAAAATTATGCTACACAACAAGAGTCACCTGATAATCATACTACAACAGTCATTTCAGAAAAAAAATCTTTTTGCATATTTTTGGGGAATTTTATTGTGAAAAATCATCAATAGCGTTAATATTATACACTGTATACTCACCAAAATCATGCTATACAACAATGGTCACCTGATAATCATACTACAACAGTCATTTCAGAAAAAAAAATCTTTTTGCATATTTTTGGGGAATTTTATTGTGAAAAATCGTCAATAGCGTTAATATTATACAGTGTAGGATGACCAAAATCATGATACACAAGAAGGGTCACCTGATAATCATACTACAACAGTCATTTAAGAAAAACATTTTTTTTTGCATATTTTTGGGGAATTTCATTGTGGAAAATCGTCAATAGCGTTAATATTATACAGTGTAGGATGACCAAAATCATGCTACACAACAAGGGTCACCTGATAATCATACTACAACCGTCATTTAAGAAAAAAAAAATCTTTTTGCATATTTTTGGGGAATCTTATTGTGAAAAATCGTCAATAGCGTTTATATTATACAGTGTAGGTTGACCAAAATCATGCTACACAACAAGGGTCACCTGATAATCATACTACAACAGTCATTTCAGAAAAAAAAATCTTTTTGCATATTTTTGGGGAATCTTATTGTGAAAAATCGTCAATAGCGTTAATATTATAAAGTGTAGGATGACCAAAAATCATGCTACACAATAATGGTCACCTGATAATCATACTACAACAGTCATTTCAGAAAAAAAATCTTTTTACATATTTTGTGGAATTTTATTGTGAAAAATGTCAATAGCGTTAATATTATACACTGTATACTCACCAAAATCATGCTGCACAACAATGGTCACCTGATAATCGTACTACAACAGTCATTTCAGAAAAAAAAATCTTTTTACATATTTTGTGGAATTTTATTGTGAAAAATCGTCAATAGCGTTAATATTATACAGTGTAGGATGACCAAAATCATGCTACACAACAATGGTCACCTGATAATCGTACTACAACAGTTATTTCAGAAAAATGTGTTTTTGCATATTTTTGGGGAATTTTATTGTGTTAAATCGTCAATAGCGTTAATATTATACAGTGTAGGATGACCAAAAAGTATGCTACACAACAAGGGTCACCTGATAATCGTACTACAACAGTCATTTCAGAAAAAAAATCTTTTTGCATATTTTTGGGGAATTTTATTGTGAAAAATCGTCAATAGCGTTAATATTATACATTGTAGGATGACCAAAATCATGCTACACAACAATGGTCACCTGATAATCGTACTACAACAGTCATTTCAGAAAAATGTGTCTTTGCATATATTGGGGGAATTTCATTGTGAAAAATCGTCAATAGCGTTAATATTATACAGTGTAGGATGACCAAAATCATGCTACACAACAAGGGTCACCTGATAATCATACTACAACAGTCATTTAAAAAAAAAATTTGCTTATTTTTGGGGAATTTCATTGTGAAAAATCGTCAATAGCGTTAATATTATACAGTGTAGGATGACCAAAAATTATGCTACACAACAAGAGTCACCTGATAATCATACTACAACAGTCATTTCAGAAAAAAAATCTTTTTGCATATTTTTGGGGAATTTTATTGTGAAAAATCGTCAATAGTGTTAATATTATACACTGTATACTCACCAAAATCATGCTATACAACAATGGTCACCTGATAATCGTACTACAACAGTCATTTCAGAAAAAAAAATCTTTTTACATATTTTGTGGAATTTTATTTTGAAAAATCGTCAATAGCGTTAATATTATACAGTGTAGGATGACCAAAATCATGCTACACAACAATGGTCACCTGATAATCATACTACAACAGTTATTTCAGAAAAATGTGTCTTTGCATATTTTTGGGGAATTTTATTGTGAAAAATCGTCAATAGCGTTAATATTATACACTCTATACTCACCAAAATCATGCTACACAACAAGGGTCACCTGATAATCATACTACAACAGTTATTTCAGAAAAATGTGTCTTTGCATATTTTTGGGGAATTTTATTGTGAAAAATCGTCAATAGCGTTAATATTATACAGTGTAGGATGACCAAAATCATGCTACACAACAAGGGTCACCTGATAATCATACTACAACAGTCATTTTAGAAAAAACATTTTTTTTGCATATTTTTGGGGAATTTCATTGTGAAAAATCGTCAATAGCGTTAATATTATACAGTGTAGGATGACCAAAAATTATGCTACACAACAAGGGTCACCTGATAATCGTACTACAACAGTCATTACAGAAAAAAAAATCTTTTTGCATTTTTTTGGGGAATTTTATTGTGAAAAATCGTCAATAGCGTTAATATTATACACTGTATACTCACCAAAATTATGCTACACAACAATGGTCACCTGATAATCTTACTACAACAGTCATTTAAGAAAAAAAGTTTGCATATTTTTGGGGAATTTTATTGTGAAAAATCGTCAATAGCGTTAATATTATACAGTGTAGGATGACCAAAATCATGCTACACAACAATGGTCACCTGATAATCATACTACAACAGTTATTTCAGAAAAATGTGTCTTTGCATATTTTTGGGGAATTTTATTGTGAAAAATCGTCAATAGCGTTAATATTATACACTCTATACTCACCAAAATCATGCTACACAACAATGGTCACCTGATAATCGTACTACAACAGTCATTTCAGAAAAAAAAAAGTGTCTTTGCATATTTTTGGGGAATTTTATTGTGAAAAATCGTCAATAGCGTTAATATTATACAGTGTAGGATGACCAAAATCATGATACACAAGAAGGGTCACCTGATAATCATACTACAACAGTCATTTAAGAAAAACATTTTTTTTTGCATATTTTTGGGGAATTTCATTGTGAAAAATCGTCAATAGCGTTAATATTATACAGTGTAGGATGACCAAAATCATGCTACACAACAAGGGTCACCTGATAATCATACTACAACAGTCATTTAAGAAAAAAAATGTTTTTGCATATTTTTGGGGAATTTCATTGTGAAAAATCGTCAATAGTGTTAATATTATACAGTGTAGGATGACCAAAAATCATGCTACACAACAATGGTCACCTGATAATCGTACTACAACAGTCATTTCAGAAAAAAAGTTTGCATATTTTTGGGGAATTTTATTGTGAAAAATCGTCAATAGCGTTAATATTATACACTCTATACTCACCAAAATCATGCTACACAACAAGGGTCAACTGATAATCATACTACAACAGTTATTTCAGAAAAATGTGTCTTTGCATATTTTTGGGGAATTTTATTGTGAAAAATCGTCAATAGCGTTAATATTATACAGTGTAGGATGACCAAAATCATGCTACACAACAAGGGTCACCTGATAATCATACTACAACAGTCATTTCAGAAAAAAAAATCTTTTTGCATATTTTTGGGGAATTTTATTGTGAAAAATCGTCAATAGCGTTAATATTATACACTGTATACTCACCAAATTCATGCTACACAACAAGGGTCACCTGATAATCTTACTACAACAGTCATTTAAGAAAAAAAGTTTGCATATTTTTGGAGAATTTTATTGTGAAAAATCGTCAGTAGCTTTAATATTATACAGTGTAGGATGTCCAAAATCATGCTACACAACAAGGGTCACCTGATAATCGTACTACAACAGTCATTTCAGAAAAAAAAATCTTTTTGCATATTTTTGGGGAATTTTATTGTGAAAAATCGTCAATAGCGTTAATATTATACAGTGTAGGATGACCAAAATCATGATACACAACAAGGGTCACCTGATAATCATAGTACAACAGTCATTTAAGAAAAAAAAATGTATTTGCATATTTTTGGGGAATTTCATTGTGAAAAATCGTCAATAGCGTTAATATTATACAGTGTAGGATGACCAAAAATTATGCTACACAACAAGGGTCACCTGATAGTCGTACTACAACAGTCATTTCAGAAAAAAAATCTTTTTGCATATTTTTGGGGAATTTCATTGTGAAAAATCGTCAATAGCGTTAATATTATACACTGTATACTCACCAAAATCATGCTACACAACAACGGTCACCTGATAATCATACTACAACAGTCATTTCAGAAAAATGTGTCTTTGCATATTTTTGGGGAATTTTATTGTGAAAAATCGTCAATAGCGTTAATATTATACAGTGTAGGATGACCAAAATCATGATACACAACAAGGGTCACCTGATAATCATACTACAACAGTCATTTAAGAAAAAAAAATGTATATGCATATTTTTGGGGAATTTCATTGTGAAAAATCGTCAATAGCGTTAATATTATACAGTGTAGGATGACCAAAATCATGATACACAACAAGGGTCACCTGATAATCATACTACAACAGTTATTTCTGAAAAATGTTTCTTTGCATATTTTTGGGGAATTTTATTGTGAAAAATCGTCAATAGCGTTAATATTATACAGTGTAGGATGACCAAAAATTATGCTACACAAGAAGGGTCACCTGATAATCGTACTACAACAGTCATTTAAGAAAAAAGGTTTGCATATTTTTGGGGAATTTCATTGTGAAAAATCATCAATAGCGTTAATATTATACACTGTATACTCACCAAAATCATGCTACACAACAAGGGTCACCTGATAATCGTACTACAACAGTCATTTCAGAAAAAAAAATCTTTTTGCATATTTTTGGGGAATTTTATTGTGAAAAATCGTCAATAGCGTTAATATTATACAGTGTATGATGACCAAAAATCATGCTACACAACAAGGGTCACCTGATAATCAAACTACAACAGTCATTTAAGAAAAAAAGTTTGCATATTTTTGGAGAATTTTATTGTGAAAAATCGTCAGTAGCGTTAATATTATACAGTGTAGGATGTCCAAAATCATGCTACACAACAAGGGTCACCTGATAATCGTACTACAACAGTCATTTCAGAAAAAAAAATCTTTTTGCATATTTTTGGGGAATTTTATTGTGAAAAATCGTCAATAGCGTTAATATTATACACTGTATACTCACCAAAATCATGCTACACAACAATGGTCACCTGATAATCGTACTACAACAGTTATTTCAGAAAAATGTGTCTTTGCATATTTTTGGGGAATTTTATTGTGAAAAATCGTCAATAGCGTTAATATTATACAGTGTAGGATGACCAAAATCATGATACACAACAAGGGTCACCTGATAATCATACTACAACAGTCATTTAAGAAAAAAAAATGTATATGCATATTTTTGGGGAATTTCATTGTGAAAAATCGTCAATAGCGTTAATATTATACAGTGTAGGATGACCAAAATCATGATACACAACAAGGGTCACCTGATAATCATACTACAACAGTTATTTCTGAAAAATGTTTCTTTGCATATTTTTGGGGAATTTTATTGTGAAAAATCGTCAATAGCGTTAATATTATACAGTGTAGGATGACCAAAAATTATGCTACACAAGAAGGGTCACCTGATAATCGTACTACAACAGTCATTTAAGAAAAAAGGTTTGCATATTTTTGGGGAATTTCATTGTGAAAAATCATCAATAGCGTTAATATTATACACTGTATACTCACCAAAATCATGCTACACAACAAGGGTCACCTGATAATCGTACTACAACAGTCATTTCAGAAAAAAAAATCTTTTTGCATATTTTTGGGGAATTTTATTGTGAAAAATCGTCAATAGCGTTAATATTATACAGTGTATGATGACCAAAAATCATGCTACACAACAATGGTCACCTGATAATCAAACTACAACAGTCATTTAAGAAAAAAAGTTTGCATATTTTTGGAGAATTTTATTGTGAAAAATCGTCAGTAGCGTTAATTTTATACAGTGTAGGATGTCCAAAATCATGCTACACAACAAGGGTCACCTGATAATCGTACTACAACAGTCATTTCAGAAAAAAAAATCTTTTTGCATATTTTTGGGGAATTTTATTGTGAAAAATCGTCAATAGCGTTAATATTATACACTGTATACTCACCAAAATCATGCTACACAACAATGGTCACCTGATAATCGTACTACAACAGTTATTTCAGAAAAATGTGTTTTTGCATATTTTTGGGGAATTTTATTGTGAAAAATCGTCAATAGCGTTAATATTATACAGTGTAGGATGACCAAAATCATGCTACACAACAAGGGTCACCTGATAATCGTACTACAACAGTCATTTAAGAAAAACTTTTATTTTTGCATATTTTTGGGGAATTTCATTGTGAAAAATCGTCAATAGCGTTAATATTATACAGTGTAGGATGACCAAAATCATGCTACACAACAATGGTCACCTGATAATCATACTACAACAGTTATTTCAGAAAAATGTGTCTTTGCATATTTTTGGAGAATTTTATTGTGAAAAATCGTCAATAGCGTTAATATTATACAGTGTAGGATGACCAAAATCATGCTACACAACAAGGGTCACCTGATAATCATACTACAACAGTCATTTCAGAAAAAAAAAATCTTTTTGCATATTTTTGGGAAATTTTATTGTGAAGAATCGTCAATAGCGTTAATATTATACAGTGTACGATGACCAAAATCATGCTACACAACAAGGGTCACCTGATAATCAAACTACAACAGTCATTTAAGAAAAAAAAATGTATTTGCATATTTTTGGGGAATTTCATTGTGAAAAATCGTCAATAGCGTTAATATTATACAGTGTAGGATGTCCAAAATTATGCTACACAACAAGGGTCACCTGATAATCAAACTACAACAGTCATTTAAGAAAAAAAGTTTGCATATTTTTGGAGAATTTTATTGTGAAAAATCGTCAGTAGCGTTAATATTATACAGTGTAGGTTGTCCAAAATCATGCTACACAACAAGGGTCACCTGATAATCGTACTACAACAGTCATTTCAGAAAAACATTTTTTTTTGCATATTTTTGGGGAATTTCATTGTGAAAAATCGTCAATAGCGTTAATATTATACAGTGTAGGATGACCAAAAATTATGCTACACAACAAGGGTCACCTGATAATCGTACTACAACAGTCATTTCAGAAAAAAAAAAATCTTTTTGCATTTTTTTGGGGAATTTTATTTTGAAAAATCGTCAATAGCGTTAATATTATACAGTGTAGGATGACCAAAATCATGCTACACAACAAGGGTCACCTGATAATCGTACTACAACAGTCATTTCAGAAAAAAAAAATCTTTTTGCATATTTTTGGGGAATTTTATTGTGAAGAATCGTCAATAGCGTTAATATTATACAGTGTAGGATGTCCAAAATCATGCTACACAACAAGGGTCACCTGATAATCGTACTACAACAGTCATTTCAGAAAAAAAAATCTTTTTGTATATTTTTGGGGAATTTTATTGTGAAAAATCGTCAATAGCGTTAATATTATACACTGTATACTCACCAAAATCATGCTACACAACAATGGTCACCTGATAATCATACTACAACAGTTATTTCAGAAAAATGTGTTTTTGCATATTTTTGGGGAATTTTATTGTGAAAAATCGTCAATAGCGTTAATATTATACAGTGTAGGATGACCAAAATCATGCTACACAACAAGGGTCACCTGATAATCATACTACAACAGTCATTTAAGAAAAACTTTTATTTTTGCATATTTTTGGGGAATTTCATTGTGAAAAATCGTCAATAGCGTTAATATTATACACTGTATACTCACCAAAATCATGCTACACAACAATGGTCACCTGATAATCATACTACAACAGTCATTTAAGAAAAACTTTTATTTTTGCATATTTTTGGGGAATTTTATTGTGAAAAATCGTCAATAGCGTTAATATTATACAGTGTAGGATGACCAAAATCATGCTACACAACAAGGGTCACCTGATAATCATACTACAACAGTCATTTCAGAAAAAAAGTTTGCATATTTTTGGGGAATTTTATTGTGAAAAATCGTCAATAGCGTTAATATTATACAGTGTAGGATGACCAAAATCATGCTACACAACAAGGGTCACCTGATAATCGTACTACAACAGTCATTTCAGAAAAAAAGTTTGCATATTTTTGGGGAATTTTATTGTGAAAAATCGTCAATAGCGTTAATATTATACAGTGTAGGATGACCAAAATCATGCTACACAACAAGGGTCACCTGATAATCATACTACAACAGTCATTTCAGAAAAAAAAGATTTATTTGCATATTTTTGGGGAATTTCATTGTGAAAAATCGTCAATAGCGTTAATATTATACAGTGTAGGATGACCAAAATCATGCTACACAACAAGGGTCACCTGATAATCATACTACAACAGTCATTTAAGAAAAAAAAATGTATTTGCATATTTTTGGGGAATTTCATTGTGAAAAATCGTCAATAGCATTAATATTATACACTGTATACTCACCAAATTCATGCTACACAACAATGGTCACCTGATAATCTTACTACAACATTCATTTAAGAAAAAAAGTTTGCATATTTTTGGGGAATTTCATTGTGAAAAATCGTCAATAGCGTTAATATTATACAGTGTAGGATGACCAAAATCATGCTACACAACAAGGGTCACCTGATAATCGTACTACAACAGTCATTTCAGAAAAAAAAAATCTTTTTGCATATTTTTGGGGAATTTTATTGTGAAAAATCGTCAATAGCGTTACTATTATACAGTGTAGGATGACCAAAATCATGCTACACAACAAGGGTCACCTGATAATCGTACTACAACAGTCATTTCAGAAAAAAACATCTTTTTGCATATTTTTGGGGAATTTCATTGTGAAAAATCGTCAATAGCGTTAATATTATACAGTGTAGGATGACCAAAATCATGCTACACAACAAGGGTCACCTGATAATCATACTACAACAGTCATTTAAGAAAAACATTTTTTTTGGCATATTTTTGGGCAATTTTATTGTGAAAAATCGTCAATAGCGTTAATACAATACACTGTATACCCACCAAAATCATGCTACACAACAATGGTCACCTGATAATCATACTACAACAGTCATTAAAAAAAAAATATTTTTTTTGGCATATTTTTAGGGAATTTCATTGTGAAAAATCGTCAATAGCGTTAATATTATACAGTGTAGGATGACCAAAAATTATGCTACACAACAAGGGTCACCTGATAATCGTACTACAACAGTACTTTAAGAAAAAAAGTCTGCATATTTTTGGGGAATTTTATTGTGAAAAATCGTCAATAGCGTTAATATTATACACTGTATACTCACCAAAATCATGCTACACAACAATGGTCACCTGATAATCGTACTACAACAGTTATTTCAGAAAAATGTGTTTTTGCATATTTTTGGGGAATTTTATTGTGAAAAATCGTCAATAGCGTTAATATTATACAGTGTAGGATGACCAAAATCATGCAACACAACAAGGGTCACCTGATAATCTTACTACAACAGTTATTTCAGAAAAATGTGTTTTTGCATATTTTTGGGGAATTTTATTGTGAAAAATCGTCAATAGTGTTAATATTATACAGAGTAGGATGACCAAAATCATGATACACAATAAGGGTCACCTGATAATCATACTACAACAGTCATTTCAGAAAAAAAGTTTGCATGTTTTTGGGGAATTTTATTGTGAAAAATCGTCAATAGCGTTAATACAATACACTGTATACTCACCAAAATCATGCTACACAACAATGGTCACCTGATAATCATACTACAACAGTCATTTCAGAAAAAAAAATGTATTTGCATATTTTTGGGGAATTTCATTGTGAAAAATCGTCAATAGCGTTAATATTATACACTGTATACTCACCAAATTCATGCAACACAACAATGGTCACCTGATAATCGTACTACAACAGTCATTTAAGAAAAAAAGTTTGCATATTTTTGGGGAATTTTATTGTGAAAAATCGTCAATAGCGTTAATATTATACAGTGTAGGATGACCAAAATCATGCTACACAACAAGGGTCACCTGATAATCATACTACAACAGTCATTTAAGAAAAAAAAGATTTATTTGCATATTTTTGGGGAATTTCATTGTGAAAAATCGTCAATAGCGTTAATATTATACAGTGTAGGATGACCAAAAATTATGCTACACAACAAGGGTCACCTGATAATCGTACTAGAACAGTCATTTCAGAAAAAGAAAATCTTTTAGCATATTTTTGGGGAATTTTATTGTGAAAAATCGTCAATAGCGTTAATATTATACAGTGTAGGATGACCAAAATCATGCTACACAACAAGAGTCACCTGATAATCGTACTACAACAGTCATTTAAGAAAAAAAGTCTGCATATTTTTGGGGAATTTTATTGTGAAAAATCGTCAATAGCGTTAATATTATACACTGTATACTCACCAAAATCATGCTACACAACAATGGTCACCTGATAATCGTACTACAACAGTTATTTCAGAAAAATGTGTTTTTGCATATTTTTGGGCAATTTTATTGTGAAAAATCGTCAATAGCGTTAATATTATACAGTGTAGGATGACCAAAATCATGCAACACAACAAGGGTCACCTGATAATCGTACTACAACAGTTATTTCAGAAAAATGTGTTTTTGCATATTTTTGGGGAATTTTATTGTGAAAAATCGTCAATAGCGTTAATATTATACAGAGTAGGATGACCAAAATCATGATACACAATAAGGGTCACCTGATAATCATACTACAACAGTCATTTCAGAAAAAAAGTTTGCATATTTTTGGGGAATTTTATTGTGAAAAATCGTCAATAGCGTTAATACAATACACTGTATACTCACCAAAATCATGCTACACAACAATGGTCACCTGATAATCATACTACAACAGTCATTTCAGAAAAAAAAATTCTTCTTGCATATTTTTGGGGAATTTTATTGTGAAAAATCGTCAATAGCGTTAATACAATACACTGTATACTCACCAAAATCATGATACACAACAATGGCCACCTGATAATCGTACTACAACAGTAATTTCAGAAAAAAAAATTCTTCTTGCATATTTTTGGGGAATTTTATTGTGAAAAATCGTCAATAGCGTTAATATTATACACTGTATACTCACCAAAATCATGCTACACAACAATGGTCACCTGATAATCGTACTACAACAGTTATTTCAGAAAAACTTGTCTTTTTGCATATTTTTTGGGAATTTTATTGTGAACAATCGTCACTAGCGTTAATATTATACAGTGTAGGATGAACAAAATCATGCTACACAACAAGGGTCACCTGATAATCATACTACAACCGTCATATAAGAAAAAAAAAAATCTTTTTGCATATTTTTGGGGAATTTTATTGTGAAAAATCGTCAATAGAGTTAATATTATACAGTGTAGGATGACCAAAATCATGCTACACAATAAGGGTGACCTGATAATCGTACTACAACAGTCATTTAAGAAAAACATTTTTTTTTGCATATTTTTGGGGAATTTTATTGTGAAAAATCGTCAATAGCGTTAATATTATACAGTGTAGGATGACCAAAATCATGCAACACAACAAGGGTCACCTGATAATCGTACTACAACAGTTATTTCAGAAAAATGTGTTTTTGCATATTTTTGGGGAATTTTATTGTGAAAAATCGTCAATAGCGTTAATATTATACAGAGTAGGATGACCAAAATCATGATACACAATAAGGGTCACCTGATAATCATACTACAACAGTCATTTCAGAAAAAAAGTTTGCATATTTTTGGGGGATTTTATTGTGAAAAATCGTCAATAGCGTTAATACAATACACTGTATACTCACCAAAATCATGCTACACAACAATGGTCACCTGATAATCATACTACAACAGTCATTTAAGAAAAAAAGTTTGCATATTTTTGGGGAATTTTATTGTGAAAAATCGTCAATAGCGTTAATATTATACAGTGTAGGATGACCAAAAATTATGCTACACAACAAGGGTCACCTGATAATCATACTACAACAGTCATTTAAGAAAAAAAAAATCTTTTTGCATATTTTTGGGGAATTTTATTGTGAAGAATCGTCAATAGCGTTAATATTATACAGTGTAGGATGTCCAAAATCATGCTACACAACAAGGGTCACCTGATAATCATACTACAACAGTCATTTAAGAAAAAAAAGATTTATTTGCATATTTTTGGGGAATTTCATTGTGAAAAATCGTCAATAGCGTTAATATTATACAGTGTAGGATGACCAAAAATTATGCTACACAACAAGGGTCACCTGATAATCGTACTACAACAGTCATTTCAGAAAAAAAAAATCTTTTTGCATATTTTTGGGGAATTTTATTGTGAAGAATCGTCAATAGCGTTAATATTATACAGTGTAGGATGTCCAAAATCATGCTACACAACAAGGGTCACCTGATAATCGTACTACAACAGTCATTTCAGAAAAAAAAATCTTTTTGCATA
Source organism: Scomber scombrus (assembly GCF_963691925.1). Classification (NCBI taxonomy): domain Eukaryota; kingdom Metazoa; phylum Chordata; class Actinopteri; order Scombriformes; family Scombridae; genus Scomber; species Scomber scombrus. Next base: position 3,726,415 of record NC_084989.1, read on the forward strand.
TTTTTGGGGAATGTTATTGTGAAAAATCGTCAATAGCGTTAATATTATACACTGTATACTCACCAAAATCATGCTACACAACAATGGTCACCTGATAATCATACTACAACAGTTATTTCAGAAAAATGTGTTTTTGCATATTTTTGGGGAATTTTATTGTGAAAAATCGTCAATAGCGTTAATATTATACAGTGTAGGATGACCAAAATCATGCTACACAACAAGGGTCACCTGATAATCATACTACAACAGTCATTTAAGAAAAACTTTTATTTTTGCATATTTTTGGGGAATTTCATTGTGAAAAATCGTCAATAGCGTTAATATTATACACTGTATACTCACCAAAATCATGCTACACAACAATGGTCACCTGATAATCATACTACAACATTCATTTCAGAAAAGAAATTTTTTTTGCATATTTTTGGGGAATTTTATTGTGAAAAATCGTCAATAGCGTTAATATTATACAGTGTAGGATGACCAAAATCATGCTACACAACAAGGGTCACCTGATAATCATACTACAACAGTCATTTCAGAAAAAAAGTTTGCATATTTTTGGGGAATTTTATTGTGAAAAATCGTCAATAGCGTTAATATTATACAGTGTAGGATGACCAAAATCATGCTACACAACAAGGGTCACCTGATAATCATACTACAACAGTCATTTAAGAAAAACTTTTATTTTTGCATATTTTTGGGGAATTTTATTGTGAAAAATCGTCAATAGCGTTAATATTGTACAGTGTAGGATGACCAAAAATTATGCTACACAACAAGGGTCACCTGATAATCGTACTACAACATTCATTTCAGAAAATAAATTTTTTTTGCATATTTTTGGGGAATTTTATTGTGAAAAATCGTCAATAGCGTTAATATTATACAGTGTAGGATGACCAAAATCATGCTACACAACAAGGGTCACCTGATAATCATACTACAACAGTCATTTCAGAAAAAAAGTTTGCATATTTTTGGGGAATTTTATTGTGAAAAATCGTCAATAGCGTTAATATTATACAGTGTAGGATGACCAAAATCATGCTACACAACAAGGGTCACCTGATAATCGTACTACAACAGTCATTTCAGAAAAAAAGTTTGCATATTTTTGGGGAATTTTATTGTGAAAAATCGTCAATAGCGTTAATATTATACAGTGTAGGATGACCAAAATCATGCTACACAACAAGGGTCACCTGATAATCATACTACAACAGTCATTTCAGAAAAAAAAGATTTATTTGCATATTTTTGGGGAATTTCATTGTGAAAAATCGTCAATAGCGTTAATATTATACAGTGTAGGATGACCAAAATCATGCTACACAACAAGGGTCACCTGATAATCATACTACAACAGTCATTTAAGAAAAAAAAATGTATTTGCATATTTTTGGGGAATTTCATTGTGAAAAATCGTCAATAGCATTAATATTATACACTGTATACTCACCAAATTCATGCTACACAACAATGGTCACCTGATAATCTTACTACAACATTCATTTAAGAAAAAAAGTTTGCATATTTTTGGGGAATTTCATTGTGAAAAATCGTCAATAGCGTTAATATTATACAGTGTAGGATGACCAAAATCATGCTACACAACAAGGGTCACCTGATAATCATACTACAACAGTCATTTCAGAAAAAAAAAATCTTTTTGCATATTTTTGGGGAATTTTATTGTGAAAAATCGTCAATAGCGTTACTATTATACAGTGTAGGATGACCAAAATCATGCTACACAACAAGGGTCACCTGATAATCGTACTACAACAGTCATTTCAGAAAAAAAAAAATCTTTTTGCATATTTTTGGGGAATTTTATTGTGAAAAATCGTCAATAGAGTTAATATTATACAGTGTAGGATGACCAAAATCATGCTACACAATAAGGGTGACCTGATAATCGTACTACAACAGTCATTTAAGAAAAACATTTTTTTTTGCATATTTTTGGGGAATTATATTGTGAAAAATCGTCAATAGCGTTAATATTATACAGTGTAGGATGACCAAAATCATGCAACACAACAAGGGTCACCTGATAATCGTACTACAACAGTTATTTCAGAAAAATGTGTTTTTGCATATTTTTGGGGAATTTTATTGTGAAAAATCGTCAATAGCGTTAATATTATACAGTGTAAGATGACCAAAATCATGATACACAATAAGGGTCACCTGATAATCATACTACAACAGTCATTTCAGAAAAAAAGTTTGCATATTTTTGGGGGATTTTATTGTGAAAAATCGTCAATAGCGTTAATACAATACACTGTATACTCACCAAAATCATGCTACACAACAATGGTCACCTGATAATCATACTACAACAGTCATTTAAGAAAAATATTTTTTTTGGCATATTTTTGGGGAATTTCATTGTGAAAAATCGTCAATAGCGTTAATATTATACAGTGTAGGATGACCAAAAATTATGCTACACAACAAGGGTCACCTGATAATCGTACTAGAACAGTCATTTCAGAAAAAGAAAATCTTTTAGCATATTTTTGGGGAATTTTATTGTGAAAAATCGTCAATAGCGTTAATATTATACAGTGTAGGATGACCAAAATCATGCTACACAACAAGAGTCACCTGATAATCGTACTACAACAGTCATTTAAGAAAAAAAGTCTGCATATTTTTGGGGAATTTTATTGTGAAAAATCGTCAATAGCGTTAATATTATACAGTGTAGGATGACCAAAATCATGCTACACAACAAGAGTCACCTGATAATCGTACTACAACAGTCATTTCAGAAAAAAAGTCTGCATATTTTTGGGGAATTTTATTGTGAAAAATCGTCAATAGCGTTAATATTATACACTGTATACTCACCAAAATCATGCTACACAACAATGGTCACCTGATAATCGTACTACAACAGTTATTTCAGAAAAATGTGTTTTTGCATATTTTTGGGCAATTTTATTGTGAAAAATCGTCAATAGCGTTAATATTATACAGTGTAGGATGACCAAAATCATGCAACACAACAAGGGTCACCTGATAATCGTACTACAACAGTTATTTCAGAAAAATGTGTTTTTGCATATTTTTGGGGAATTTTATTGTGAAAAATCGTCAATAGCGTTAATATTATACAGAGTAGGATGACCAAAATCATGATACACAATAAGGGTCACCTGATAATCATACTACAACAGTCATTTCAGAAAAAAAGTTTCCATATTTTTGGGGAATTTTATTGTGAAAAATCGTCAATAGCGTTAATACAATACACTGTATACTCACCAAAATCATGCTACACAACAATGGTCACCTGATAATCATACTACAACAGTCATTTCAGAAAAAAAAATTCTTCTTGCATATTTTTGGGGAATTTTATTGTGAAAAATCGTCAATAGCGTTAATACAATACACTGTATACTCACCAAAATCATGATACACAACAATGGCCACCTGATAATCGTACTACAACAGTAATTTCAGAAAAAAAAATTCTTCTTGCATATTTTTGGGGAATTTTATTGTGAAAAATCGTCAATAGCGTTAATATTATACACTGTATACTCACCAAAATCATGCTACACAACAATGGTCACCTGATAATCGTACTACAACAGTTATTTCAGAAAAACTTGTCTTTTTGCATATTTTTTGGGAATTTTATTGTGAACAATCGTCACTAGCGTTAATATTATACAGTGTAAGATGAACAAAATCATGCTACACAACAAGGGTCACCTGATAATCATACTACAACCGTCATATAAGAAAAAAAAAAATCTTTTTGCATATTTTTGGGGAATTTTATTGTGAAAAAACGTCAATAGAGTTAATATTATACAGTGTAGGATGACCAAAATCATGCTACACAATAAGGGTGACCTGATAATCGTACTACAACAGTCATTTAAGAAAAACATTTTTTTTTTTGCATATTTTTGGGGAATTTCATTGTGAAAAATCGTCAATAGCGTTATTATTATACACTGTATACACACCAAAATCATGCTACACAACAATGGTCACCTGATAATCATACTACAACAGTTATTTCAGAAAAATTTGTCTTTGCATGTTTTTAGGGAATTTTATTGTGAAATATTGTCAATAGCGTTAATATTATACAGTGTAAGATGACCAAAATCATGCTACACAACAAGGGTCACCTGATAATCATACTACAACAGTCATTTAAGAAAAAAAGTTTGATTATTTTTGGGGAATTTTATTGTGAAAAATCGTCAATAGCGTTAATATTATACACTGTAGGATGACCAAAATCATGCTACACAACAAGGGTCACCTGATAATCGTACTACAACAGTCATTTAAGAAAAAAAAAATATTTTTGCATATTTTTGGGGAATTGTATTGTGAAAAATCATCAATAGCGTTAATATTATACACTGTTTACTCACCAAAATCATGCTACACAACAATGGTCACCTGATAATCGTACTACAACAGTCATTTCAGAAAAAAAGTTTGCATATTTTAAGGGAATTTTATTGTGAAAAATCGTCAATAGCGTTAATATTATACAGTGTATACTCACCAAAATCATGCTACACAACAATGGTCACCTGATAATCATACTACAACAGTTATTTCAGAAAAATGTGTCTTTGCATATTTTTGGGGAATTTTATTGTGAAAAATCATCAATAGCGTTAATATTATACATTGTATACTCACCAAAATCATGCTACACAACAATGGTCGCCTGATAATCATACTACAACAGTTATTTCAGAAACATTTGTGTTTGCATATTTTTGGGGAATTTTATTGTGAAAAATCGTCAATAGCGTTAATATTATACATTTTATACTCACCAAAATCATGCTACACAACAATGGTCGCCTGATAATCGTACTACAACAGTTATTTCAGAAACATTTGTGTTTGCATATTTTTGGGGAATTTTATTGTGAAAAATCGTCAATAGCGTTAATATTATACAGTATAGGATGACCAAAATCATGATACACAATAAGGGTCACATGATAATCGTACTACAACAGTCATTTAAGAAAAATGTGTTTTTGCATATTTTGGGGGAATTTTATTGTGAAAAATCGTCAATAGCGTTAATATTATACAGTGTATACTCACCAAAATCATGCTACACAACAATGGTCACCTGATAATCATACTACAACAGTTATTTCAGAAAAATGTGTCTTTGCATATTTTTGGGGAATTTTATTGTGAAAAATCATCAATAGCGTTAATATTATACATTGTATACACACCAAAATCATGCTACACAACAATGGTCGCCTGATAATCATACTACAACAGTTATTTCAGAAACATTTGTGTTTGCATATTTTTGGGGAATTTTATTGTGAAAAATCGTCAATAGCGTTAATATTATACATTTTATACTCACCAAAATCATGCTACACAACAATGGTCGCCTGATAATCGTACTACAACAGTTATTTCAGGAAAAAAAATCTTTTTGCATATTTTTGGGGAATTTTATTTTGAAAAATCATCAATAGCATTAATATTATACAGTGTAGGATGACCAAAATCATGCTACACAACAATGGTCACCTGATAATCGTACTACAACAGTCATTTCAGAAAAATGTGTCTTTGCATATTTTTAGGGAATTTTATTGTGAAAAGTCATCAATAGCGTTAATATTATACACTGTATACTCACTAAAATCATGCTACACAACATTGGTCACCTGATAATCATACTACAACAGTTATTTCAGAAAAATGTGTTTTTGCATATTTTGGGGGAATTTTATTGTGAAAAATCATCAATAGCGTTAATATTATACAGTGTAGGATGACCAAAATCATGCTACACAACAAGGGTCACCTGATAATCATACTACAACAGTCATTTAAGAAAAAAAAAAAAAGATCTTTTTGCATATTTTTGGGGAATGTTAAATTTCAAGGTCTGCCTATTTTCATCTGCGTAACATTTCAAAAATCAGACATATTCTGTCTCAAAATGATGCTGAAAAACTAATCCATGCATTTGTTACTTCTAGGCTGGATTATTGTAATTCATTATTATCTGGCTGTCCTAACAAGTCTCTAAAGACTCTCCAACTGGTCCAGAATGCAGCTGCACGCGTTCTGACAAAAACTAGAAAGAGAGATCACATTACTCCTATTTTAGCTTCACTGCATTGGCTTCCCATAAAATCAAGAATAGAATTTAAAATCCTTCTCCTCACTTTTAAAGCTCTTACTGGTCAGGCTCCATCATACCTTAAAGAGCTCATAGTACCTTATGTACCTACCAGAACACTGCGCTCCCAGAACGCAGGCCTACTTGTGGTACCTAGTATCTCTAAAAGTAGAATGGGAGGCAGAGCCTTCAGTTATCAGGCTCCTCTCATGTGGAACCATCTCCCAGATTCGGTCCGGAGGGCAGACACCCTCTCTACTTTTAAGAGTAGGCTTAAAACTTTCCTTTTTGATAGAGCTTATAGTTAGCAAGCTCCTAGTTTATGCTGCTATAGGCTTAGACTGCCGGGGGACTCCTACCTCCACGATGCACTGAGCTCCTCTTTCCTCCTCTCTCTCTCTCTATATCCATCCATCTATATCCAATAACATTCATGTACTATTAATGCATTCAGTAACCTACACTTCTTCCCCGGAGTTGTCTGTGCTTTCTCATCTCACAGGCAATCTGGGCCTGTAGACGTCCGGATGACAGATTCCAGTCCCGGACCTTCTAGCTTCAATGTTTATTTTCTATGTGCTTCTCTCTCTCTCCTATTCTTCCTCTCTCTCCCCTCTACCCCAACCGGTCGAGGCAGATGGCCGCCCACTTTGAGCCTGGTTCTGCCTGAGGTTTCTTCCTGTTAAAAGGGAGTTTTTTCTTGCCATTGTCGCTAAGTGCTTGCTCATGTGGGAATGTTGGGTCTCTTTATAAATTAAAACTTGAAGAGTACGGTTTAGAACCTGCTCTATGTGTAAAGTGCCTTGAGATAACTTTGTTGTGATTTGGCGCTATACAAATAAAGATTGATTGATGATTGATTGATTGATATTGTGAAAAATCGTCAATAGCATTAATATTATACACTGTATACTCACCAAAATAACGCTACACAACAATGGTCACCTGATAATCATACTAAAACAGTTATTTCAGAAAAATGTGTTTTTGCATATTTTTGGGGAATTTCATTGTGATAAATCGTCAATAGCGTTAATATTATACAGTGTAGGATGACCAAAATCATGATACACAACAAGGGTCACCTGATAATCATACTACAACAGTCATTTCAGAAAAAAAATCTTTTTGCATATTTTTGGGGAATTGTATTGTGAAAAATCGTCAATAGCATTAATATTATACACTGTATACTCACCAAAATCATGCTACATTTGCACAACTGAAACATCTGTACATAGTTTTTCATTATTTGATAGGTGATGGCAATCTAACCATTTATTAAGCTTTTCAAAGGACTCTGACTCAGGTGTGAGCTCCTTTTACAGTATTGACAGTATTGTCTGAAACAATAAACTTTTTTTTTTTTCCAGAAATGTTTATATATTTGAGCGATTTAAATATTTGCAACATGGGCATTGGTGTTCTCCTTAGGTCTACTATATTTTGTTATTGGTGGATAACATTTGACTTTGAATTTAAAAAAAAGCTTGAGGAAAAATTATTAATATATATTCTAACATATGTTCTATATCGTGTCAAGACTATCTCTCCATCCTACATATTCCATATGTGGAGGGGGGGGAGGGGGTGTTTAGACCGCTTGTGTGCACAATATCCACTTACTTTGAGTTTGGGAGAGCTGGTCTACGGGCCCCTCTCTGGATTGTTGCGACTGTCTTTGCTACCCGGGCTGGTGAAAACGTGGCGGCTCGTGACATCGGTTTGCCGGTCACACAAGAGATGTCTGGTATGCTCCGGCGGGGCCGGTACCAGCCCCACAGCCAAGACCACCTCAATTAGGTTCTGCTGCTTCCAGTGTTCTACGGGTCCTTTTGGAGGCCAGCCAACGCGCGTGCTCGCTCTGAGGGGCAGTGTCGCAGAGATGAGGCTCGTCTCCAGCAGCACTTAGAGTACCTAGGCCTGCACCTCAACAGGAAGAAGAGCAGGCTCCAGCCCTCACAGTCCACGGAGTTCCTAGGCATGTATTTGGATGCCAGGGCAGGGACTCTTTACTTGACTCCTGTGAGACAGGCCGCCCTCAGGGCTTGCTTGTCCCAGTTCCGGCTTGGGGCCAGGGTGACCTGGAGGCTATGTCTCCGCCTCTTGGGGTTAATGGCAGCCACATTGCATGTCATACCCCTGGCTCTTCTGAACATGCGCCCAGTGCAGTGCTACCTCCTGGGCCTTGGATTTTGCCCACAGAGGAATCTGCAGGCCAGCGTATTGGTGATGCGCAGACTGTGTGTGGCTCTCCGTTGGTGGCGGCGGATGACCAACTTGGCACATGGGACGGTACTGGGGCTTGTGTTGCGTCGCCAGGTGGTGTCATCAGATGCATCCCTGGTAGGCTGGGGGGCTGTCCACAAAGGCAAGGGCATCAGCGGCCTTTAGCACGGATCCTGGTTAGCGCGGCACATAAATGTTTTGGAGCTGCAGCCTATCCATCTGGCTCTTCTGCACTTCCTGCCAGAGCTACAGGACCGCCATGTGCTGGTGAGAACAGACAGTACAGTAGCGGCGGCATATATCAACAGGCAAGGGGGCCTAGGTTCCCCTCGCCAGTGCAGATTGGCTCGGGCAATATGGGAGTGGGCTCATCCCCAGTTCAAGTCCCTGAGGGCCACATACGTGCCGGGAGAACCTTGCTGTAGATCGGCTCTCCAGGGGGGGACCCCTCCCCGGAGAGTGGCAGCTGCATCCAGAGGTTGTGAGCGGAATATGGGATCGCTACGGCACAGCCGTGGCAGATCTTTTTGCATCCAGGGAGAACACTCATTGTCCCCTCTTTTTCTCCATGGGTAGGGACAATCCTCCCTTAGGGACAGATTTGATGGCACATCAGTGGCCACTGGGCCTCCTGTATGCCTTCCCTCCCTTCCTCCTCCTGCACCAACTCCTACACAGAGTCCAGCCTCATCCTGGTGGCCCCCAATTGGCCCCAGATGATTTGGTTTGCCGAGATTCCGCCCCTTCTTCAGGGACAACCGTGGGAGCTATCCATTCGCCGGGACCTCCTGTCCCAGGCCGAGGGAACTCTTTTTCATCCTTTTCCCCAGGGCCTCAGGCTTTGGGCCTGGCCCCTGAGAGGGCCGAATTTCTAGCCTTGGGATTCCCCCAGTCTGTAGTGGGTACTTTGCAGGGGGCCCGGGCTCCCTCGACCAGGGTTGCTTATTCTTATCGTTGGGGGGTGTTTCAATCATGGTGTGCCTCACGACACGTGGATCCCCTCTCCTGTATGGCCCCTGGTATCCTTCAGTTCCTGCACGAGCTGTTAGAGACAGGCACGTCTCCCTTGACGTTGAGGGGGATGGTGGCAGCCATAAAGGCGGCCCATGTTGGGCCTCGTAAACTGGCACAGGGTTGTTGTGACCTTATTGCTCAGTTCTTTAGGGGGGCTTGTAGGGTTGCTCCCTCTCCCAGGAGGCCGGGTGTACCCCCATGGGATTTGGAGATGGTTTTGTCAGCCTTGCGGCATGGGCCATTCGAGCCTCTGGAAACGATTGAGCTGAAATGGCTTTCGCTCAAGACTACATTCTTGTTGGCTATTGTGTCGACAAAAAGGGTGGGTGAGCTACATGCTCTTTCCGTGCATGAAGAGTGCTGCCGCTTCTTGCCTGGGAATGCTGGAGTGCTGCTGCGCCCTAATCCTGCATTCCATCCTAAGGTCTGGTCTGGTTCCACCCTCCTCAGGATGGGGGAACAGTGTATAATATTAACGCTATTGACGATTTTTCACAATAAAATTCCCCAAAAATATGCAAAAAGATTTTTTTTTCTGAAATGACTGTTGCAGTATGATTATCAGGTGACCATTGTTGTGTAGCATGATTTTGGTGAGTATACAGTGTATAATATTGACGATATTGAATATTTTTGAATATAAAAAATCCCCAAAATTATATCAAAACTAATTTTCCCAAAATAAATGTTGTAGTATGATTACCAGGTGACCCTTGTTGTGTATCATGATTTTGGTCATCCTACACTGTATAATATTAACGCTATTGACGATTTTTCACAATAAAATTCCCCAAAAATATGCAAAAAGATTTTTTTTCTGAAATAACTGTTGTAGTATGATTATCAGGTGACCCTTGTTGTGTGGAGTGAATATAGTGAAGACTACTGTGTATAATATTGATGCTATTGAAGGGAAATCAATGGAACGACAGCACATGACAGTGATGATATTGAAGTATTATACACAAGCACATTTTGTAACAATAACTGTTGTAGTGTGAATATCAGGTGACCGTTGGTGTGTGGAGTGAATTTGGTGGGACTACAGTGAATAAAAGTGGAGATATTGAATATTTTTCATTTTGGTACTGCACTTTGTAGACGGTCCCTAAGCTCTCGCCTCTCCACCCGCAGCGAATAGAGAGCAATATATTTCCTGCAGCCTGGAGGACGACTCGTTTTGGCGAAAATGAGTTTGTAGTCAATAGTGTACCTTACTACGATAGGAAAGAGGTATTTTTTATGTTTTAACAATGTTTCGTTTGTGAGCTATTGATCGCTGAAATTCGAATCTGCCAATCTCTTTCTAACTTTACCCAAGTGCTGTTTCACCACATCTGGCCACATGTGGACCTCCGCTATGCCAAGCTACACAAGAGGAACATAGATTCAGTAAGTGGCTGCATCCAGCAGCTCCAAAAGGACATATTAAAAGATCAGGTAGTAGCTGCATTCCTGTTATTAATATGTAGTGTTAAAAATACTTTATAAAAGACGTAACTATGAAGTGAAAAAAACTAAAATGCATAAATGCAGGATAAGAAATGATGGAAGTAATTTTGACTATTACAGTTGATTTGGGGTACATTTCATTATTAAGATAAGTTAAATAAGTTATGTTTAATCACAGCAGTGTATAGTGCTTAATGCGCCACCTATTGTCATGTTTAGGTATTGCAACAACTAACAGATTACAGTGAAATCAGGACTGAAGACACAATAACTAAAATATAGGTGTCTCTAAGCATTTAACCTTATTGATAACTCTGCTTTAACTGCTGGTATCTTTAGGTGATGTGAGTGAAATGGGCATTTTATCATGTCTGATTATAATTTTTTATTCCTCTCTCTGTGGGTCAGAGATACCATACTGGGACAAACCAGGGGACATTATAGTGTGTTGTGTTGTTTTTAGATTGGTTTTTCTATCTTATTTTTATTTTTTTGCTGCGGTATGAAGTGGTGCTATGGCTTGTTTGACACTAAACCTAGGACCACCAACTATCAAACTGCGCCCCCCCAAACATTTTTGTCACCAGCCAACACTAGTTGAATCACATTTATTGATCAGTCAGATCGACTATTGATTCTTTTTTAAACACATCTGTGGTTCAACAGTATGTAAGGGTTAAGAGCACATTTACCAATTGAAGCAACATTAGTTGTTTTTTTTTTGTGTTTTTCACATAAGGAACATATTATGACAGTATGTGTGTATCTATTCTGTGTTTTTTTGTCCTTGGGTTAACATAGCCCACAGTGCTTCCTCTTGCCTACAACCTAGAATGATGAAAACAGGATTTTTTGACAACAATTCATTCACACACACCTATTGTTACATAGGACAAAAACACATACACACACGTGACAGTTTCCTCCTCACAAAAACAACAGAGGCTAGGAACCTAGGAAAATATTCCTTCCTTTGGATGTGACGTCTTGTGCTGCTTCCCTCTCATCCAATCTGGATTCAGTGCCATACATAACCAGCATGTTGTGCGCAAAGATGTCAAAGATGTCTATACTTTTATCTCGCCATACTGATCAACTGTGATAAGGAGCCACTCACAAGTTGATTTATTTGTTTTGTCCCTTTGTTGTGTACAGGTTTCCATGCACACTAATATTCCACTATTATTCAGAATATGGCAATATTCTATCTACGATACAGGCCATGTACATATGGATATTCAAAATGAAGCCTTTTCTGATTAAGACATGTGGGATATGCTGGTATAAGTCAGGTTTTAGTAGCATTCTTTAAACATATATAAAGCACATTCTGAATATGCATGTCAGTCGGAGGGGTTTTATCACAGTTTGCAACATACAGCCTCTTGCCTGTACATGGTCAGCTCTGTGTGTTAAATGGTAAATAGATTGTACTTATATAGTGCTTTTCTAGTCGTTATGACCACTCAAAGCGCGTTTACACTACATCTCATTCACACATATTCATACACTGATGGCAGAGGCTAACTATTCATTCTCATTCACACACCGTTGGCGCAGCAACGGGAGCAATTTGGGGTTAAGTATCTTGCCCAAGGACACATCGACATGTTGACTGGAGGAGCTGGGAAACATACCGCGATTCTTCCAATTGGAGGGCGACCGCTCTACCTCCTGAGCCACAGCCGTTGCAAACAAACAAACTAGCCAACGGTTTGCAAAGCTGGAATAGAGATGCATGACAGCTAGTTGTGTAACAAAGCCTTATGCAGGCTAATGATATATGCTGGAGCAGGAAGTAAGAGATGTTCAGGGCGGGCTGGAAGATCAGAGCACTCTCACTGACGGAGAAGGACGGGATTAGTTAATATCCTGACATGCAGACTGATGGTGATGACTGTGTGATGCACTACACTCACCATTGTAATCATCATGGGACAACCTACTGTACTGTACTGTATGTACGTGTAACTATACATTTATAATATCAGGCAACAACTCACTAATGTTCCCACTGGAGCAGAAGGAAACCCTGAAAACCCTCTGCACTTAAGTGCGAATACAAGTGGAATATTCGTTTTCATTATCCATGTAAACAGCTTAGCAGGAATATTGTCTTTTTCAAGAATAAGAGCAAAGACCGGAGCGTTTGTATATAACATAGTGTCATTTCATTCATTGCAGAGGGTGAAGCATGCTGAGAAAATAAAGGACCGCTTGAAATGTGGGTTAGGGTTAGGGTTAGGGTTAGGGTTAGGGTTAGGGTTAGGGTTAGGGTTAGGGTTAGGGTTAGGGTTGTGTGTGTGTCTGTCTGTGTGTGTGTGTGTGTGTGTGTGTGTGTTTTACACTAGTTTCTCTGAGCTCATTGAAAATCCGATTGGGTTTAAGAGCAGGATTTGTGACATCCCAACTAGTCCAGAACCCAATTGTGTTGTCTGATGTTAAACTTCAACTAGTGTGAAGCAGAAACCTGAACCCTCCAGTGCATAAAGACTGAAAAAATGTCACAGTGATATATTAAGATATAACTCTAGATGATAACATTTTTTTACATATATTATTATTCTGAGTATTATTTTACGTCTCGATATGTGTGTGGAGGGAATTTTTATGTTATGGAAATGTGGTGATGCAATTGTAGACTGACACTTTTAGAGTACTCATTGTGATGGTGCACTGTAAACTGATATTAAAGAGCCTTTATGAATGCCAGACATGACCAAACTATCATTTGCCTTCTCTTCAATAAAAGCCATGTTTGATTTTCTGACAGCATAACTCATCGCTGCACAGCTTTCAGTAGCTTTCTTGAATTGGTGATACTTTTGCAGTGCGACATGCCAATAGCAAACACACATCTGTTGTCATGGATTATTTGTTTAAAGCCAATTGCACCATCCCATAACATGAATTTCAAAGTTCACTGAGAATGCATAGAAAATGATGGCTGTCTGTAGAGGTTTCATGAATACGATGACAGAAGTAGGAGTCAGAGATGTGATGTGTTTTTATGGGGAAAAGTTGAAATTTGGTTGAAAGAATAAGCTAACAGTCTATGAAGTTGATGGGAAGATGGGAGGTGTGTGTGTGTGTTGGGGGGGGGGGGGGGGGGGTGTAAGTTATGCGAGTGAGCGAGTCAAACAAGCACTGGTAAGGGACTTATGTTTTATATTTAGTTTATTCAAATTCAACTGTTATAGTAGTAGTAATAGTTAACATAGTTATATATAATAGTTCATATCTATCAGCTGTTGACATCAACAGGTCACATCTAGCCAATAGCATGGCAGCACACCTCCATTGTCAGCCTTCTATCTTATTTCTGTCTTCTTAAATATAATGTCCTCCCTCTGCCTTGGTGCTTTAGTGTGCACCCCACCATCTCACATCAGTCTTCACACATTCATCACTTCATCAACTTCATCAACTTCATCAGCCTTATCTGTCTCAGTAGACATCATCATCAGCCACCACCACCACCAGGGTCAGGACTGATGTCCTTCCATTGCTAAATGTTCCTACAGAATTCTTAATGGCAAAAGACTTTTAACAAGACGTATTATCATTATCATCTGTTCAATAAACAATCTTTGCTTCATTAACTTCTCTCTCCTCACTGAAATGATTGTAGTTGCATTTCAATTGTGCAAAGTGTTATTACATTAATAAAGGGATAGCTGAATGTCTGTATGCTTTTACACTGATTCCATCACTGCAGCTCTGAATAACATGAGAAATAAAAACACATTACATCACACATTATGACCCATGAATGCAACATTTTGATCAGAGTGATCTCATCAGTTATTAAGTACTTCTCATTTCCTCTCTGCTCGGCCAGCGGAAACAGTCTGACATTACTTTTAACTTTTTATGTGCATCACGTATTCAGAATATTTTGTTCAGAACATATTCACACTATGAGATTCTGTAAGACATATATAATAACTCCCACACTTATTTTAAGCTTTGGTTTTACTTTTGATATTTGGAAATGATTTATAGCAACTCTACCGCTTCTGGCTCCTGCTATAATTATCAGAATATATTCTGTACATTTCATTTTGTTTAATATTGCTTTATGTTGTCACTGAAACTACAGTTCCATTATATATTAGTTACTTTTCTTTATTATCATTCATAGTTCTGATAATGTTGCTTTGCCTCTTTCATATGAACATGTTCATAGCTCATAAAACATAGTTAACATAGCTAGTTGATTACCATGATACCATGATATTATATATGATAGATAGATAGATATGATATTATCCAGGATCAACAATATGAGGCTCAGTAAAACCAGGTAACCCAATGAGAGCCACACTGTGTTGAACTAGCTTCGTGGTGCATGGCCCAGGCCTCCCTCTTTTATTTTTTGTGCTATCTCAGGTCTTTTCCATTTTTCCTTGCAGTTTTCCAACTTGCTATAACCTGGTGCAATGCATCTCTCCTTGTTTTATACAAGGTTCATGTTTAACTGCGCACTGTACTTGCTTAAATAAAATAATAATTACAATTAGGTTTAAAATTCTGGACTAATGAAGACCTATGCTGGATTTATGATAGGTCTTCTTTCCTGACTTTCTTTGCTGATGTTTGTGTTGTGTAGTGGCTCATCATTTTATTATCCCTCAGAATTTTCTTCTTTCTGCAACAGATTACTGATTAAATCAACCAACAGTATATGAACTTGTTGAAGTGTGTTCCTTGAAGTGCTACTTTTTCATGTTAATACATCTAATAATATTAATTCAGTAATATCATGGAATACAGATAATGGAGGTTATGCTGCATACAGAGTAGTCTGATGATACTTACTGCACTTGTACTGTACTGAGTGTCATTTTGAAGGCAGCACTTTTAGTTATAGATGAGTGTTTTTATGTTAGTATTGTACTTTCATTAAAGCAAGTGTAACACTGTGTACTCAACCACTTATGATTTTAAAGTAAGCTAATGATATTTATGTTTATGTCATCTAGGTTTCAACTCAGAAGCAAATGACACACAGCTACTAAAGCGGTTAAAGAAGACAATTTGATTCGACAACACATGAAAATACACATCTAAACCCAATAAACACTTAGATGCAGCAAAGATGCTGTTTTTCTTAGTCCTCCACAGTTCAAAGTTCTTCTCAGGTCTTCTCAGTTCAGCTGTGTGATGTGTGAATATTGTTGTTACTACCTGGGTAGAGTGTTTGTTGAGATCTCATATGCTTATCTACGCAGAGGTGAGGTTGTCGTCACTCCAGGCACGTTGACAAATTAGTCCGGATACTCTTCCCCATCCCTCAAATATCTCATTATTATTGTGCAATAATTGTGTCACCATTAGCAACCATATTTCTCTTACTCTTTATCTTTATAAGTTACTTAATTCAAATAATTAGTCAATTGAATCAGGTGCTTTTTCACAAATAGCAATTAATTAAATGTACATCTTACCTTCTGTGAACACAAGCCACAGTAAAACCTGTTTTTCACAAGGGAGAAAGGAAAATGGAGTTTGCAGTGTTACTAGTCAAATACCACTTACATTTACATTCTCCTTTATAGCCAAAAAGAAATTAAAATTCAGAAAACCACTTCAGTATTCTCACATAGATATATCTGATTAAATTATGGTATGTGCCACTTCTCACTGTCCATTGTGTTGGACAGAGGGTTGGCAGGTTTTTCTATTTAGTGTTTAGTTTAGTTTTTTAGAGATTGAAATGCATGGATTCATTTAGTGGATTGCTTGATCAGGTGAACAATGTCAATCAATTGGAATCACTTTGCATTTTTTACCCCCAACATCTTGAAGGCATACATTTAGGCAGTGTGCCAAACAATGCACAAATTCCAGCTGTAGGATTGTGACTTTAAAGCAACAACCCAGGCTACGTGTCATTTAGTACAGTGATAACTGGGTGAGCATCAGGTTTAAGCAACAATAAAAAAAAATCACCAACAGTGTATGTTGTCACAGTAACAAGCTCTTATTTGTTCTCTCCACAAGTATTACATAATATCATCCCCAATATGTGAGAGTGAAATCAGCTGAATCATCTCATTAATGACATGTCATGACACATGTAATTGTGCTTGTTGAGCCACTGTTTGATAGTGAGACAGTCCTCAGATGTAAGCAGCATCAGCTTTTAAAGGTTACTACACTGGGGGTCGTCACTGTTCCTGGCAACACCTCAGCCCATCATAAAGCATCTCTCCACTCACCATCTGGTTCACTTAGAACTGGGTGTCCAGCTGTGCAGCCATGCTAAGTTGCTGTGACCCAAACATCTGAAACTGAGTCACACACTCCTTAAATGTCAGTAAAGCACGCTTTCATTTAAAAAAAACAAATCCAAAGGCCTTTGTTTCCTAGTTCTAACCTTAACCTCCTTTTATTTTAATTCTGTATTTAAAATACAACTCTCCTGTCAGATCTTATACATTTTATTAATATGTGTGATATTTGGCTTTTTATTTTTATTTGTATTTTAATTTAACTTTATCTTGTATACATGTAAATATGTATATATCTTAATTTTATATGAATTGACTTATAAGTGATCGCATGCTTTTCATCATAATTTTGATATATTTTATCTGTTTATTTTATCTTATAAATCTACAGGTGGAGGGACACGCTCCTTTATAATTATTAAGAAATATATAAAGTATTAACAAAGGATTTAACATTTAATTAAAATTATGATTAAAAGAATAACAAATTAAGGGTATAATGAGTCTGTTTTATGACAATTTATATATTTTATTTATTATATATATTTTAATATTTAAGAAAGAGTTTTATTTTTAGACACATATATACACTGAAGTGTTTTTTTAAAGGATTGTTTTATTAATGTTTTATTAATTGTTTGAGTTTTATAGCACTTACTTTTTTAAGCACTTATTTTCTCCTATTTGTTTTACGTGTGTGTGGATTTTATACTTTAAAGCACTTTTTTAATAAAATGTATTTACATGGGTACATATATATATATATATATATATATATATATATATATATATAGGGTCCTCATTTATTTAAATGTTTTTATGAATTATATGTATTTATTTTAAATGGTTATATTAACAGAGTGTAGCTTTTTAACAACCAATGGAAGAATTGTGGAGTACCAGAGTAAAAGCTCCTGCCATCCTACCTGTGTTTGTGATCCCTTGATACTTTTTTATCATTAATATTATTTTTAATCTTTTTTATGAGATTCTAACAAACTTCGGTTTGTTTTAGGGTATTTTAATGCTCTCAACATACTGAGTGCCCAGCAGAGGTAATAACCCATCAAGATCAGAATATATTTCTCTTTTTGATCAGTTAAGTCAGCAGATGGTGGCCTAAGCAATAGTTACACTCATTAAACATATAGGGCTTTTTTTCCCCTTTTTGTGTGTGAAACAGCAGATCTGTTCTTTTCCCCTCAAGGTTAATGTTAAATGTCATAACGTTATGTTATGACGTTAGAGTTATTCTTTATTTAGGAGAAGTGGCCCAACTAGTAAACACTATGGGAAACAATGAAGTGTATATTAATTAGTTTGTGGTCATTTGAAAGCAGATATATATCCAGTTGTGATAAAATGGGACATATAAACTAACAATGGCCCAGACTAGGTAATAAATACATCTAAATCATCCAACTTGTTAATTGTGCTTTTTCCATATTAACCTCCTGTAACCCTGCATCCTCATATGGGGACATTACATTTTGGGTTTGCTGGACCTTATACTTCATTCTGCTGAACTTTGACCTGTTGTCCTCGTTCGTACACGCTTTAATAACTGTAAAAACGAGATGGTAGGCATCTTAGCGAAGTCCATCGACAGCCAATCCCCAGTCAAAAATGGATTACTGTATCAATTCTATGGTTGGTTTAAACTTGTTTATTTATACTTAATAACATTTGATGTTTGATATGCTGTACAAATGTGACTTAATAAATAGTGAATAAACCCATTGTCCCCATATGAGGACTTTTTTTTTTTTTCAAAAACTACTTCCTGTTCAAAGACTGAATGGTTTGTTTTTGTACTTATCAGGTCCAATTAATCCCAAATATCTAGGTGATGAAAAATCCATACCAAACAAAAGCTGAGGTTTCAGGAGGTTAGTGAACAAAATATTGCAGGTATACCCTAACATGTCAGTATACTATGAAGCTTCAGTGGTGCATACAGAATTCCCAAAATCATTTATTATTAATCACTTCCCAGCTGTCAAACAGTGTCCCAGTGGGGCAAACAGTTCCCCACCAAACGTTTTCAGGTTGGATGGACAGGTAGACGTAATGCATGACTCTGAAGGCCACAATTTCTTTCATGTTTTCTACCAAGGCTTCACTTTGGTGTAATTTAACCATGGCCACAATCTTTCCTTCAGCTTAACCAAGTGGCTCAGATGTAATGATCGAGCGATGGATGGGTCAACAAAATCTTGACCGCTATTGGTTTCTCATTTCAAGCCTTGAGTCTAGATCATTTTATAACCATTAACCTTGACCTTAACCAAGTGGGTATTATTGTAACCATGACGGCAGAGGGTCACTAACCTTATGATGTAGCAATTTTAACCCAAACCATCACCTTAGCTTTGTTGTACAGGTGTGTGTTGTATTGTTTGGACTTGGTGAATTTTTCACAGCATCCATAAAGAAGATCAGACCGGTCTCTCTCAGGGTCAAACAATCACAGCCAAAATAGAATTTACCTTATTACACCAAATGAATGAGCATATTTCATAGTAAATATGAACACATTCATACATGTAGATTCCTTGAATCAGGATATAACAAGTAAATTAACCAACCAACCAAGAAAATAAAAGAGGGAAACATGATTTTTTAATGATGTAACCACAACATTAAAATGGTTTTTAATTTTTGTACTTTAGCAAAAGGAGTGTGCCTTGATTTTTTTGGGGGGGAAATAGACTGCTTATACCTACTCATGCGTTAGGAGGAACCCCTTATTGTTTAATTGCTATCAGATCCTAGAAGCACTTCCTTTCTTGTCTTTAACTGTGTGATTAGTAATGGTTGTTATGAAGGATGCTGTCCTGCTGATAGGGGCGTCAGATCACAAAACACTAATACAGATTATTTGGAAAGGCGTAAAAAGACATACTAAGTTTGGAAAGACTTGAAGAAGGAGCATTCATATTACATAACATATATCTTCCAATATCTTAATATCAGCTTCTGCAGACATTGACAACAAAAGAAAAAGAAAGCTGTGTCACCTCTGCTGCAGCACTCCTCAGTGCATCTCCACTGTCAAGAAATACCATCTGCCCTGCCAGTACAATAGCCATTAGGCAGTGAAACCACAGTTTAGCTGGTTCCCTGCCAGCATCCATTTTGTCAGCCTGAGCACACTCCATGAGGCTCGCAGAGTGCAACAGAGTGCATCAAAAAATAATTAAACACTTTTTCCAGGGTGATGATGCAAGCAGTAATTAATTGCCTTTGCATTCAGTAATGTTCATTAATGTGACTGCCACAATAATAATGCTTTCTACCAAAGTGTCTCATCTCTCGTTATCTCGCCTCCCGAGGTTTCATGGATATAATATATGGTTGCGGAGAACAACTAGCATATCAATAAGACCCCAAAGCCCCCGGTACCCAGTGTAGTAGTGTACAGTAGGCAATATAGTAGGAATACTAGAGTTTATACTGTAAACAATTATGGCATAAAATAGAATTAAAATGTGAGATGATAAATGTTGAATCTTGATAGTTTTCGGTCTTTCTTATGATCAACAACCTTGATGTCAGATTGAGACGAACCTGTAGTGTCATTTATAAAAGCACAAGTTTAACAGAGCCTGTGTTTGTAATACACGATAAAAGCCAATGAACCTTTACTGGAATGCTGGAATTTATTGGGATTTTTTTTTTTCTTGTCCCATTCTACAAGCAGGTCAGAAGTCAGATTCAGATAGAAAACCCCACCACTCAGGCTCAAGAGGTGTGACTTGTTACTTTGCAGAAAGAGGACATCTGGGTTGAGATGAGGTGGAAACAAGTGAAAGCCAAGTGACAAAACCACAATGGCTGACAGTAATAGGCTCACACCTGTCTATCAGGCAGACACACAGTATAAAGCATACTTTACCACCACTGAAGTGCCCTTGAGCCCTTCACCCCAATGCTCCAGTACAGCTGTTAAGTGGCCAGCAGATCAGACTGTGTTGTACTGAGCAGCTTCCAGGTGTAAATGGGTGTACTGTAACTGTGAATGTGATTAGTGCCTTCCTCTCCATCGAACCTCCCTGACTAAATAAAGTTCTAAAAAAGAAGTATTCCAAAAATTCAGCATCACACTCCTGTAACATCAGCAACCAGACAATACTGCAAGCTCGTGTTTTATTTGTTCTGGCAGATGCTTCTGGCCCTCCTCCCGTTCAAGACAGATTTCCAGCTGAACTGGCCCAGGTCGGGCCAAACACAACCGTTTATCTAATATATTAGTAGTAACTAATATAGCCTGGAGCTGCTAGTCTCAAACAGAGATGAGGAGTGGGCTGCAGAGTTCTAGTAAGCGTGCTTCTTTCTGACTGCACATTCATCAATAGTTTTTTCCTTTTTCAATATATATATATATATATACTGTATATATACACACATACATACATACATACATACATACATACATACATACATACATACATACATACATACATACATACATACATACATACAAACATACATACATACATACATACATACATACATACATACATACATACATACATACATACATACATACATACATACATACAAACATACATACATACATACATACATACATACATACATACATACATACATACATACATACATACATACATACAAACTAATAATGCCTACATAAAACTTAGACCAAAATTAGATAGCATCCAGATTTAAATCAGTTTCCATCAGAATCATCATCAATCGGGTTTCTCCATTATCAAGAAGAATCTGTCCTTTACAGTCTCAGAACTTCTTCTCATACTGAGATGGACTAAACCATGCCTTCCTGACTTTTAATTAAAAATACCTTTCAGTCTAGTGCCCCCCCCCTGTCAGCATACGTTGCCATGGCCTGCATAACCGCTCTGATCACTTAAGCAATCAGTATGGTAACGTGGAAGTAAGTGAGATGACCTTACCAACAAGAGGTTTTTATTGCACATGGAATGTTGCATCAGATCTAAAGCTAAGCCGCAAAACAGTCACTGATAAATGATCATGCAGGTCATCATCATTATCAAGGGAACAAGGCATCTGTGCTCTGAGCGCTGTTTTTCGGGTATAAAAGGGCCTCAGAACATTGCATGAAAAATTCATTGGACTCTTTAGACGTGTTTTGTAATCCTAAAATATCATGTCTCACTCTACTCTACTCTACTCTACTGCTTTGGTATGGTTTCAAAGAAAATAAATGAGGATTAGGTTTAAGGAGTTAAATATGATTCAGTTGGGTTTTTTTTTTCTTTTCACGATATTGCTGTTATTATTTTTTTTACCATTCCTATTACTGTGAAACCTGATGAGCTAGATAGACTGCCTGTATTGAACAACTGTTCAAATGCATTTAGCAACTGTATGGCAAAAGATTTCCTGCAATAAAACTAGGATGAAACTTAAGTCTTGATTATTTCTCGTAATAACCTTCTCTTAGTGATTGGGTTGAACCTCGGGGTCATATTGTCATCTTCTTGCTCTCGTCTAATTTTCGCCCAATTTTTGAGTTCCTATGCTTATGTTGGGATTGCTTACTCACTCATATTTCTTTCACTAACTTCACTAACAGCTAAAGTCAAGTCTGTAATGTCAAGAGCTACATTGGAAATGTTAATACATGTCTTTATCTCCTCATGTCTAGAGTACTGTAATTCTCTTTTTACTTGAAGTAATACATCTTCATTGGACTGCTTACATACTAACCCTAATGCTGCTGCTAGGCTTTTAATATGATCTAACAAATGGTCACACATTATATATTATTTTAAACTCTCTACATTGGCTTCCTGTTTATTTTAGTGCTTAGTTATAGAGTCCTACATGGCCGGGCTCCACATTATATTGTAGATCTTCTGCACCCCCACACCATTAGGTCTTCTAGTCAGGGTCTTCTAAGTGTCCCTCAGACATGTTGCAAAACTTACTAGTTCCACATGCCACCTTTATATTAGTAGGTGTGCATTTGTGACATTTGATAATTGCCCCGAAATTACTATACATAGCTACCAGTTCCGAAAAAAAGAGAAAGTACAGCTACAAATGTCAACACTGAGTCATCACAGAGCTGACTCATGACAGAAATAAAGAAGAAAAGGTTGGACGTGAAATTATGATGCCAAACAATGTCGTCCCAAAGCAAAGTGGTCCATGTTTAGACCTGTGGCAACTGTGGGAGTGTGAGAATGTTCTTCATGTAAATAAAGTTTAGCAAACCATGATGTACATCAGAATGAAACCAGAAATAGATTCTTATTATTACATTTCCATATATTTACGTTTATATTACTTGATTTTTTATTTTCTTATCTTTGCTGATTATGACAATAGTTTTAAATCAAAGTGCTTGGAGAGTTCTTTCATACCATCAGCCATCAGACTGTACAACACCACAGCTCCCAGTACCTCCCACTCCCACTAATAAGACTGAGGCTGCCATTATTGTTTAATTCCAGGAACATTGCACACTTGTATATAGTATCAGGAATTTATGTATATTGTAGGTTTGTATAATTACAGATTATTTTGGATGCTGTTTACTGTATATAGTATTCTATTTTATTTTATTAAATTTTTTTTTTATGACTTCACATTACAAGGCTACTGTTGTTTCAATTTGGAATTACCCCTAGAAAAGTTTACCTTACATTACCTTACCTTACCTTAAAATAAGCTATTATAAAGTTTTCACCCCCTGTGGAGAAAGGTAGACTATTTGTACACGACTCATAGGACCCATTCATTTTGATCATTCATTTCCAGTTTGTGCTCTTCTAAATAATCATAATGTGCCCTTTGTGATTGAAGACATTCATTTCTCACAACTTGTTTCACCCGGCTGACTTTTGACAAATTGTGTGGCATCAGTATATTGTGAAACGCGCCAGTTCTTGATCGCATTAACAATGTCTGAAGCGAACGTGATCTGCGATGAGGGGAAACCTGTAAGCCTCTCTGGTTATAATGCAAAGCCGGTCACACATCAATGAAAACATCTCATCAAACATTTATGCTATCAGCTCCGCAGCTAATCCATTTGAATGTGCCGAGCCCCAGGTATAATTGCAAGCCGTGATGATAAACAGTCTCCTCAGCAAAAGTTAGAGCGACACATTCTGGCATTGTGTGTCTCTCAGTCAATGCATGTGATGAGGTAATAAATGGCTGCAAGAAAATCATGACACAATTACATAGTTAATGTTCATTACCTGCCTTAACACATTGGATTTAAGCAACCCCATATTATGTTTGTCATTTCGTTGCTGTGTTTGTGTTTAATGCAATAATATGGAGCAATATGAAGCAGAGGATAACAAGGAACAAGATGTAATGAAATCTAATTTACTTTCAGGTTTGGGAAATCAGAAATGCTGCATGGGTCAGCAGTAGACCATATGAATGAGTCTGCACTTTTAACTACCATACCCACACAATGATAAGGTACCTTTGTCTAAATTAAAACAAGTCAAAGATTTCTTATTTCGAGCAAGTTTCAAGCAGTGACTCAGAAACTTAGATTGTATGGAAGAAATACAGAGCATGAAACAATCTGTAACTCCTTATAGAAATGCATTTCATATGATAGTCAACTCAGTTTTTATCTATATATATCACAATATCACATATCACATATGTGGGAGGTGATAGTGACTGGTGTGCTTATTCAAGTCAGAAGGCCTCCTTTTCTGCTGGATCATGACTACATGACAAATATGAATAAAACTAATCTTGTTTTTTGCTTTTTGATGATGATGATGATGATGATGATGATGATTTTTTTGAGTGGCAGTACATTTTTCAAATGCCATGTTGCAAGCAGCTCCTCCTCTGTTACACAGTGTGCAGCCAGCGCATTGCACAGAGGAGCAGAAGCCACCTGTCTGCTAGCTAGCTGCTTTTAATGTAGTTTAATCTCATTTTTTCCCCATGACTGTAACCTAATTAAACAAGTTGAGGTAGCCAGGTAGAGTTTGGAGTACAATGTGGGGAATACAAGGGGTATGTGCAGTATGTTGTTTATTAACCTATATTAACCTTTTTATTTTTAAATTTGTGCTTGGAATGTGATGACTTTGTGATGATGTATTCATAACATTACCTCTCATGGTGTATAGGCCTTGTATGCTTCAACTGTGGCATGTCTAGTTGTAATGGCCTATTTTGGTTAGCATATGTGTTTAAGAACCTATTAAATATGATTGTTCTGTGACTGGTTAGGCCCATCTGATGATCTCTGTGCCCACCCACACTGTGATTTCTGCCCACACTACTGCCATTATATTAAATTCATGGAGGCAGTCTTACAAGATCTCTTAAGTCTGAACTGGATACCAACACATTGACGCAAAGACTAGAGCAGTGCATCATTACATACATGGCTTATCAAGTAGAATGAAAATAAAATCACTTTGAAGGAGCAAAGTTGAAGTTGTTGAGATTCTTCTCATCAGAGAAGCTGCAGTCTGTAAAAATATCTTTTTTTTTCTTCTTGCAGTGCATGGCAAAAGACAAAAAAAAAAACCCTTTCTTATAACAGCAATAATCATAAGACCAGTAATCTCCTTCCCTATACTTTCAGCTGTCATCCATGCCGACTGCATGACGACCGTCATTAATAGGGACTTTAATGGCAAACTAAGTTATAAAATCCATTCTTCTGCCCTGATATCACGACTCTTTCCTCACATTGCCTTGATGCACATTTATGACTGCCTCAGTTGTAAAGAGGTATTACTTTAACAGATAAAGAAAGTTTCATCCCTCTAACTGGTATGTGGGTTACAACTACTTGACTGGCCAACATATTGCATTTCAAAATAGTGTTGGATTGTATTGTATTTTCTTTTCACTGGACAACTCCTCACTCTGAATTGTCACCAAGTTGCGTCAAAGCCGTGATCTCATTGAAATGAATGAGAGGACTGTTTTTAACGAGGTCTGTCACTCTGAATGCAGCCTGATGCAAACGATCTTGAGGGCTATAACAAGGGCTATAAACCTTACACAGTCAGTACAAGTTGTAATCAGTGTTTTATAGTAACCGTGGTTCAAATGACTGTAATGTGAAATATGTTGCTTTTAGTGATGAACTTATAGTGAATGTTCTCAATCCTGCTGTTGTTTTCTTTTTCAGTCTTTAAAATTGTGTTTTTTAGGCTCACGACTTTGGTTCACCACTCTCCACTCACCACTGTCATTACTATAGTGATAACCATTGGTTGCAGAAGAGTCCCTCCATATGTGTTTTAAGACATTTTTTAAAAAAAGAAAAGAAATCCTTAAAATGATACCTTTTCAAAGAGGCCCAGATCTATGAAAATGTAAAAAAAAAAAACCATTCATTATAAATTCTCAGATACATACTGGCCCACAACCAAACAAGTTGCGATGTCACAAATCATGCTTGCAGGTACACTCCTTAATCTGACAACTAGTGTCAAACTCTGCACACATGTGTCATTCTGCACAGTGAAGCACAAACATCCAACTGAAGGACCAAGAAGCAAAACACCATTTTTGGGGGACTTTGAGTATTTGTGTTTTTCCTGGATGTCTCTATCTAGTCCTGGACTTTTGAGTTTGGATTGCCTTTGTGAAACTTTTAAATTGCAATTTCTTTCACTCAGGCATGTGAGGCATGACCTGCTTGTGTCAGGTATAGATGGGTGCCAAATTTCAAGAAGGAAAAAAAAGGTGTCTTAGAAGTTGTTGTTGTACCATAAGCCTCCAGAACACCTTCAGTGCTCCTTGACATAGATTCTCCAAGTCTCTGGAGGTCTAGAGAAATAAACCCCATTCATCCATCAGATATTGTCTCATTTAGAGTTTTAATGATGGTCGTGGAGACTGGTGAATATAACCTTACCCCAAAATCTCCCATAGGTATCCACGTTCACAATCATTTTCAAGTTCTACCTGCCGGTACTGCCTATGAAGAGATCTGCATTAGTTCCTTTAATGTGTCATTTGTACTTCAACTCACCTTGGAACTATCAATCAGTTTTGTCAACATCTACATGTGTTTTAAGAAAGCAAAAGCGACATACCTCTCCAATTAGAGATATCAAGTCATACACAAAAGTACCATGTAAATATAGTATGACAATATGAGCCAAAAAGCTGCCATGTCCATTCCCTTTTAAAGTGTTCACAAATGTTCTATATTGTAACCCACTACAATGTTTGCTTCTATCAGCCCTGCAGACCAACGGCTTAGAGAACCAAATTCTTCTGATAGACAGACAAACACGACGCCGGACCTCTGTGAGTCCAGAGGGTGACAGGCAGTCCTCCTACATCATTAACCCAGTTTGTTGTGAGGACCTGCTGCCATTGTGAGGTTGTGTTTTTGGCACGCTGTGTTATCAGTAGTGATGGGGAGACTGATTGCAGCTACACAAGGGGGAGGAAATTTCCACAGCCCATCTATCACAGGCTCAGATAAACAGATGGAAGACTGTCGGCAGTACAGGCCGAGCACACTGCCTCCCCTGCTGTCCATTAAAGCGAGGGATCCAGAGGATGTGGCGAAAAGAGAAAGATGCACTCTAGGCAAGATTCTTCTAATGTAAAGTGGCCTTAATCATTCAGTACACAGGACACTCCCCAGTGCTTTCAACCCAGATGGCATAGATTCACAACATAGATTAAACATAGATTTAGAGCTCCCAAAAATCCTGCATGCAATGATCCAAGCACGGGTCAAGAAGTGGCAGGAAAGATTCAGTTGTTAAACAGCCTCTGATTGATTGATTTAATGTCCAATAAAGGTTGAGTTCTATGTTTTCAAAGAGGTATCACGATCTCCCATTTCACCATACATTATTGCCACATTGTTTCTTGTGGTAGAAGAGTTATAAAGTATTCTGCATAGAGTCTTCCCCCTTGAATAGTGCACCCTAACCTTTGACAGGAAACTGGCAGATAAATCGAGTTGATGAAATAAGACGATGTACTATAGAATTTCAAAAGTTCCTTAAAAGCGGTGTGGAAACTTGAAGTCTGCAGTTTAATATTCATAGATTCTGGGTTGTTCAATGACAGTAGAGCACATATAATTGTTAACAGCTAGGGTAATGGAGGTTTTTGTTGAGAAACCACATCACAAATGAATATTTCCAAACAGAATTACATTCATACGTCTTAAAACAGGCATGTCCAAACTATTCCATAAAGGATTGGCTGCAGGTTTTTATTCCAACCAAACTGGAGCACGCCAGGTTTAACTCATTTAATCAACAGATCTCAGTCTTCAGACAGTTGATTGGTTGAATCATATGTGTTCTGTGGTTGGAACAAAAACCTGCAGGCACACAACCCTTAATGGAATAGTTTGGACATGCCTGTTTTAAATCATGTCTGGAGTAGTTCTTTAGTATTACTCTGCTACCACATGGGGAAATATGGCAGACAATATGATCTGATTTATAGATAGTATGTTAGAATATTGAATGATAAAAAAACTGCATAAATTAATGAAGTATGACTGAAGTACTAATGCCATTGTCCCTTTCGGGACTGTTTGGTCCACTGCGTGGCGATAGTTCCAAATGGTTGTAAATCCTGCTGTCTCTGGTCTGTTATTAAACTAATTGTGAATTCCCAAGTAAAACAAAATCAGTAGCTACTTGTTAGTTTATGTGATGATGCTTTTCTTTACATCGGGGGTAAATAATGATAAGGTAATGAGGTAATGAGGGACTACTTAGTAACTAAGTATGCAAACTGTTTGAGCCACTGCCGTCTGGTAGAAGGTTCAGAGCAATAAAATCCCCCACAAAAGACTGAAGAACAGCTTCTTTCCCTTAGCTGTGGCCTCAATCACTCTTTACAACCTGAATTGCTGCTAATTATTAATTATTAATTCTTCATTCTTTTATATGCTATTTATTGTTTTATTGTTTCCTTTATTTGAACCAAATGTACTGCAGAGATGCCTTCGTAAATTTCGTTATACATTGTATAACGACAATAAAGACTATTCTATTCAACTAAGAATGATGTATCACTTTACTAACTCACAGAGGATTTTTTTAAAAAAGGAACAGTTATAATTACAAATATGTAAAACTTGCCGTAAAGTCACTCAGCTCATGTCATGTTGTATTATAAAAAATATTATTGACACTGTGTGCCTTTGTCTAACATGACCATTTAAAATCAGATCTCAGTGTTCAGGATGAGACACATCAGACATTAAATTTGGATTGAATATCAAATTGTTGTTTTAAATATTAAATGATGTTTGTTCATCCTGTGCCTCCATGCTTTTTCCTCCAACAGACTCTAAATTGCAGCTCTGTGGTGGGATTGATGTCAGTTGGGATTGGCTCTAACACTCCGTGACCGTCTAAAAGATAAGCCTGTGTGGATAAGGAATGGATAGACAATTGATATTTTTAAAATCTCATCTGCAAAAACAGATTTACATTCAACATTTAACTGTTGGATTTGGAACAGTGTAAACAAAGCTTTTGATTGTTCCACTGACTTGATTATAAGCTCATGTATTAATATTTTAGAAAAAAAAACACATCTAGTTGCCTTAATCATACTAATGAGAACTTTTACTTTAAACCTTCAAACTTAAATAAATTCAGTACAGTTCTTATGTGCCTGTTTTGACCAGAACTATGTATATTACTGCATCTGTTAAAACTATAGGACACAGGCTTAGATGGAGTAGTGATGCAGTTGTTGCTGAAACTAGGTTCTAGACTTGAATATGTCTCTTACACTTCTTCTGAACAAATTAAATGCATGAAAATAATCAGATACATACAATTCTATCCTCTTAAATCATTGTAAATGTACGTATATAAATACATAACAAATCAATTATCAAGAGTGCACAAGCTTCAGACTGAGGAATATTGTCATGTTGTCATGTCAGCTTACCTTGTCTACTTTATTTAACACTGTTTTATTATTATCATTTTATAGTTTTATCTTCTTATCAATTTAGTCTATTTCTTTTGTCTTTTAATCTCTTTTTTAACCTAGCTTTAGTCCAGTTTTTATTAAACTTCATCTTTTATTTTACTTTTCTTTTGTCTTTTTATTTTATCTTAACCTAATTTTCTACTGTAACTTTTGTAAACCTTTTCTTTTATTCTCTCTGATTTTACTAATTTAAAAACATATTTTTGTCAATTTAACCATATATTTTTAATTATTTTTTTTAAACATTTTTAAACATTTTTTTCCCTCTTGCGTGCATTGGTCTCAAATGATGTATCTTATCTATTCATTTATTTATTTATTGTTGTCACTTGTTCTGTATTATTATCAGCTTGTCAATCAACTAACTGTAAAGCACTTTGAACTAATGCCTGTCTGTATGAAAGGTGCTATATAAATAAAGTTTGATTGATTGATTGATTGATTGATTGATCTTGTACTTGTGTTAAAACCATTGATGAATCTGAACCACTCTGGTTAATAGCTAACCAGAGTGTTAGTATATATATATATATATATATATATATATATATATATATATATATATATATTATATAAGATGTGAAGTGCATCAATTGTACTAAAGAAGCTACAAAATGAGGAAACACTGGCGTTGTCCTTTAAAAACGTAGAATCGCTTGACATTACATCTTAAATGAACCCATGGTTTCTTTCTGTGCGTGTGTGTTTTAAGTTAAAAATGAAAGTGTATCTAAGCAGCATCGTCTCCTTCAGTCCTATCAACACACACCTACACACACTGTCCTCCGCTGCTGTATCTGGAACATACTGTTACATTGGCCGTGATAATTATTCCCTGTAAGACAGCAGTTTGTTTTCTGATTGAATGCTGGCAAAACTAGAGGGAGGACAAGATGGCACAATAATAAGCACACAGAGCACAGCGCTGACTTTAAAACAACTGGCCCTGGAACTTCAACATTCACTGCGTGTACATGTGTGGGCATGCAGCGATGATTCATGACACCAGTCTGTGACTCACATTAAGACAGTGGAGGACAATGACAGAATATTACAGTTAAGGAAATAACAACCTACCAAGCTGTAAATTACATGAGATATTCCAGGCCGGCATGCTTTAATTTCTTTCACGTTGCAATTACACTAAGTGACTTTCCTGCCTGAATCATCTGCAACCTTTTCCGTCCTTTTGCCACGCTCTTTTTGGAAAGTGCTCGGTTTCATTAACACTGAATCTTTGCCTCTGGAACTTTTTTTTTTTTTTTTTTTGGAAAGAATTTTGAGCATGTGGAGAGAAGAAAAAAAAAGGGATCAAACTCAGCCGTGAAAAGGTTAACTATGCCACTTAGCATTCTGGAAGGCTCCGGCTTCAACCTGCGAGTCAATCTGTCATTAAATCACCAGCAGCACCATCTCTGATGTGAGGATGTGAGGACATCAATAAGCCATCTCCAGCTGCATTGGGCGAGGCTGCTGAATTGATCATTGTTATCCTGATGG
Source organism: Scomber scombrus (assembly GCF_963691925.1). Taxonomy (NCBI): domain Eukaryota; kingdom Metazoa; phylum Chordata; class Actinopteri; order Scombriformes; family Scombridae; genus Scomber; species Scomber scombrus. The sequence continues at coordinate 3,757,969 of NC_084989.1, forward strand.
CCATGCGCCATTGGCACTAAAAAGGCTGGATCTATGTAATGGAAGTGGTTTTCAGATAAGGTAGGCGTGAAGTGTCGGTGCCTCACACTGTGGCAGATGTGTGTGGTTACTAAGAGGGTATAAAATCCGGCTTGATTTGCCCTGAATCTTCCTAAAATATTGCCCACCTGTTTGTCTTTAAGCCCCTAACAAGGATGATCCCAGCTCTGACCCTCCAGCTGTGATGATAATGTTCAGCACTGTCAAATGATTTGAGGCACCAAACAGTTACTGGACTGAACAAAACTGCAATTCTGGTACACACAAAAAAACAATCAGTTCATTAATTTAATAAAACATAAAACAAATGACAAGCCATAAGCCTCATCATGCAAGCTGCAAGACAGAAAAAAAGGCAACACATATTCCTTTAATTAGTATAGATGCATTGCATTATGATATAAATGAAATACAATTGGAAAAAAGAACAAACAAACAATAATAAAATGGAATATGGATAGTGATATTGAGATCTTTTTAACCCTTACATAGTGTTTGGGTCACATTTGATCTGTTTTGACACGTGACAGCTGTAAAAACATCCCCAATGTTTTTAAACCATGACATTTGATGACTTTTCCTGTTATGTTATGTTATACTTTTGTATAGATCAGGGGTGCCAGACATGTGGCCCGTGGGCCAAAATCGGCCTGGCAAGGCATCCAATCCGGCCCACTTTCCTTCCTGTCTTCTTTTCCTTTCCCTTCCTTTCTTTCCTTCCTTCCTAATCCCTTTTCCTTCCTTCCTCACCTTCTTCCTTCCGTCATTCCTTCCTTCCTTCCATCTGTCCTTCCTCCCTTTCTTCCTTTTGTCTTTCCTTCCCTCCTTCGTTCCTTCCTATCACCTTTCCCCTATTTCCATCCTTCCTTCCTTCCTTGTTTCCTTCCCTCCGTCCTTCCTTCCTCCCTTTCTTCCTTCCACTCTTTTAACTGGTCTGGCCACTTGAGATTAAATTGGGCTTTATGTGTCCCTTGAACTAAAACGAGTCTGACAGCCCTGCTATAGATGTCCTGGGTCAAATTTCCCTTTCAATAAAATACATTTCAATCATTATTGCTATGTTATAGTTTCATGTCTTAGGTAAAATAGGACATGATATTGTGTGATAGTAGCTGAGTGGTGTAAAAGCTAAAAAATACACTCTCTCTGCTCTCTGAAACATGAATCAAGGTTTAATCACATTTATTGATCAGTCAGATTGACTGATCAATAAACACATCTGTGGTTCAACATTTTTTATGAGGATACTTTGTAAGGGTTAAATGTTCCAAAAATTGCCATTAAGTTGTTGGTAAAATTCAAAAGCAAGCATTCATTGTTCATAATGTTTATAGTTTCAGATAACCACTGAGGTTAGGTCCATTTTTTCTGGGAATTTGAGGGTTTCAGCAAAATGTAGAAAAAAAGTAGTAAAATATTAGTAGTTTGATGCTTTTCATGTTTTTTAAATAAGAAGATGAATCTCTCTTATAAATCATGTCAGTATCCATGAAAAACAGCTGAACATGTTGGTGCTTAATGGGAACACTTACCCTAACAGCTGAAAACATTGGTTAGAAAATGAGAAAAGTCATCAAAAAGTCATCAAATGTAATAAGTTACATTACTGTGATGAAGTCATTGAAATAGTTACATTACTACATTATAAATAGAGTAACTAGTAATCTGTAACCCATTTCAAACAGCAAGGGTGAAGTTGTATCCTCTCTGTGAGGCTGGTGTGGTTACAGTGAGTTCAAGCAGCAACAGTGAATACTGATCTATTCTTTAACCAGGAAATGGAACACTGCTTATTTTGCTTTGTAAAGCGAACATATTTTGATTTTATTATTAATTTATTCCTGATAGAAATCAATATTTCCTGTAACTGTTAGGTTTAAAGGATTTGGCGATTTTCATAACAAGCTACAGTAACCACTCTCTTCAGGGACGAAAGAACATGTCACCCGGTGCAGCGGTGCGGCTCATTGACGTGTTTTTAATAGTTTTTGGACAACAACCAAGGTCTATAGCACAGAGGAATAAGATGTATCAGGCTACAGGATACACACACAATACTTGTAAGAAGGATATTGGTTTGGCTCTGTACATGAGATGTGTTGAGAATAAGAAAAAATATAGAAAATAACCAGCCGCACACTTCAAGACTGCTAAAGCAGATGGAAAGAAGACCTTCATGTTCAGGCTATGTCAGCTCACTGTCCTTGAATTACATATAAAAAGTGTTTTATGATGATGTAAGGAAATGTAATTTAATTTCTGTGGTGTATTGGAATCATCCTGATGTGTTAAGGAGAGGTTTCTTAGGTGTATAATACAATATTCTTATTGTATGCTTACTTTGATTCTATATTAGCAGTGTTTTTTTATATTTGGCCTATCCTGTTTTGCTATTTTTAAGCTTTATATTTTACTTTATTTTTGGAAACAGTATGTTATATGATTTAGTTTTCAATGAGCAAAGCAGAAACAATTTGGGGAATAATTAAAGAAGGAACCCTGACATAATGAGAAATAAACCTATATATTTGAATTCTTTGTGTCTGTTCACCTGGATTTTACCTCTTTAAAAATGTTTCAACTGTTGAATGTGATTCACTAATGGCGCTTTTCCACTATACAGTTCTAGCACTACTCGGCTTAACTCGACTCGTTTTTTTTGTGTGTTTCCATTAGGGATAGTACCTGCTACCTGGTACTTTTTCTAGTACCTGCTCTGCCGAGGTTCCAAGCGAGCCGAGCCGATACTAAATGTGACGTCAACAGGCTACAGGCCACTGATTGGTCAAAAGAGTCATTAGCCGTCCCACACAAGAATCAAACCTGGTATTTTTAAATGCAAACACAGCTGTAGAAAAATACTTGTATCCAAGGACTCACATGACCACACACCCCCCTTTCCCATTCCTTTTGTAATAACCCTTTATCGGGCATATAACTAACGTAAAAAACAGTGTATAAGTCGCACCTTTATCGCAATTTTTTTTCATTTACAAGTGAGGTGTATTTTATACACTGGTGTGTCCTATTCAACAGTAAAATACAGAGATGTTGTACAGAAAAATGATTGTGTGTTGATCAGAAGTATTTCGGGACACTAGTTGCTGTGATGTTTCAGTATTTACAGACCAAACTGATGTTGAAGTGTGATGTAAGCACACAGTTACATACTGTATTAAATAAGTAAAGTTTCGGTGTTGTTTTAAAAGGTTTAATTGAAACTCAGCCTAACCTGAACCCAGTCAGAGTTAATATACTGGTCCAGTTCAGTTAAGCAAATCATTACCAGACCATTAACCATTAACTGACACACTGTTTCAGGTGGAATATGTGTGTTTTAATTGTGTTTCTAATACAAGTAAATTGAGAAAGTTTTGGAGTATAAACATGTGGGTTTATAAATGAATAGTTACTGGTGCATTCAATTAACTAGTCTTTAATAGGAAAGTGTTTTTCGCAGCAAAATAGACTGTGACTTATACACCAGTTTTTACGGTATATTGGGTAACTTCTGTAAACACCCAAAATATCTTCCCTATGCTTCTCTATGAGGTTGTAGAATCATGTGGATTTTGTGTAATGTAATATCCCCCAATAACTCTCTAGGGTTGTAATTTTGATTTCCATGTATTTCAATATATATCCCCTATAAAGGGTTAAGGCTACTTTAGATTGTTAAATCTTACCATATGATAGAATTGTTTTTTCCGGTCTAGGTATCTGGTCCTGACAGAGCTGCTTAAAAGCTTCTGAATACACCTTCAGTAACATTAATGTCTGTGCTTTATACCAGCAGCTTTTCAAATCAGCTCTTTTAAAATGTTTTTCTCCTAAATCAGAACACACAGGGCATTTTGAATTGTATTTAATTATTTGAAAGGTGCAGTTCACCTAGGGTTCATGAACTGGTGACAGATGAACAAAAATACATGGTTCTTTTTTTGGTATTTAAACAAGAGAATGAATGCTCTAAAAAAGTGTGTGCTCTTTGAATACATTCTTCCTACAGTGTTTCATGCAAATGTGTGGAGGTAAACAGCTGTAGATTAATGCCTTTTGTTGAGCTGGCAGTCTAACCACACACCTTGGTTTTAGTTCAGCCATATATCATAATCCTCAGCCTGAATAAAACTATCTCTGAATAGAGCTGTAGAGCTCTCCAAGCTCTCAAATATCACCGTCTAATTTCAACAGAATAATTCCATCATATTTTAATTGGGCCAAAATAATTACGTTCCAATTTTATGCTGCTGTAACATTTGCAGATCTAGGCCCATTAAACCCTGCACTACTTCATTACTGCAAGGTGAAACCTTGAACAATTAATGGCTTTAGCCTGTGCTGAGGTGCAACCATAAAGCATTTTTTTTCCACTTAATGTAATCATAAAATGTGTCAAAAATCTGTTCTGTGCTTTATTAGCCTGTGAAGAGGGATTTTCTGAGTACATCCAATTATGTCGGGACGCACCACAAAATGTCACCAACTGCTTTCGCAAGACCACAGCATCACGTTAATGCTTCAATGAGTCTTTGAAACCTATGATGATAATGCACTGATGGATAGCACAAGTAGTGAATGATGAGGACGCTGGAGTAGCAGGTGTTTGGGAGCAGTTCTGTTGAATCTGTGTGTTTCACTCTGATGAGCCCTAATGAGAAGTAAATGAAACACTTGTAATGTTGCATGAAGGAGTGAATACCTTGTAAATGCAATAATGATTTAAATCTGAATCTAAAAGGAAAACATAATTACATGAGCTGTGCAAACAAGTAAGTTTAAAAAGCTTTTGCTTTAACTTCAATCATATATTTTATTTTCGTTTGCTAGTTATGAAAGAGAGAACAGTCTTTAATATGTTTTCATTTCTGACCTCTCGGCAATAAATCATAAAATCTAAAACAATGAAGTTTTGATATCAACAGTATAGTCTGTGTTCATGCTCGCTCATTTTTGCTCTACTTTATAGGTACATATCTATAATTGTGGGTTGTTAACCCTTACATACAGTTCAGGGTCCAATTTAACCCATTCTTTGCATTTAAGAGCTGTAAAAAGACCCAATACACATTTCTTTGAGCTGGTCCTAATGTGACCTACAGTTTGCAAAAACGGAAATAAAATGCATAATTTTTTTTGTTTATTTAAAAAAAATCCATAGTCAGCATTAAAACATGTTTGTTGTATTCATCATATTATATAAAATGTTCACCTGGACCATAAATAAAGGGTGATTGTCAATGTGTTTTCCCCCATAAGAATAATCAAACATTTATTAAATGACTAATGCTAATTATGAGTCAGGAAATGCACAGTATGTAAGGGTTAATACATAAACAACATAATCTTGAGATGAGCACACACATGGTAGGTATGTTGACATTACTTCTATTGAGATTGAGAATATTCCTGCATTCTTACTTGGTGCAGACAAACAACAGGATTCCATATGCTAACAGACAATAGTAAGTAAGTAGCTGAAATTGTATGTCTTGTTACTCATGGCTTTGGGAATGCAAGGATGAATGCAACATACAATGTCACATCCAAAGTAATTCTATCCCCTAGCTGCACACATATCTTTGACTGTTTGTAAATGAGAAAGCAGCACATATTTTACTCTGCATTCGGTGCTATGTGCATAATCAGATTTCATCTTTAAATGTGTAGCTTTCTACAGTTTTCTTGCTTGAGGGTGTGCACGACAATAAAAGGGTTACGCATGTTTCTAAAGTCCTACATTCCTTTTTCTCTTCAGGCACTTTTCTTAACTAAAGCTGGTCAATGAAAGCCATTACCATTTTTCTATGCTCTCATAATCCTTTCTTCAAGGATGTTTTAGGAATTAGAGATGATCCCAAATGAAATCATGGCCAGAAAATAGAAATATGCATGTTTTTCCTGATCAGTACTATTATTTATATTGGGGAGCCCCACTGCAATCCTTTAAAAATCTATTATACTTGTGTTCCAGGTGTTTGGTATGTTTTAGCCTTTCAAATAAAAACTAAAGGTCTGTGTACTGAAATGTTTTTTACCAATAAATCTTTTTTAATTGCAAATGAAGAAGACAGTGTGCTGGAGTTCTTTGTTCTGCTTCAGTTGGCCCATGGTCATCTCCCACATACCTGTCGATCTACAGGTGTGCAATTTACATCTAGGGTTTAACATCTTACATGGCATATTGTGTAGCGTCTTGTAGATTGTGGACTCTCAGGAATGTGTTTCCTATCATCCAGACAACCATTTCCATTCATTTCAGTACCATTTTGTCAGATATCTTCCTGTCATGTGACTAATAAAACTGCAATCATGTTATGTTCATTTGCTGGCAAAAGGCTGCTTGAGGTTGAAATGGTCAAACTGTGTAATTGTAATCCAAAGTGTCAGTTGGTTAATAAAAAAATGTTATTCAGGCATCCAGCCAACATGAAATATAGGGATTTGGATCTGGTCTAACCATATTCCATATGGTGTAACCATATGGTGTAGCTATGTTCACCATATTGGCTCCTTCAGAGCCAACAAACATCTCAAAACCATCCTGCTGTGACTTCTCTTCAGGTATGGCCTGGTCCAAACATGCTTCATCCTTTATTTAAGTATTGTATTGTGCTAGGAAAACATGAAGTCATCCTGACCTTTGGCATGCTGGAGATCAGCGTTTGTGGAGCAAGAAGAGAAAGGTGGTTGTGTGAAAGATAAACCATTGCATGCAAAAGACTCACAATGTCATAAAAACAGGAAATGTTTGTGTTCTGGCTGATGACATCTGATGTGTGTATGAATATGAGATGTATGACAGATTTCTTGCAATAAACCACCTCAATTTTACATCTCGATGCATAAGTCTGATTTTTAACTCTGAAACACGACATAAGTGTCTCAAATGTAGCTGTTTAGGAATAGTTTCCAACTTTAATCTAGCTTCTAGCAACACAAAACCACGTTCTGACAAGTAATTTCTTTATACAAAATATTCATTACTTAAAAAAAGCAATAATTGGAGTCAAAACCTAATTTAATATAATTCTTCTGTGTTGCTGTGGTTTGACATTGAATTTGATTGACAGTGACCGAACAACCCACCAACTGCCATCAGATTCTGATAAATCTTGATTAGTGCACAGAAGTACATGACATTGCATCTCACTGTGTCCCACCCACATCAAACCAGTGGGAGGACCAAAGAGAAAAAAACTGATATCTTGAATCCTGACATGCTGAAATAACTGAAACTGTTCCAACATTGGCAGAAAATAATGTGCTCAAGTAAGATCTCAGAACTGAGAAAGAAATTCAGAGAAGGCCCTAATGAATCTATAGAAATTCTTCTTATTCCAAAACAAACGCATTTTGGCGGCCTAAACGTACCCCAAAACTCACGAAAATGTGCACACATGCCATACCCAGTGAAAATGTTTATATTTTATTGTTCCCAGAAATGAGCATCCCAAAGTGGCTCAACATCACCCCCTAGACAAATAAAAAAACATTGAGCCCCTTGCCCCAGATTGACGTAGACAAATAAAAGTTGGTACACACATTTATCACGTAAACACCAGGCGGGGAGTTTCGGTCCTCTGCAATAAGGCCAACGCGGAAGTAACTTAAAACTGCATTCTATCAAAAGGCCATCAGGGGGCGACCGTTTTGGTGTCAAAAGGACTTCCGTCTCTATACAAGTCAATGGAGAATTCACCAACTTCTCACTTGATTTCTAACCTCAGTAAACGTTTTCAAAATGTGTTTATGGTCTCAATTGCTAGTTTAAAGCCTTCTTCAATGCAGTATGATGTTCATTTGTGAAATTTTGCCCTCACTGATTTTATATTTGACGATAAAGCAGGGTATGCATTAGGGCGTGGCTACGTCCTGATTGACAGGTTGATTGATTCACAGGTTCAGGAGCGCGGACAGATAGACTGTATGGAAATAGCCGTTAAGTTGTTTCACACAGACAGTTTTCTCTTGAGTTTTGTGGTTATAGTTAGTCGTAACAGCTAACTTGGTTAGCATCACCAGGTTGCCGGTGTAGACTGTGGTAGGTAAGGGTGCAATTTCCTCAAGATCCAGCCCTCGCAACCTCCCCCGCTCCGTCCTCATGCCCCTCCTGATGCCCATATAAGTAGAATCCGTGTTTTTATTTTTCCCGGCATGCACCTGAAATGTTCAAGATGGTACTGCTCAGATCCGAAACTATGGCCTCCGAGCAGCAGTCCACAAACCAATGGGTGAGGTCACGGATGTTACGTCCATTTCTTATATACAGTCTATGGTAAAGACTTACAAAAAGGTCTCTTGAACCCATACCCTAACTCCAACAGGAAGTCGGCCATTTTGCCGCCATTTTCACGATTTCAATGCCTCATACTTAAACAAACTCCTCCTAAAGATATAACCCCACCGACTTCAAATTTGCTCAGTGTCATTGTAAAATATTGTCAATGAAAGGTTTTTCAAAGTCTTTCGACTCTGTAAGACCTGACGGGCGTGGCATTGTGGCAAATTTGCTGTTATGAGGCTGGGCGAGGTAGCAAGGGCCCATTCATCGCTGCTTGCAGCTTTAATTTCTTTTTGTTTTTCAACTTGGACAACACAACAGGCTTTAAGCGCAACATGGACAGATAAATACCTTATTAAGTTGATATGGAGGTGTAAGGTGTTTAGAGCACAAATGGTGAAACATTAGTATTCATGTGGAGTTGTATTTCTGGAATATCAAGCTGTAAATTCAGTGTGTGATGAGTCAGCAAAGACAGAGTCAAAATGGCAATTCATCATTCTTTACAAAGAAAATCTTAGAACATATTGAGTTCACACTACAAAACTAACTAAGAGGGAAAAGATGTTTCTACATCATTGCCATTCACTCCAGCTTGATTGGCCCCCAGCCGAACACCACCACCCACTTTTCTCTCCTCCTCTCCCTGATCTGCCCCATCTCTCCCACTGCTGGACACTTTACAGCCAGCTATAAACAATAAGCAGAGAGCCTGTCATTGTGCCCACCAATGCAGCAGCACTCGTCTCCGGGGGTCATCTAATTAATGCAGGGGATTATTGCCGGGTCCCTGAGCCGAGGCTGGGCCCCGCCGTCTCTGAATAGGGTCATTATGGGAGGTAATGAACAGGGTGAGCAATGAGTTTTGGGCCGACTTGGCAAGGGGCTGCCTCAAATGTCAAAGCCACAATGTAATCATCACTTTGTCTGAGGCACTGGGGATGCACTTTATTTGTTTTTGTGTAACTAGTAGTGTGGAAACTGCATAGATGGAGTCATGAATGGACTCAGCTGGAGGGATGAGGGAGGATTGGTTACTGGTGAAATCCCTCCTCATTGACAATGCTAAAGTTAAAAGCCCAGTGTTGGAACTGTGACTGGTCCACACTGGTTGCTCTTGGTACACAAATATCTACATGAGGATTTGCTGGCAATAAAAAGCCCCCGAAAGACCCTAACATACTGTTCAGGACAAATTTGACCCATTTTGATATTTGACAGCTTTAAAAACACCCAAAAAGTTTTTACTTTATGACATATCCTAAAGTGGCCCAAAATGCACAAAATTTCAAAATTTGGTATAGACACTTTTTATCAAAATTGACCCAGAACATACTGCGAGGGTGTAGAATATGAACAGTATGTAAGGGTTAAATCAGATCAGATGCATATTAATGATCCACAATTAGGTGCAAAGAAGTGCCTTATATTTAAAGTTACATATTTATTCCACGTTGTGCCTACAACAGCATTCTTCTAGTATGTGATATGTACTATGTTAGAAGGCTAACTATCATTTGTTACTGTATCATACTTGGAAATGTAAATTATGACCACTGCTGTATCATCTTCTGAAAATAATCTAGCTTGAAATATTTGTACAGGTACACATGTTCCACCTCTCTCAGTGTAACATTTTAGTGTAAAATCCAGGTGCTACGTGGGATGCAACATCGCCCACCACGGCAGAAACCTGGGTTCACTCCAAAGGTTTTTGCTTCTAGCTCATCACCCCATCAAATACCACTGGCAGTGTTTGCAAGTGAGAAACAGGTGAGAGATTATGTCCTTGTCACTGCTCGAGTGACTCCTAATGGTTGGTCAGGCACCTTGTGCATGCATTATGACCACTTTGATGCCCCTTGCTGGTAGGTGAAATGAAGCAGCTGGTGATGAAGCCCAGCTGTCTACAATATCAAAAACATGAGAGAGACTTAGCAGCAATAAGGGGTGCAGTACAGGAGAAGTGGTTATTCCACAAAAGGGAAAAATGCCATTGTTTTTTCTTTCTTCAAATGTGACATGTTCTGTATGGATTGCGCCTTCCTTCACTTATATTGTTCTCATGTCAGAATTGGGGGGTTGCATCAGACAGTATAAATTTCCTAAACCAATAAACAAACAATTGGGTCTTACTTCACACAGGGATTGACCAGATGTATAAAGGTGTGAGTATAAGACAGAACCACTGTATATTTTAGGGAATGCCTTTGAAGGAGAGACAGTCTGGAAGTATGTGCCTTGATCCCAATTTGTATGTCTCATTGGATAAAGACTACAAAGACACACAAAAGAATCTGTCTCCAAGAACGGGATGTTCTTGGATAGAGACAGGAAGAGGCTGTGATGTTGCCTCATTTATTGTCATTGAGAACAGGTGTAAAAATGGGGTCAGTGGACATGGTGCAAAAAAAATTGTTTGTTAAAATCCTACTGGGCCCTTACATGAACCAATCTGGTCACTTGCAATGCACAATGATGTACAAATGGAGTATAAAGACTAGGGCTTGACCAATACTGGATTTTTGGGTAGGCATTGTTGATACTGACATTAGGGAGTAAAAACATCCCGATATCTTTATATTGGCCGATAATATTATATGTACAGAATATATACATAAACACACATTATTTCTAAAGACCCCTCAAATGTAAAAAAAAAAAAAAGGTAAGATATTTTACAGTTTAACAATAACTAACAATAAACTTTATTTTATTAAATGACACCAATGCACTGAAACAGTAACCTTCTCTGGGAATTTAATAATTCGATTTAGCTATGAATTTAAAAACAAAACAAATAACATATGTGGAACAAAATAACATATGCTTATATGAAACTTCAATTAAGAATGAGGGCCATGTATATATAAAATACTGCCTATATAACTTTTAAAAATAAAATAAAAAATATGGGCCCATATCGGACAACATATTTACTGATACCGATATATCTGTGATAGGTCAATATCAGCTGATAATATCAGCTGACTGAAATATCAGTCGGCTCTAATAATAAAGACAGACCTGAAAGGAATGGTATGAGAAGTTAAAAAACTATACCTGTAAAACTGAAAGTGAAGGTAAATATTGCACCTTTGTCCACATGAGACTGATTGAAATTTGCTCTTTTACACATGAAGATATCAGCCCCTTTTGTTATTTTTTAAGTGGATCTCAAAATTTACCTATTGAGTACAAAACTACCTTTTCTGGAATGGTTAGATATTACTCCTCTGCTGTGTATACACCTCATCAAGGTCCTCCACTCCAAATTCCAGCAAACAATTTCTAACCTTAAAACTACACTGAAACATAATCTGCTGGGAGGAGAGCATCACCTGAGGAGTTGTCGAGTAGCATTATGTTTTAATTTTTGCCTGAAGTGTATATTTCTGAGTTTTAGATTTCATAATACTCTATGGAAGAATTATGAAAATATTGGCTCTATTAAACCATTCGTTCATCTGCTTGTAGAATTCGTGCTGCAGCAGCTGCAGTAACACTCAACTTGAAATGTTCATTATTAACACATGATGTGTCACCATATGTGCATTTTGAACAGTCATAAGCACATCACAACTGCACCGGGAAATGTCATGAAATAATATACAGCTTTACAATATGAATCATGTATTAATCAGCTTGTTTAGATGCCATATGGCAGCGATGACATGTGATATGTTTTTGAACACATCGCAGTATTCCTCTGATATTCTGAACGCTCACTTAGCAGAAGCTGTGTGACTCCTCAAAGCTATGTGCCTGGTGCTTTGGGGTGCTGCCCTGGGCTCTCCGAGGCCTTCACTTAAGCTGCTGTGCACAATGTCAGTGTTGGAGAATAAACACGGCAGTGCCTGTAAAGATGTACACTTTTCCCACTGAGTATTGTGCACTTTAGCTACATCTCTGGGACAAAAGAATTCATATCTTCTATCACATGATCTCCTTTTTTTTAAAAAGCGGCTAATATGGGTTTAGTCATTAAAAACGAGTTCGTAGTCTGACTCAGTAGTGCATTTACAAGTAAATCAACAAACATACTACCTAACATGCACCCTTGTGTTGGTCACGGTGCATCCACCCATATGGATCAGCGTAAAGGCGGCACCAGGACCAAAATAACTACCCCAAATGTCCACTCACCCACTCACAAGCTCCACCTGCTTATTGTGTAACAATCCTGGTGCATTATGTGACAACTTGTTTTTAACACACTAGTATAGGTAAATGTTATATTATATAGGTCATCTGACACATCTGCACCTCACTCTGCCTATATAATAGACACCTAATAATTTACCCGGAAACACCATCATGTTGGCAATAAGTAGTGAACACCAAAAATTTGACCCAAACAGTATTTCAGGATTTAAATTAGACCCATGTACTGTGTGTGTGTGTGTGTGTGTGTGTGTGTGTGTGTGTGTGTGTGTGTGTGTGTGTGTGTGTGTGTGTGTGTGTGTGTGTGTGTGTGGCAATACTAGCCCAAAATACATGTGACATCACATTATAAAGTCATGTTCACAGACAATTGCTTATGTTAAGCAACACCTTCCACATTACACAGCGAGTCATTAGCTCCAATATTAGTAATCTTTGATTACTGCAGCGTTAAGGTTTGCTATAATTCTATATATGCATTTGATTCATATGACCCAATTCTGCACCCCCAGAATGTTAACACCATACGTCCATCCCACCACCCTCCTCTCCTCTCCTCTCTTCACCCTCTTTGCTCCCCAGTGCTGGAAGGACATTTGATAGCCCCTTGAAGTCAGAGCAGAAGAGTGACATGCCATTTTTCATTGCACACTTAAACCCCATTTCAAAAATGAGCGAGTGACTTCCACTTTCTCCTTTGGTCAGATTTTTTCCATATCTCTGACTGTGTCTATATCTATATCTATTCCATTTTATAGCAGAAGATCATGTCCAGCAATATGACCCGTCTTTTAACACTTTAATGTACGGTTAGGGTTAGGGTTTAGAGTTAGGGTTAGGATTAGGGTTAAGGTTAATTTTTAGTTATATAAACTCATCGTTTAAGTGCTCTTTTAGTCAATCAGCTACCCTTAATGCTCCAATTAAGAATGTCCACCTCCAGCTGATGTTGACTGTTGTTAACATTTAACTACAGCGTGTTGCTCTGTGTAAGGAAACCTCCCAGCCTGTTGGCCTGCTGTAACCAGATTGCCAGATTGGCGATGACTCTTAGTGCTGAGATGAGATGACACATTATGTTAATGCCATCCCCTATTTCACGCAGGCTGGCGTGTCACGGAGGACAGACATGAGTAATGTAAACGTCGGCAGATGCTAGGCGCTGGATGGCTGACAAGACGGAGTGACACATTCAAGATTTCATATTTACCGGAGAGAAATGAGTTTCCCTCCCCTCCGTCGCTGGACCTTGATGGTATTTTGTGTGTGTGTGTGTGTGTGTGTGTTTGGTGTGTGGATTTCAGCTGATGCTCCTCATCTTCCTGAGGAATTGAGCTTCACTGATAGTAAAAGTAATGTCAATACTAGTTTCTTCTTGTTTTTTCCATATTTTTCAAAGCTGTGTCAGAATCACAGAGTTTGTTCTGAGATAAACATGATTAGTGCAAATTGGGGGAATCATTTCATACAAATTCAATTTAAATATCTATATACGCAATAATAAATCATTCAAACAAAACAAGGAGACTTCGGGTGTAGCGACTAATGGAGTGAGACGCGTTTCTCTGAGCTCCTGCGACAACTCTTAAAAGAACCTATTTTAGGCACACCTTTTGTAACTTTTTTCGGTGTGTGTTTTCCCCACCATCATAATTCGAATTGACAACCGTCTTTCGGCCGACCAATATGCCTCCAAAACCTAAACCATCTATTCAACCACCGCGGCCTGCTTCGCACTCCGCATCCCCGCCTCGTAGTGACCCCCCCTCCTGCCTAGCCGAAGCCATAGGCGGCACTCACACCTTACACGACTTTAAGGCCGAGCTGCTTTCGTCACTCCGCATTGAGATGGCAGCTTTCTGAGGATTTTGCAACCTCTTCTACTGCTACAGCTATTTCCTCTCTGCTCAAGGAGGCTTTTAAGCTCGAGAAGGAGCCTCTCGTGGACCGCGCTCATCGTGCTCTCCAGCCGAAGCCGGGACCCGGAAGGCTCCCTCGCCCCATTATCGGTCGTCTACACTACCATACAGACTGTGTGGACATACTGCGCCGAGCCCGGGCCCAGCAACGGATCAAGATTGGAGACATGAGTTTCTCTGTCTTCCCCGACCACACTCTGAGGACGGCTCGTGCCCGAGCCGCCTTCAACAATGTCCAACACCGGCTCCGCGAAATACCAGGGATTCGCTTTGGTCTGCTCTACCCAGCGTGCCTCCGGATCACTCTCAACGGGGCAGAGAAGGAGTTTAAATCTCACTAAACTTGACTCACCACTAACAGTAGAAGAAATCACTCTCGCTATGAGAAACATGCAAAATAGCAAAGCTCCTGGCCCTGATGGACTTCCAGTTGAATTTTTTAAGAGATTTCAGAATAAACTGTCGCTTTTACTGCATGCTGTTTATAAGGAATCACTGGAACATGGCACTCTCCCTCCCACGTTAAGGCAAGCCTCCATAAGTCTCCTTTTAAAAAAAGATAAGGATCCAAATCTCTGCAGCTCATACAGACCTCTCTCATTAATAAATATGGATGCTAAGATCCTTGCTAAAGCTTTGGCCTATCGCCTGGAAAACATTGTACCAAGTATTGTCTCTGAGGAGCAAACTGGATTTGTTAAGGGGCGGCAGTTATTTTTTAATGTCCGCACTCTCCTAAATAGTATTTACTCTAAAACTACCACAACAACACCCGAAGTAGTAATCTCGGTCGATGCTGAAAAAGCATTCGACAAAAAACACACCAATCCAGTCAGAACATAGATATTTGATCACCCTTCCAAAACCTGGATTATGTTTCCTAAAAATGTATTTGTACTTCCTTTGGTAACTTTACTGTGATTTTAATTGCAATAAACAGATCAAAATGATGCCTCCATCGATATGTTAAAAGCCTGAATTCATCTTTTGTCAAGTCTGTCTGCAAGATGACAAGCAAACAACTTTTAGAATGCTTGTTTTTTAAAAGGAGTTCAGTTCAATCAGAGCTGTGCTAACATTGTAGCTGCTCTGTCCACACTTGTTATTGCTTATACACATGAATATCTACACACTTTACAACTTTAAATATAATATAATAATATGGCCTTTTTAATTGTCGGCATCACAACATCTGGACACAATATGTGCAAGTCCACTATCACAATCTCCACTATCATACTTTCTGACACTGATGCTGAATGTAGGTATCAGGTATAAATCATCTTTCTTTCGTTTCTCATCATCTGACTCATGCCTGTGCAACCACTCACACTCACATTTGTTACAGGTTTACAGGTAGCACTGCTCTAATGGATCGTTATTTTTAAAAATAGCTGGATGGGTTTGTGGTTTCCATTGGTGTTCATTACAGTATGTATACCCATTTAATAATAAAATCTTAAAACTTACATTATCACATTTTTTGGCCACTTTTTTTCAGTAGAGACAAGTTTTGACATCATCACCTCTAAGTTGGTGCCTGAATTTATTATCAAATGGTTTCTAATCCACATATAGCAGTTAAGGAGCAACATTATCATTCAGTAGAAGTCGTGCCTCTGACCATCTGCTGAATATACGTCCCAATATTCACTCTCTTTTAGCTCCGTTCTGTAACTCCTGAGGGAAATATCTGGCTCTTTAGCTGCTAAATGCTCCACTATATGTTCACTCGCTGATCACTAACTGTGTGTGTTTTTGCCATTTGGTGCTGAGTAAGTAGTGTACAGTGGGGTTTTTAGAGCTCCTTCTCTGAAAACAGCTGCCTGCCTGCTGCGGCCATAAATGATGCTGTGAGAGTGCTGAGAGTGTTCATTGCCTCTAATGTTATTTTCCAAAAGGAAAGGACAGTGATGTCTATGTGTATGTATATATATATATATATATATATATATATATATATATATATATATATATATACATATATACATATATATGCGGCTCTCTCTCTATATATATATAGAGAGAGAGAGCCGCAGATGTATTGATATTACACTGTTAATAATCAGCAGGTTTTTACATTAAAATCACACAATAAATTACGGTAATCACACTTTTGCAATGCATGGCAGGTAATTATTCTGAATTTTACAGTAGGCTGCAGTGAATTCAAATTTAACGATAATTATAAGTAATTAATGTGATAAGGGTACAACACCATACAGTCATCAAGCCATGTCATGTACTAATTTAGCCATAACATATTGTGGTTTTACAGTCATTCAGCCATAAAATATTGTAGTTTTACAGTAACTTTATGGTTTTGTGGTTAACATGAAAACACAATATGTTGCTGTGATATTTCTGCGAATTGTTGTGAATTTACAGTGATATCAGATATTTACACTATTTAATTTCAGTGTAGTGAACAATTACACTATCACATTGTAACTTGAAATACTGTATTTTTTAGTGTCTGGTTTGCTGTAGAAACACAATACATTACTGTGATTTTCATGTAAATTACTGTAAAAATATTTACTGCAATTTTTTGCCAGTAATTTATTATGAAATTACAATATTTATTTTTTTACAGAGTACATGGCAGAACTGATCAGTTCCCTTGTTTCAGATATGCCTATTCATATTTCATGATACTGCAGAAAATCCATAACTGGGTAAGACCCTGTCCACTGTGTGATTACATATAACAGCCCAAACATAAAAAAACAGCAGCTGCCCAGTTCAACCTATCTGTAACACTGCCATGAGCAGCCTCACTGGAGCCATTATACAGTAGAGGCAGAAGTGTCTAGCTCAAGGGGGAAATGATTGTGTTTTACATTATGTGTATTTCAGTCAGAGACGCTTTAGTTTTGAGCAATTGACCACTTTACAGCACGACACATTACACAGTTAGATTTGGTGGAAAAGCTTTGCTGTTTAAGGCTGCTTTCAAAGAATGTGAGAAGCCACAAGGATTCTCATTCACCCCGAAAAATATCATGCTCCTAAGTCTCAGTTTATGTTCCCCTCCAGCTATGTTTTAAGACATATAAAAAATCTTGGAATAATATGTTGTGTCTGATGTGGGTTTTTTTCTGCAAAATAAATTCAATTGTCTTGTTAAAGTCACATCTACCTTCAACGTTTGAATCTCTCCTACACCTTCTTACCAATATGCCTCTTGCCTGCTCACCTTTGACTCTGCTAACCTCAATAGCAAGTAGCAATATAGGAATACTTCAGCCATACATGTTTGAGCTAGAACCTGATTCTGAAGAATGAGAGGAGCAAATTGGACACTGGACGTATCAGAATAGAAATGACCTTTATATATTGGTATTCTACCATTAGAAACTGTTAGAAATAGATAACAGAGGCTTTTGGCTTGACTATGCTATCAATCTTCTAGTAATGTGTTGCTAATGTCATTATAAACCTTGATCCCGCTTGCAAGCTCTGACAGGTTATCTACCTTGTAAAGATAAACATTCAGTGGCGCCTTTAGGAGGAAACACTTTGAACAACATAGAAAGTCTCTAGAGAAAGGCCGCAAGGAAAAAATGCTTTCAACACCAGAGAAAGTCTCTGGAGAAAGGCGTCTAGTTCATCACATCATACCACCTCTCCTCCTAGGTGTTCATATGCTCACCGTGTTACAATGTTTTCAATACCCACAGAGGAAGAAAACATTTGTTGATGGGAAATATCAAAAAATGAACATGAATGAAATGATTGGATACTTGGACAACAGTAACTGGTGAGTGATACCATCCTGTATTGTGGTTCAGAGTTTTCCAATAAAAAGGGACAGTATGTTGGCTTCAGACCTCCTCTGGATGACTGAAGTGGGATACAAAGCCAGCAACTGCCTCATCCCTGTCACGCCTCTTGAACTGGGTGCACAGGGGTTCTGGTATGTTCAGCTAGTCCCAGATCAGTGGTCAACCAGGCTCATCGAGCAGGTTGTTCATATACCATGTTAGATAGCTGCTGACATTTATTATTTTGTATATAGGAGCTGATATGTATTACTGTATTTTATAACTTGGCCAGTTTAGTCAGAACCATTTCACAGAGATGTAAAACAGGTTGCAGGTATATCAAATCTATAGTTCTGGTCTGTTTAGTCTTACCTTATTTATTCATATTATTTTTCACTTTCTTCAAAAAAATAAATAATTGTAGTCATTTACCAATTATTTGGTTTGTCTTCACTATCTGTGTGGAGTATTTCCCCTCCTATACTTCCTATACTATATGATCTATACACCTTTTAAATGAGCTACAAACTGCCTTCAAAGTAGGGTATTATATTCCCCATAGAGATTGTAAAGCTTTATTATCTGATGTTTGTTTTAGATTCTGTTTTTATTAATTCCTTGTTTATTATGTAGTTGTGTTGTTTCTGTCTACTGATTGTGTTCTTGTCTGATGAATGTTTCCTGTTCTCAGGTCTCGCTTGGAAAAGAGATCTTAATCTCAATGAGACTGCCTGATTAAATAAAGATCAAATAACAAATAAAACAATTATGGGTAATTAGCTATCTAGAATTGTCTCTTGCCTGTGTGTTTGTTTTCTTAGTTATTTATATATAAAACTTGTGTTTGTGTTATTTCTGTAGGGTCAGGGTCCAAACTCAGAGAAGGATGCAACAAAATGTCGATGTAAGTAGTACTGAGGAAGGGCCATCAACATTAAGTGATCTAATACACTGTATTGTACTGGAGCAACCTTGTAGAGTTGGATCAATGAATAGAACTCAATGATATCATTAAATACAGGCTCAATAGTTTATTGTTTGTCACAGATCTTTTTCATGTTCTTTCAGGGTAAAGAGGAGGTTTGCCTACCAATCACAATCACTCACCCGCAAATTGAAGTGTCTACAGTTGTATGTCTGTCCCTTTCCTGCAACTATGATTACAAAAGGAGATGAAGAAGCAGAGCTAGGTATGAGAATGGCCACTGTGTTCTGCTTATTTGGTCCTAAGAGCGAAACCCTAACAAAGAGATGTTAAACTGTTTTGGTGGGCCTTTAGAAGTCTGAAAACTAAAATCATCAGAAAGTTTGATACTGGAAACAAAACTGTGTGACTTGCATCCTTCCTGCCAACTTCTATCCCAAGTTGAGAAAGACAATGTTTTCAGTCTTTTAAAGGCATGGGACCTTCCGCTTCCAACTCTAAACATGAAATTACTCCATGACAAGCTTTGCCTGCATGCAGTAAAATTGCAGTCTGTTTGATTTTTTGATTTATAAGATTTGGTCATGCTGATAGTATTGATGTTTTTTTTTCATCCAGACTTGTAATGCTGTTTTACACAGGTTCTGGGACTATCAGCTACACAGGCAAAGCCATTAAGACAGGGACTGAATTAGAATGGCATTTGTCCGAAGGTCAAGCTGAGCTGAGATCCTACCCCTGGTACATGAGATAAGTGTCAGTGTTACCCATATACCCATATGATACCCATATACCTTTTTCTTATTCCTATGTATGAATAAGTCTTGAGACCAATCTCTGTCTTTGCAGATCTGCTCAATCCATGTTTTTAATCTGATTACAATGATGGCGTTTCTCTCGAGGCTATCACTCGAGTGGCTACCTACTTCTGGACTGTTATTGAACACAATGTGTTTTTTGAACATTGCTTTTTCATTAATGCCTTTTAGTTTTTCCATTTAACAATTCCTTTCCTGCCTGCCTTCCGTCCTTCCTTCCCCTGTGCCTGCCTTTCTTTATTACAGTGCCTTTTTTGTTTTTCTATTGAATGACACTTGAAACTGTGACAATATAATCTGCTGTGGTTCTGGGTGAGTTGGAAGGTGTTACCCAAGGAGTCAATCATGAAAGTGGCAAGTGGCCTCCTTCCTAGAACCTTGACAAGCTTTGAGACTATCAAGTTGCCAGACTCTGAGTCTCGTGTAAGGGCAAAAAACAAGTTGGAGATTAACTGGTGCTTAAAAGTAAAACTTCAAACTTCTCAGTCGTTCTTCTGACAAGGTTGGATTCCTTCAACATAGGAATAGAGCAGTTCATAGAAAGTCAAGTTTTTATTCATTTGCAGTGCTTGCAGTTACTTCCTGATGTCAGTACTTCTAAAGATGTTTGTAACCTGTAGGAGTTCCTGTCATATTGCTGGCTCAGGTGTGGCCAGTACAACTGCTCGAAATGTTTCAATCCACAGAGAGCAGTACATTTTCTGTTGTCTGCTCTGTTTTGCAGACAACAGACAATAAAGGAACATTCATTTGTGGTATTACTAAGTGGGATGCTCTACCATTACCATGGTGTATTCAAGTTGTTTTTTTCTTCTTCTTTTTCTTACTTTGCTTTGACAGTGTTTGACAGTGTTTTACATCTTGGTGACTGCTGGACCACCCTAGTGCTTTTAATGTTTTTAATGTTTTACTACATCCCTGGTTTTCTTTTTCTTACCTTCTTTATCTTTGGCAATGAAGTTAAGTATATTAATACTAGTAATGTGGCTATAATGATTAAGAGATACTGGTATGTATAACCATTCCATGATTAGCGCATTATGCATGGAGTTTTGTCTCATGACTTCAATTTCATATCACCAGTTGTATATTGGGCAAAACTTTGGGTGTGACCACATAATAGTCCCATTGGACTTTCTATGAATATGTTGTGTAACTATGACGATTACACCTTCATAATCTTACAGTTGTTGAGAATGAGCATTTCAGGAAAAAAAAAGAACAAATATCCCTGATTCTAATGAGGTATGCACTCATGTTCCAGAGAACAAATATAGGTGGTGTCACAATATTAATAATATAATATTTAATTTATATAATATATAATATATTTTTATGTACAGAATGCCAGTCATTGGTAGTCTCACAATCTTAATGCGATGAAGTTTTCATATGACATATGACATTAAACCTCCTTTCTCTGTACATTTCTCTACAAAATAATATTTGGTAGCAACATTTTCTTATCTTTGGTAGATTGTATTTAATTATCAAGACAACTGCAAGGCCGATGAGTCTTTTAACATTTAATGTTATGCAAACACAAGTGCCTACGATACCTATGATAATTACCCAGTTGGGAGTCATGGCAGATATATCATCAACAGAGAAAACTAAACTTTTAACAGCTGACTGCTGAAGAAGCACATGACAAAAACAAATAGAGTAACTTCATCTGGTGTTAACAAGACTCTCCACAAATTCAGCTGTGGCCATGTAAATGCATGCAATCCATTCCATGACAATCAGAGGGGGGAACAGAATCTATTGATCTTTTGAGGTGCTTCATCTCAAGTTCATCCAGAGAACTCTTGAGGACTGGAACACAGACAACAGGGCTCTGATCAGCATGAATTTCACTGGACTCCCACTCAGTCTCTGGAAGGGCAGTTTCTATAGAAACAAATAACTGTAAATGTGACATAAGGCTTCCCAATCCTCTGAATGTTACTCTAATAACTGATTTTTTTTTAAATTGTTTTTATATTGATTTGCATATAAATGTAGTGATGTTGAATGTTGACATGATGGACCACTATTTATTTATTGACATAAAGAATCTAAAGTTTAACAAATTCAGCCACAAAGGAAGGAATTGATCTCAATATGACTCACAGATATAAATTCGGGGGACAAAATGTGACAAAAATCTCTTAACTGGATACACTGACTAATATTAGATAAGTGATACAGCACAAGGACAAAAATTTTGTAGCATTTTACCTACACTTGAGACAACAAGGTCAGGTATTAAGATGGTTGGGTGACAAATTCTGCTCCAATTTGGATGGATGGTGTCCTATCCATCACGGACCACATCAGTGGAGGCCTAGAGCCATTGGATGAAGACATGATGGCAGCTGTGTAGTTCACTGGACAGATCAAGGTGTCCTTCTTCTTCTAAGATGTGAAGAACACAGTAGAAGACACATGTCAATACCATGTAGAAGTCTATCCAAAGTCTCACAATCAGGGAAAAAATAGAAAAGCCTTAGTAACAAAAAGGTTCAAACAGTATGGATGGGTCATCAACGACATAATACACATATCAATATCAGAAAGAAATACCATTCAATCTAGTCAGTCCTTCTCAATAAGTCTGGGTCAACGTGAAACTGGCATTGGAGAAAGTTGGCCAGAGCTGTTAAATGATTTTTTTTTTAGTTTCTGTTTATTCTTGTCCTAGTTTTTTCTTATTCTAGTTATTTGACAGGCGAAAGAGAGAGAACAAGACAAAGTTTCAGTCCCTTAACAACCAGGATGCCCCGGCACTAATATTTTGAGGTCTGTTTGATGGTCATTACACTGACGTTGAGCTCTTTAATAGAATATCACAGATGCTTGCCAAGCCATTGTGTGACCACCGGTGTTGTGACCACTTGTTTAGTAAGTTATATTACATGACAAAATATGAGGCTACTGGTACCAAACCAAGTGGTTTATGATGCAAGCAAAGAATGTTGTTAGGGTACTTGAAGTGATTGCTACAGCCCTGTAAGGTCGTTGTTGGAGTCTAGTAGAAATCAGATGTTTGGTAAATTGTGGTGGATGGTTTGTATAAAAAATTTAAAATTTTACCTTTGATTGTGTACACTCTTCCTAGCAATAAAGCTCCAATCCCAGTACCACAAACAGAGAACTTAAGGCTTGATTGACTCTTACTGTAAAATGTACATGATAAATACAACAATCGCACATTATGTATAAACATATATATATTTTATGTTATAAAAAAATTGAGGCATAGCAATTAATAAAAGTAGTTAATACTTTCGTGATTAATTATTACAGTGACCTGATTGGCCAGTAGTCAGTTTGACACATTTAGGCTAAACCTCTTGTTGCTGTGTCCAGATTTAGTTAGTTGGAAAAATGAACATGTCCATTGTACCTCAGTGGAAGCCATATTTTTCCACAGACTAATGCCAGGGTTGTACATGACAGATTGTTATTTGGAGCCCTAAGGTATATTACCTAAAATCATAATAATAATAATAATAATGATAGAAATAATAATTTCATGTCTATGATTATGTCTAAAAAATCACTCCCGCATTCACTACACCCTTTAAACTAAACACTGATTAGTTCATTTAAATGTTTAATGAAAGTAATTTTAATTTATGTTTTTATAAAGGAGTGAGTGTGTTGGGTTTAGTTATTTAGAGGCACTTAGGGCAATTATGTTAGCTCTTTAGAGATTCTTTTTTTTCAATTAGTAATTTATTGAATGTTTCAAGAAACTGGCCTAACTGTGCTTCCTAATCATAATTTATTGTCATCACTGACATGTGACAACGGACATTTTCACATCTACAATATGTGGTGTGTTGCATTGTGGAATTGTTGTGTGCCTGTCATGGACACCGCGGCTGTTTCAATCATTCCCCTCTTACTAAATATTGCTCTGTATTTATCGTTTGCCATTTTCTTTTAGTATCCAAACATAGGTAAGTTTATCCATTGTGTAATCCCCTCAAAAAAGAGCCCAACATTTTCACTACAGATGATTTGAATAGTCCAACATTTCTATTCACTGCTGATAAGGAGAATGGTTTCCGTCACAAATGTTTTTGTTATACACTTCATATAATACAGTGCATTATATAATAAATAGGATCTCAGGATTCCAGGATTTCAGCTAAACTGTATCACAGCTGCACACACACAAACTATCTACCAGCTTGTGGTTGGTGTCAATATGGACGAGAGACCTTGGGCAGGACAGTGAATACACCCCGTTGAGGCCAGTCTTGTTAGCACACCTATGTGCAGTGAAGCCTTTACATGCTCGTACTGAACCAGGCACCCCATGAATCCTTGTGTACCCACAATGTCAACTTTATGTCTGCAACCATGGCATCCAACTCTTCATCTGTCATTTGACTATACAGTGAAGTCACTGATATGTTGTTTTCTGACAGTCCTCTGTGGACTGCATGTTTTTGACACTCACCTACAGGCTTGCAATGATTGTGACAGATTTAGTTATTTCAAGAAGATGCTGAAGTTACTCGGGGCTCTTGTACGAGCTCCCTTTCATCCCTGACCAACCTACACAGTCTGGTAACAGTCTGCTAAAAACACATATTGTCAAGGAAACATTCTTTGATATGACACCAGTACCAGTGACAGCTGTAGGTAAGCGTGTGTCATGACTGAAGACTATTGTTATGCCACTTCAAAATTATAATACATTTACAAAGGATGTCTTGATCTTAAAGCAATAGTATTACAATGGTGTTTAAACAGCAATGTAATGATATAATATTATGCACATGTTAACATTTTAAAGGATTATCAATTTGTTACCTTGCACATATTTAAAAATGTTACTTACCCATGTGATGTTTCAAGATTCAAACTGCTGGCCCGTCTCATTGACAGCAGCCGTCATAACCCAGGTTATGAATTCACACCTGTTGACAGATTTGTCTGCACATTTACAAATCTTAATACACCTGTAAATCGAGAGAGATTTTTTGGTCTTTTTTACAGATTTTCAAAACTGATTATGCACAAATGGATTGAGACACAGTAACAAATAATTATGCTACAGTGACTCAGTTTTAGAGTTTTACAGAGCTCTAAAACTTTGTGTAAAAACCTGATGTATACGATCAGATACGTGTAGTGCACAGATAAACCATCAGGGGGACATTTTATTTGAACGTTATCAATCAGTGAGCCACAATTTTGAGGCCTGGATATTTTGCCAGTTTTGAAAAAGTGAAGGTAAGAAAAACATTGAAATATTTAGTGATACTTCAATAGGAATAGTTACAGGATTGATGCAATGTTGAATGTCTAAATATTTTGTAGCTTATTTTATGGTAAATTCCTGTTGAAAATGTGTGTATCAAATGAGATACAGCAAGCATAGAAGCTCATTTATCTGTAAATCTGTCAATTGTCATTTTATTGCATTTCATGCTTTATGTATTATCATTCATACATTTAGTAGATGGTAATATGAGCTTTATGCAGGACCTATGAGGGCTTAAAAAATATATTTGTTTTTGTTTCCTAAAAAAAACATGTTATGAAAAATACATTGCAAAAAATTCTGGATGTATCAAATATGATACAAAACAAAACTCATATATGCAAAGTGATATTTCAATTTTTTTTAAATTATTTGTCAGAATGTCCAAAAAACACAAAATTATAATTTTCTGGCAATTATTTGATGGTTCAAGCTTTACAGGGTTGAATACTGTCATATGTATCATTATCGGGATGATAATGAGATCATTAGGATATGAGATGTTAGTCAAATCATGTCAGTTCAAAATTAATCTGATTTACAACAATATTCATTTTTGATATACCTTTTGCAATGTGCCACACATCTTAAAAAAAGACTTGACTTCAGGCTTCAGCCCTCTCAAATCCTTCTGTATGTGTGGGTGCCTGTCATTGACTATAAGCTTTATTGTCACCCAAGACGCCTCCAGAAAAGATATACTCCTAATCAGGCCTCTTTCTCCATGTACACACTGCTGCCTATTCCATTGCTCTGTGCAAAAATAAACATAAATACCTTATGTATATATTTATATATATATATATACCTCAGCGGCAACAACATCCTTTTGTATGTGAGTCATTATAATAAATGATTCATGCAGGTGTTTTTACTTTGATTTGGAAAAAGTGGCCAACTTATACAAATATTTTCAAATGGACAATTTAGGCTGCAATTCTTTTGCTGCCTGGTTGGCTTGTAGTGCACACAATGGTTACCTAGCTCTTAAAGCTACTGTCTTGGATTTGCAGGCTGCCATTAATGTATTATTGGTTGTCTATTCAGGCAACTACATATTAAAATAAGTGTTAGTTGTGATCAGACTACAAAGTTTTGGAAAAATGATTCATAACCTCACCTGCACCAGCTAGACATCTATGATTTTTCCAGTGTTGAGGTCCATTACTGAGGTCCCATATTTAGCACTGTGCCCCAGGCTGTTGGCTCGCATGTTGCCTCCCAGTGTGACTCCCTCACTCTGGCTCAGAGTGTGGATGAAGTCTGCTTGTGAGCGCTTCCAAGCTGAGAAAACACATAGATCCATGTATGATCTGGCATGTTCAGAGTGTGTACTCGCAGCTATGGTCCGATATAGCCATAGAGCCTTGATGAGTACATTTTATTTGACACAGACATCATATATGAGACATCAAATCTTACACACAATGCCATACAGCTTTATCGTCATAGAAAAGAGTACTAGGACGCTTAATGCGGTTTCACAATTAAGAATTGGCGCATAGTTCCTAAAGTGCAAGGTTCCACATAATAAATATACAGTATACTAAATCTGTGGTGAATATGAAATTGATGATGTACTGTGTAGAGTAATGTAGTATATCATATGTATGCATTAAGGAGTGCAGAGAGCAAGTGTAATGGTAGTGTATTTGAGTCTAGAGGTGAGGACTTAATAGAGATTATTATTATTATAAACCAATATAAAACTAATATATTTGTAAAAATATGCCTCAGAGGATACCTTTTTTATTTTATTTTATTATATATGTATAAACAAATAATATACAAACAACCAGTCATTCCAATTCATAGGTATAGGTAGGTATAAAGACAACATAATAATTGCAATAGAAAGAAAGGAAAATAAATAACTAAATCTGACCGACTATTCTGAATAGATAAGCTCTTTTTTTTGTTTTTGTTGAAAGATAAGATTTTTTTATTTAATATAAAGACTCAAAATAATAATAATAATAATAATTTATATGATGGGGTTGTTTTTGATATTTTTGCTTTGTGGATATGACATTTTCTTGACAAAAAAACAGCTATTGTTATTTTGAAACACAAAAGAGATGATTTTGTTTTCTTCTCCAATACAAATCATATGTAAAGTTTTGTTTAAAAAAAAAAAAACAACTCTCCAAATCCTTCTGAAATACAACACAAAATGATCAATTACAAAATAAATGAATGACATAATCTTTTTCAGTTTTACAGAAGGAGCAGTTGTCATCTAATTTATCATCTAGTTTTTTCTAAAAAAAAAATCTGGAAAGGTACACATTTGTGTTGGATAGATGTTGTGTAATATTTTCAAATGTAGTTCTCTAATTGCTGCAGAGGTTACCTAAATGTATCAAATTGGCAAGGATGACCTCACAGTGGTTGAATCACTCAAGTATGATATTGTGGTGTGGTATGAAGTGTCACTAGGACTGAATATATCTGTGTTCACCTGTATCTGTGAGTAAATCAAATAATTTAATAATATAATAGTAAATCATTTTGTGATTTCGTATATGTATTAGTTCATTAGCATATTTAGTTTAGTTTATTTAACAGGGGCCATGTGCAACACAAGTGTTGAGCTATTTAGCTATAGCCTATAGCTATAATTTACATCTGTGGTCCCCCGACAGGAAGATATTAAAGACAATACAGTGCAATAAAAACAATTAAAACCAATACAATTAGCAACATGTTCAAACAGTACATCACATATAAAACAACATGCAAAATATTAATTAAATACTCTCCCAGTTGGAAAACAGTTTGTTTAATACAAAGGTTTAGATCAATCGTCACATAATTGTTGTATCTTGAGGCATGTTACGTGTTGTTTTACTAAATACTAACGCTTGTACATTTTCTGGTATGTGTGGGATTAAGTTCCATTTATCTACTGCTCTGACTGAAAATGATGCCTGAAAGCAGATGTTCAATATTTAGCAGAGCCGTCAACCTTTGACTGATGCCCCGGTCTGCCCACCATTGGTTCTGCAGAATGATATCTGTATTAGAAACTGTTTTATGTCAATAAATTGTACTTCTGAAAGAGGATCTTGGATTTTTATCAAGAATTGTTGTAAGGGGTGTAAAAGAGTTTTAGTGTAGGCATTCCTGTCTGAAACACAGTGAGATGAGTATGAAAAAAAAATCACCTTTTTTATGTGCTTCTTAAAATTTAAGTTACAATCACTGATTATGTCGAGATACTTGAGGAATCGGCGATATTTATTACTTATCCTTTACCTAGGATGTCAAGTTGATGTTTGTTATTTCCCTTGACAGAACTGCTAGAGAATTCTAGTTGATTTATCTTGCGTTCATGCAAATTGGTTCACGCATTCCAAAGAGTGTCAAAATAATGGATATACTAACATATATCAAGAGTGACAATGTGTGTGCTGAACTGCTCCAATATTTCCTACACAATATTACTTTTGTAACCATGACCTCACTTACAGCTACTGTTGCTATCCAGGCATATCTGGACAGCTAATATTGCATGTCAATACAATGTCTAAGTGGGTCGAGGGCAATTTAAGTACAATTGTGAAGTGCTGATATGTAAATATTACAATTTAGTGGAAGTATACTTCACAGGGGATTTCTTAGACTGCTGTGTTGTTGATATGGTTATACAGCAACAGTTATATTTTGATTTAAACAGGTTTGAAATGCATCCGCATTACATTTTAGATGATCTCGATGCAATTGAGCATAGAGATTTTTGTTTTTGTTTTTGCCATACTCAAATTACAACTAGACAAATTTGAGAACCCTGGTCTCAACATAATTCCTTTCTTTTGAGAGATGGTCAGCAGAGAATTATAAGGGGGCACAAAGAGTACAATGCAGAAGTAATGTGTGAGCACAGCCATTCTATAAAAGTCTAAAGTCATGCTAGCAGCTCTGTGAGGCTGTACAACAGTTTACTATCTTCCATGTTCAGTAATACACAACAGTACTGGATGTATTTTTGACCTGAAGATGGTGCTTAATGAAACGTTATTACAGTTCATCCAGAGGGGCACATTAATGGGTGCACCAATTTTCAAGCCAATCCATCCTATTAAGGTTCATGAAGGTAATTGGGATACCTCTACCAAATGTCATGGCAATCCATTTCATTGTGGTTGAAACATTTCGGTCTGGACCAAAGTGGTGGACCAAACAACACACTGACATTGCCATTAATGGAGCTAACAAACTGACATGGCAACCATCATGCCACTCCATTAGACAAGCTGTAATGTTATACAACTTAAGTGGTGTTTTTGGGCAACTGGTGACTGATAAGTCAAATATTCACTCTGCTCTCAGCTACTCCACTCCAGCTCTTTGCCCTGATGTTGGGTGCTGGGTAGGAGGAGTAAAACGGATACACAGATTTAACAAAGGTTGAAAAAAGCCACTCAGATAAAAACCATACACAACAACATTTGTGGGTTGTAAAAAGGAAACAGTGAGCTAAGACTAAAAGCTTTCTAGGACTGCAGTGCTGTTTGGTTTTTTGCTCTATGAGTAACCCTTTCACATTACACAGTTGATTGTAATATCTGTCTAATTTATATTTAAGCCAAAGTTTGAATAAGTTACACCATTAACCATGGAGTATTATTCTGTGGGACAAGCAATATCATCATTCCTAATAATAATAATAGAAGAAAAAAATCATCATGGAAGATAACATCAACTTTGAGGGTAAAAAAAAAGTGACCTCTGCAAACGGAAACCCCAACACAGTGGGGAAGAAATGTCAACAGAACCATGATAGAAGCACTACATGTTAAAAACGTAACCACCACACCAAATGCCAATGTAGAGCATTTCACTTTGAGTATAAAAATGCAATTGGTGCAGGGAGAAATGTCATTAGCAAAGGTGTAAACATTGTCTCCATGGGGCAGAAATGTCACACTGACAGGTGGAAACATGTTGGCTGTGGCTAAAAATGTCATCTCTCCAGGAAGAGACATTCCCTCTGTGAGTTGAGGGTTCTTTTTCCACAGGTAGGCACGTCATCACCACAGGACAGAGAGCCACACGGTGGGAAGAAGCTTCACCTGATTGGTTTAAATCTTTGTCGGTGTGGGATGATACAGAATTGTTTAGACAGGAACTGAAGCAGCATATCCTTAACTAAATGTGTATTGAACTAGTGAACTTTCTTGTTTAGGAAATCTTTTTGTTGACATGCAAGCTTTGGGTTGTTAAATAACAAACAAATAATGACAGTTATTATATTTATGACTTTTTTCCTTCACACCACTCACCATGTTGACTTTGGTAGCAATTTACACTCATTGTCTCTGAATGAAAAGTTTCAATTAATTATTTAAATTTTTTTTCATGTCTCTCTCGTATAATAACTTCACAACCTTGCTTTTCCCCTTGCCACTATATTTTCTTTGGTCCATCTGTCCACCAGATGCTCTCAGAGGTTCCTGCTCTTTGAGTCACCTGATCCTTTTTTCCTTCTGCACATTGTCTCTAATGTCTTTATTAAACTCCAGCATTTAAACCAGCCACCGTCTTTTTCCAAGACTTTCAATATTGCGTCACTGCCACTTTGTACCAACTGCTCCTGCCTCCCTGATCTGTGTTCTTGTTACTCTGCCTGTAATCTATCTTTGTTTAGATCTGAGTTGTGTTTCTCACGTGTGTCTCTGCCTCTACTATTCACATATGTTCAACAGTCGGCCTCCTCTGTGGGCACACTTCCAGTGGAGGCTCCTACAGGGCAGCGCCATTATGAAGACAGGAAATGCTGCCAAAATAAAAAAAAATGCACAGGACGGTACGACCACTTTCAGGAAAACTGACCACAGAACTATCGGCTGTCACAGCTAATACACTTTTGCTGTTTAACTTGTTTTTGTCAATGATATAAATTAAAGGCCGTGTAAAGTGAATTCAGACATTTTCTTCTAAACACATTAAATAGGTCATAAATGTATTTCTAAAAAAGGTGTAAAATCCGAGGTGGCCCACTCGGACTCAATGTCCCTCGCCTCCCCCGGTACATGGTCAAAGTTCTCCCGGAGGTGGGAATTGAAGCTCTCTCTGACAGGAGACTCTGCCAGACGTTCCCAGCAGACCCTCACAATGCATTTAGGTCTGCCAGGTCTGACCGGCATCCTCCCCCACCATCGGAGCCAACTCACCACCAGGTGGTGATCAGTTGGGAGCTCCGCCCCTCTCTTTGCCCGAGTGTCCAAGACATGCGGCCGCAAGTCCGACGATACGACTACAAAGTCAATCATCGAACTGCGGCCTAGGGTGTCCTGGTGCCAAGTGCACATAAAGACACCCTTATGCTTCAACATGGTGTTCGTTATGGACAATCTGTGACGAGCACAGAAGTTCAATAACAGAACACCGTTCGGGTTCAGATTGGGGGGGCCGTTCCTCCCAATCACACCCTTCCAGGTCTCACTGTCGCTGCCGACGTGAGTGTTGAAGTCTCCCAGCAGAATGATGGAATCCCCAGAGGGAGCACTTTCCAGCACCCCCTCCAAGGAGTCCAGAAAGGGTGGATACTCTGAACTGCTGTTTGGGCCATAGGCAAAATAATGAACAATACCAACTTGTATTTGCATCATGACAAAATAGGAAATGACCTGGAGAAAATAATAAAATGATAAGTTAATCATTAGAATCAGGTGTGTTGGAGTGGAGAGATACCTAAAAACATGCACGGCAGTAGCTCTCCAAGAGCAGGGTTGGTGACCACTGACATACACCAACAAGTGAGTTTATCATTTAATGTGGAAGACTTGTTGTCATGGTGAGGTAAGGATGGATGAGTCAACATACATACTACAATAGCTACCTTTGTTTTGTTTTTTTCCAGCTCTTTGTTCTCCCAAAGGTCAACACTATCAAAATGGATTTCTATTAATCAACAGTGTATATTCCCACAAATCTACTTTGACCCCACTGAACACATTGGTGTGGATTTATTTCACTGTGAAAATTTGGCATTTTAAATTGTAGTGTTATTTGGTCAGGACACTACAAAAAGCTACCTTTCAAGCCTATGGTGAGTGCCTGACAACTCAAACGATGGTTGGGACACACTGCCTAAAACTCATGAGTGTGTGTGTCGCTGAACTGCTGTGGCTCGCATGCTTGCAGTGTTCACACAGACAGCGCTGTTACTGTCATCCCTATCTTTTTACATATAGAGTTTGACTTTGATAATGGTCATCATTTGTTGCTGAGAACCGCGCTCGTCACGCGGAAATAAATAGGCGAGAACCCGAATCTCTAGATGACACGCCATAGCAGCCTCACATGAGAAGCACAGCTCACGCCAGGCTGTGTGGCTGCTTTAATCTGTTGACATGGGGGCCAAAATGAAAAGCAAGAGGTTCCCCCGTCCAAACGCCTGCTTACACAGGCTGTGTTTCCCAGCCGCTAGGGCAGACAAATCCTTCTTGCCATACTGCTTCTCCACCATATAAACAGCACAATGCCAGCAGCTTCTCCGAGCACTTCATCGTCAGTGGAGCTTTAGTGAAGGAGGTCTGCCAACTGTGCATGAGTGAAGTCAGATGAAGATGATAAACATCAGTCTTGCGTTTCAAGAATCCCACTGTGGCATGTACCCAAGCAATGCACAGCAACGTCACCACTCTGCAACTGCTTCTTTATATCATACATCACACCTGAAGCAGCATTTCCTCCAACCCACTGTATTGCAAGTCACACAAACTGTAGGAGACCTGGTTTTCCTTGATGTGGTTCCTGTGGTACCTTCTCATCTAAATGATTTCTGCAAATATGTGACACAGTTTTAGAAAAAAGGTGATAACAAAGGTCGAAGGAAAAATGAAAAAGCTCCTGACGTGCAGTACACATCAGACATTTGGAGGTTTTACCTTACACCTGCATATCTGTGTCTCTAGCTGGCAAACAGATACTGATGTACACCAGTTGTAGCATTTCAGAGGTGTTTAGCAGTTTTTTCTCATCATGAAGGTGATTAAAGAATGACTCCACCTGCATTCCTTTCCAGATTAAAAAAAAACCATTGACATGGGTTAGAACTAGAGCGCTTAGAATCAAAATCCACTGTCCTTTTTTTTGGAGCAAAAATGTAAACCTTACTATTTGTTTCAGATAAACTTTTATATACATTTGTGCAAAAAAGGAGGACTGTGGATTTTTGCCTGGATCACATTACATTGTAAAAGTTTTTTAGGAAAGGATCTTCTAATGCTCAGTATGAACAGGTGGAATGATTATGGAATATTTTATATTAGATTATGGTATTTTCTACCCGTTGACAAGTTCTGTGAATAATCTGAGATAATATAATATTATAACAATATGAAGTGTGAGTTATTCAAGAGAACGTGTCACAATTACAATATTTTCTTATTATAATAATTTTCTCTTAGGCATGAACACAAGTCTTGAGTAATGCAGGACTGTCTTATGAGTCATGTTTAAATGCTGTCCTCCAGAGGGGAAATACTCATGTACCTTTGTTTGACTTGTCTGAATGAATGTGGTGTTGAGGTACAAAATGAACCAAAATTGTTAAGTATAAGTATACATAGTCAAAAATGATTATGGAATGTGAACCTATACAATGCACTGGAAAATGGTCACAATACAAATACTGACACAGGGTTCAACAGTGTAACATTGTCTGGAACACATTCCGCATCACGTACCCGTGGACTGCTTGAAGCCCATTGTTTCTAGAGCGTGAGAGATTGATGGTGAAGCTTTTTGTAAATATAATTTTTCAGTGTTTTGAGCACCATAAGCAAAAATTCCGTTCATCTTCATTGGAGGGAAAAAAAAAACACGAGGACACAAAAACCAAGCAAATAAAACCAAACTATCAGCATGGCTGGATACCACTAAAAGGAAGTGAAACATATGTCTTTTTGTGCTCGAGGTGAACTGACCTTTTAATGTGCAGGGGACTGACTGATGTAATGACAAGATCAGTGGGTTTATTTTGCATTGATCTTATACAGTTAGTGTCCAACTTCACAAGACCCAGGAGGACTTTGACCTCTCAGTGCCATCTCCAGAGGGCGATACCTTAGCGGATGTCATCATTCTTCATGTGTCAGAGCAGAAACGGTCATTGACTGCTCTGGGCACAAAGACAGATCAGGGGGATCAGTCACACTCTCCATTGCATGTGTGGAGGGCCTCGTAAAGACATTGCAACTGTTTGAGAGGAGAAAATGGACTATATGTGAGGATTTAGCGTCTCTATCCTCTTTGATTCCTTCTGCGAGTCTCTTGGGGATTCCATGAATAACCTATAGGAGGATGAGGCAAAAAGAGCCCCAGTACAGGCATTGGAACATGTAACATCATATCAGTTGATGTTAAATAATGTCTCCAGACAGCCTTTACTGATCCCTCTGGACTTGTCTATGAGTCCGCCGTGCAGTAGCATAAGATTTACTCTCAGCATCATCAGCATTTGACAAGCTTAACGCAGATTTGATGTCAGAGTTTAATCATGTCGAGCTGCATCAACATCTTCAGGTGATTAACAGTCCTCCTGCAAATGAAGTGGCCACTTTTCATTTTAGCTCATTAGAAAATACAGGAGGTATTCAAACAAGTTTTATTTCATCTGCAGGTGGAGATCGAAATACATAGATCCAATCACTGAGATGCAATGGTGAGTCAAATTCAAATGTAGCCTACCTTGATTCGCCTGATGGGGGAACTGCAGTTACAGGTCAAAGAGCGACTGCGTCATTGGTGGAGCATAATATGTTTACTGCTGCTGTGTTTGAAGAAAGTCATTTATTGGTTTTCTGAAGAGAAAGGTGAAGCAGAAAGAAAAAAACGTAGAGGATCATATAATACGTGTAATCTCCTTTATTATAGTTGGTGACGCAATCATAAACACTTGTGCGAGCAGGGCTGAGTGGGCTTTCACACAAGGAAAGAAAAGCTCTGAGTGTTGAATGTCTTATAACATTTTTTCCCACACTTTTTTTTCCAATTTTCTTTGTACTAACAGCAGTATGGAAAAATGTATATAGTCCGTTTTGTAGCCACTCCACAGCAAGCAGCATGTTTCTGTGTGAGGTCAGCAGTGTTCATAGAAAACTTGGTTCCCCTTGGTTTGGGCTAGGTGTGAGAAAAATGCTATAAAATCTTACACTATCCATCTTAGTGAACCTTAGTGCACTGCTTTTAGTTTAAGGTGATTCTGGACACACATCCTGCTTGTTTTGTGTATTCTTTCAACAATATCCATATCTGATCATTTTGCAGTTTGTGCAAAATAATGTGACGTCCGGACGGCAATTATTTTTGTTAGATTGACATGTTTTAATGGTAATGACTATTTAAGGAATGGCAGGAATGTAAGGATGACAATACATTTTCAGTGTCTTCAACAATTGTGACAGTGCCACAAGATTTATATTTAGTCCAATACCAGGTAGAATGACCAATACTGATAGCAATACTTGCATTATTAAAAGCAGCTTGTGTACAATCATGTACAGCAGAGAGAGTTTACCCTGATATGAGGTGAAAGCATCATGATAGGCTCATTTTTTACACATTTTAATGAACATCAAATGGTTTGCCAAACATTAAGTAATTCTTTATATTATTCTGTGACTGACTTTCTTATTCTGATATAACACTTGACAGTTTTTAATGGTAAATCACAAATGTTTACAGCATGAATTCTACGAACTGTGTTTGCTGCATGTACACTACAACAGTAGAGTGAATTCATGAAGTCCAGTGTTCGTGCCAGCACTAGTTGCAAACACATAAATGATAAAATGTGATACTAGTCTAGTGCAGTGTTGAGTGGATTGGTACATCATGTGACTACATGGTCTTGCTCTGAGAGGGTTTTGCCTTTAAACAATCAAGGGTTTGGTGGAATACTTTTATTTTGTGAAGGTTGATCTGTTACTGATACATCTGACCAACAAAGACATGTTGTACCTATTACAAGCGGGACAACATGTCTTTGTGGTACAACATGACAGAAATGTTTGTACAATTTTGCAAGTATTTATATCTTTAAATACTCACACTTCTAAGACTCAGTTATAATAAAATGGAAAGAACATCTCATAATGTCCTTTGAAAGGCCTGACTGAATAGGGACATTCAGGAAAGAAAAAAAATACAACCACCACAATTTCCCTGTGTGGTCCATTCATTTTCTCTTTTCTTTACAAAAGCACACTTTTATTTCAAGTGTTCAGCATTGGTCTGTACAATAATGCAGCTAACACCTTTGATGTATATAGGTATGCTCTCCCACCATCAAAACCCATGCAGGGAGAAGTGTAGCTTAATTAACTACTACTAAAAATAGGAAGGTAGGGGGAAAAGTCATGTATTTTTTGGGTGATGTGCTGAAAAAGAAATGCCTTTTATCAACAAAGTCTTGTGGAAAAACGTGAACAACACAAGATATGTGGGTCAGATTCAGTGAAGGGTAAAGTACACCGAAGGACACTCTGAAGTTGGCAAAGCAAATAAAATCAGACCCTCTTGAGCTTTGTCAGAATCATTGCCCCCCTTGTGTCATTTCTCAACAAAAAAAAGAGGAAAATATGAGGTTCACTTTTAGCAAAGGATGACTGCAATGAATCAAACTTTGGCCACACAATGACAATCATGCAGCGGTTGACCTGTAAACTTCTGTCTTTAAAGAGCATTTTCAGAGAAGATAAAATGTAGGGG
Source organism: Scomber scombrus (assembly GCF_963691925.1). Classification (NCBI taxonomy): domain Eukaryota; kingdom Metazoa; phylum Chordata; class Actinopteri; order Scombriformes; family Scombridae; genus Scomber; species Scomber scombrus. The sequence goes on from NC_084989.1 coordinate 3,794,872, forward strand.
GAAGTAGGAAAGTGAAAGGGTACGAGAAGAAAGAAACTCAATTTTAAAGATACACAGAGATAGAGCAGATGTAACAAAAGGTGGTTGAGAGTGGAGAGGCTGAGATGGGCAGGAGGATAGGATTGTGTTTGAAGGTGGGGCGATAACTGAAGTTTGGGCTGAAGCCAGCCGTGTGAGGAAAAAGACGTCTCCATTCATGGAGGCGCAGGCAGAACTAGAGAGGGTAGACAACTAGACTTGCCTCTTGCATCGTGGTTGTTCTTCAACCAGCATTGTGCACTTCAAATAGATTTTTTTGTCATACATATATATTTGTGTTCAAAACTAGACTTTAATTTTACACAAACCTTAGATACGATTAACAATTGCAGTGTGTTGACTTATGGCTACTTGATGTTTTACATTTATCAACACATTTTAGATTTAAACCAGTCCCAGTGTGTACCTGTCATGTAATCATAGTGCTGGTGTGATGGGCAGCTGGTTTAAATGTTAGTAAGCCTCCTGTACGCACACACTTCAGTTTTCCCTACAATTTGGACTTCATAGGTTATTTTCTCTCCATTTAGTTTACTTTGGTATTTTTACCCTATGCTTGGTCCATTCACATTGTTCATATATAAGGAAACAGATACATTCCACAACATATTTCATAACACTAACATTCGCATCAACAAGTGCTTGCTCATGTGGGAATGTTGGGTCTCTTTCGATCAAATTAAAGAGTACGTCTAGACCTGCTCTATGTGTAAAGTGCCTTGAGATGACTTTTGTTGTGATTTAACTCTATATAAATAAAGATTGATTGATTGATTGATTGATTGAGTTAACTTTTGTACAATTTATATTCTTAAATTTAGCTAAGTTAATTGTCTTTTAAGGGTAAACTTAAGCTGTATATTCCTCTCCGCCCAATCTGAATCTAATGTGATGTTAGTTAAGTCAGTGTGAGTTGGAGCTAAAAAAGTCTGACCAAACTGTGGGCGGTCAAATTGCATTGTTGGTAATGTCGGTGGCAGGTTTTGGCAATGAAAAAGAATGCATGGAATTAAAAAAACAAAAACCTGATTCTCCTGCATTGATTTTGATCCTTGAAAAAACAACTGTTCAACTTGAGTCTTTTACAGGAGTGCAATGCAAAAAATCGGTGGAGCACTTTTTCAAGTTACCTGTTCTAATGGTGCTGTTAATGCTGCTGGAGGGATATTTTGTCGGGCCTTAGTAAAATAACAATGTGGTTCCTGAATGTTGAAGTGTTTACTAAATTTCTGATTATAGCACTGCATCTATACTAACAATGCTTGGTTGTTACATGGGATATACCGACTACTGTATATGAAGCATTATCCGCACTTGAAAATCACAATACAGAAGAGTGAAGTTTGCATCTATATGGAGAACTAACAGCTGAGCAGTTTCTCCAGCCAGTTATAAGAGGCAGAACCCCGCGGAAAGAAATGCCAAAAATAATCAATTTTGGATTAAAGACTATAATAGGTAAGATCAGTGGACAAGACAGGGAAATTAGAAATAAAAAAGAAAAGCATTGAAATCCCACTCTTGAGTTCTACCTCTCAGAAGAATTGGTTTAAAATGCATTACTCTGTTTCTTATCTAAGATTTTTTTTTCTTTTATCCTGCCTTTATAAACACATTTCCTCCTCTACAAAGAGAATAAGGTTTTCAGATATCCAATCCTACGCCCAAACAAAGTGGTAAACTCAAAATAGAATGCCTGTTTCCAATTCTTGTTACCATCTCTGTTTGATTTCAGTAATGAAGACACTGATACTAAGGATGTGGAAGTCTTTACAGATTTATGGCCAACGGCCAACTTTATAAATTTGTGCTAAATGAATAGATGTGTATCTTGTGTATTGTTCTCATTTTGGTTGTTCCTATCAGGGGTTGCCAGAGTTGATCATATGTTTCCATCTCTTCCTGTCCTCTACATATTCCTCTATCACACCAACCACCTGTATGTCCTCCATGAACCTCTTTGGCTATAACCAGCAACTCTCCTCAGAACATGTCCAAACCATCTTAATCTCACCTCTATCATCTAACCTGAGTTGTCCCTCTAATATAATCCTGTCCATCCTCGTCACTCTTAATGAAAATCTTAGCATCTCCAACTCTGCCCCCTCCAACTCCACCTCCTGTTTTTTCATCAATGCCACTGCATCCAAAACCCTAAAACATAGCTCTCACTACCCTCTTGTAAACATTCCCATTCAGTCTTGCTGCAATCTCTTCGTCACCTCTCTTCTGCATTCCCTCCCAGTTACTTTGACCTGTTGACCCCAAGTAAACTCATCAACCTTCGCCAACTCTAATCCTTGTATCCTCACCATTCCGCTGTCCTCCTTCCCTTTCACACCCATCTTGCTCATACTAACTTTAATTCCTCTTCTCTCCAGTGCATACTCTGCAGGCTCCCCTCAACCTGCTCCCTACTCTCAACTACAGATCACAATGTCATCTGCGAACATCAAAGTCCACGGAGACTCCTGCCTGATCTTGTCCGTTAACCTGTCCATCACCATTTCAAACAATAAAAGGGCTCAGAGACGATCCTTTTAAGTAACCCAACCTCCACCTTGAACCCATCCTTCACCCCAACTGCACACCTCACCAGTGTCACACTGTCCTCATACATATCCTGTAGCACTGTTAGGACATCTACTGTCTAGGGGAACACAGGGAGTAATGTAGCAAGCTTGCCCCACTCTTTGCAAAACCACTAGAAAATGAGAATTGTAAAAAAAGGCAGCTGAAACACTTTCACGTATATGAATGTATCACATTTACAGAAGATAACAGAATGAAAAAGGAAAAAGGAAGGTACTACTCCAAACTTCTTCATACAATACCACACCTCTTCTCTTGGAACCTTGTCACATGCTTTCTTTAGATCCATAAAGACAAATTTGCAACTCTTTCTGACCTTCTCTATCCTTCTTTATCAACATTCTCAAAGCAAACGTTGCATCTGTAGTGCTCTTTCCTGGCATGAAACCATACTGCTGCTCGATAAGCATCTGCTCTCCTCTCATCCCTGCCTCCACTACTCTTCCCCATAACTTCATGGTGTGGCTAATCAACTTAATACCTCTGTAGTTACAACAGCTCTGCACATATCCCTTATTCTTGAAAACCAGTACCACTACACTTCTCGATTCCTCAGGCATCCTCTCACTTTTCCAGGATTGTGTCAAATAATCTAGTTAAGAACTCCAGTGCCATTTCTCCTAAACGTCTCCATGCGTCTACAGGTATTTCATCTGGGCCAACTGCCTTATCACTCTTCATCCTCTTCATAGCTGCCATCACTTCCTCCTTGCTAACCCACAACTTTCCCTGATTCACTACTTGCCACGTCACCCAATATTCTCTCCCTCTCGTATTCCTTCCACATTTTAACCACACTCCCCAGCCATTCCTATTTTATACAAATATCCTGGATCCCTGCCTACAAATATCAAACCTGCAACCAGGAACCTGGGTGTAATATTTGACCGTGACCTACCATTTGAAAAACAAATTACAAATGTTGTTTAATCATGTTTTTAAGGATCAGTTTATTAGTTTTAAGACTGATCACCTTTACCCTTAATCTTATTGACCAGGTTACCTGCAGAACCCTAAAGTATACTTTTTATCATATCTCACAGGTGCTTTATTTCATCATTCAAATTTTCCATGACTTTGTCAATCAGTTCGTTCCCAATGACTTCATATTATTGTTTTGTGTGTTTCAATATTTGAATTACTGTCTGACCAATTACCTTTTGGATAAAAGCTGCTATTTTAGTTTTACACAATATGCAAATTACCTTTTTCTAAAACAATAAGTATCTGTAACCCTAACCCTAACCCTTCATATGAAGATAGATAAGATGTTTTGAGAAGAAATAACATTTTGCTTTTATAGTTTGTTCTTACATTAGTTTATTCCTACGGTCCCTGGTGAACCTAGTCTGTCGTGCTTATTTGTTAAATATTGTTTATAGGATGATTGTTAAAGCACATTATGGTAAATTACTGCTCAAAATGTACCCTTTAAAAAGCCGTTTCTTAATACCAGCACACTGATTTATTTCCAACATATCTTACCTGTTTATTATTATTGTCAGGGATTTTATTATTGTATTATTTTAATTGCCTGATTTTACTTGCCTCCGTCCTGAAATGTTTTAATCACAGTCGTGAAGATAAATCACTTTGAAACATCGTTTTGAAAAGTGCTATATAAAAAAAGTTTACTATTATTGTAGGCATCTTATCCTCCCTACCTTTCCGTAATTGTAAAAGTGGTGCACTTAAAAGAAGAATAAGCAGCTGAGCTGGAGAAGTGAGTGTGGTAGTTGTAGCTTATTTAGACAGGGCCCCCCCCCAAATTGAAGATAATCTTTTTTATAGTGCAATACAAGTGACCAACATCAACAATAACAAGAACGACCAAAGAGCGTGTGTGGGTGGGTTGATTTTTTGTGTTTTTGTGATATGAAGAAGAGTGAGATCATAAGGGGGAGAAAGCATTAACCAAAGGAAGGAAGAAAAAAGACTAAATAAATGAATAAATAACATAGCTGCAATGGTTTTGGAGGGCATATCTGGTTGGACCCGAAGGACAGTGAGGTGCCTGGGTGATGCTAGGTCAGGGTAGCTTGTACCGGGGAGAAGTTTAAGGTCTTCATCTCTTTCTTTCTTTCTTTGCTCTAGCCTGGCCCATAGGAGGTGGCTCGCCTGTTGGAGGTCAGATCCCATTTAGAACAGACCCCCCCATATAGGTGTAAATCCTGATACTGATGTGAATGTGTTAAAAAAATGATTGGTAGACAGGCAAGAAATAGTCAAATTGGATGGAATCATAGTTGTGAGAAATTAATGAAATGACCAGATGGAGTGGGTTGCAAGAGATGTTTTCTGAGATAAAATTCTCCAGTGTGCAATATTTGTGATGTTACTGGATTTTCAGTTCATAAAGCTAGTTTTCATGGCGACAGTTAGAGCCACAAGGAGCAATTTGCTGTTTGTTTTGTTCAGGTGATTGTTGATATGTCTCCTAGTAAGCAGAGTGAGGGTGATAATGGGATGTGGCATCCCATGAAATCTTCATTTTGACTCCTGTTTCTCTCTCTCTGTCCTATCTCTGTGTGTCTGTTATCAAAGCAATGATCTGTTTAGATTTCTGAAATGGCACAGCCTTGTTAATTTTCCTGCTTTCTCAGCATGATTTTCCGTATGGGCGAGATGAGCTGGGCAGGCTGATGACAATAGAGAATGAGAGGCAGGAAAACTCTGTCTGGCTCTGCTGGCAATGAGCTATTGGAGCCCTGCAGAGCTCAATCAATAGCATCTGTGCAGTGTTGGATTATCACTTAAATTTAAGTTTTAAGAGACAGGACTCTTCACTTTGAGGAGAATAAATAACGAAACACGTTTATCATTCTTAATCTGAAATTTGGACCTTCCAAACAGTGACCACAACCAGACATCTCCAAGGATATATTTAATAACTAAATGTTGTAAGCATATATGATGAAGGATATAATAAAACAAATGGATAACAAGATCTAATGGGTAATAAAAGCCTAACTCAGGGGTAATAGTGAGTTGAAGCATGTGACTTAAAGTTAAAGGAACTGGAGGGATGCTAGGGTTTTAGATGAGATAGATAGAGAAGATAGTCATTTCAGATTTTTTTTAATTGAACTGTTACTTTACATCAATCTTGATCACCAAGCTTTGTTATGCTTACTATATTCAGGATTTGGCACAGCAGAGATGTCTTCTTGGTTGAACTTGTAGTTAGCTGCAGTTGTGCAGGCTTGGGCAGCTGTGCAGCGTGGAGCAGGCCCAGGCTGTGGATGAGTACATGCAGCAGCTCAGCCTTGCTTCAGACCACACTGGGAAAAGCTGTCGGCTTAGCTCCCAGGAGACTCCGTGGATGTAGTGTGATTCGCAGAGCGGATTAGGGCCTGACAGCAAGCCATTTAGCCAGTATGGCTGTCTTACTTCAGCACCGGTTAGCCAAGTCGATGCGTCACTATCTGCGGTTTTGGAGCAACATGGCCAGCATTTCAGGCTTTGCTGAATTTTTGTGACTTTTGTTGCGTGTCAAATAAAACTTTTCTGACTACGCCCAATTTTTGGTGAGGCTCGAGTAAAACTTCAGAAGTTAGACTTAAAAAATGGAAATCTTAAATCTTAAATGTGAGGCTTAATGCTACAAAAACATAAAGACAAAAGAAATGATTAAAATGCACGTACTTTAGCTGATGAAATAAAATGAAAAATAGAAACAAAATAAAAATAAAATTTTTCTAACACACTACAACAAAGTGTCTGTGCTCAGAGGTGAGTAACCAGCCTGAGGAAGTCCCCTGAGGCTCCTTTTTATATATTTATATTTTTATATATAAAATATATCTTAGAAACAATTTATTCATTTCTCATTCAACATGCCATTCCTGATTAACTTAACTATTGTGAACATAACAATAATGTGACTAAACTTAAAATGTTGACTATAGTTAACATTCACTATCAGTTGGATTCAAACATACATTTCATCAAACATGCATAGCATTAAAAATATATGTGTATATAATATGAAGTGAAAAAGTTAAAGTAACAGTTTGGGTGATTTTTAAACATAAAATTTAAATACAGCTCATTCATCATCCCAGTCAGTGCGGTGACAAATGAAATGAAACTAACACTTATTACACATTTAATTCACATCAAATTCAGATTTGGCTAAAATAGAAGCTTTACCAGTGAGAAATCACTAATGCACTTCAGATTTACGACAGTCTCTGGAGATAAAAGAGGCCTGAAAGGGGAGACTGTGTCCGTTGTTAATTTGGAGTTGTCTTGTCTTTTCTCCTGTCCAAATGACCTAAAGGTTATTTAAATGCTTTTAGACCAGTTGTAATTTTTATTTTGTCAGCCACGGTCTCTCAGGAAGGGTTTCTGAAAGCACCATGGCTGGTCTGGTGAGTGTCACTGGGCGGGGGCGGGTTGGAAATGTCAATTCATCTCTTCTTGGTGTTTGCACTCATCTTTCCTAGAAATTAAAGGTTTTGATCCAGTTGAATATGAAAAGAGGCTATTCTGCTACAATGGCAATCTGTTCCAAAGACGCTGCTCTGCCAGAACCAACTGCCTTGTATTATAGTTTAAGTTGATATCAAGGTTGCCTCTTTTTTAAAAGGTTGTTTGTTCGTTTGCCAAGATTGGTATGGCGGCACAGGACAATCTTTAACTTATTTCAGTATTTATTTGTATTTATATGTATTAATTCACTAAAATATATTGCTTTCTGGTGAGTACAAAAATTAACTATCTACAGGAATCAAAGTTACAGGAACAGCCCTTAGAAAATGGTTAACATTACATTTGATGTTCCTAAATTTTTCTTTCCAAAAAAATCATCAATTTAATTCTTTTGGAAAGAAATACAAAGCTTAGGTCCGTAGACAAACGTGGGACCGTATATCCACTATTAAATTGAGAGGTTCGCCTTCAGGCTTGGCTGCCTCCTCACCACAGCATCCCAGTGTAATGACCGCATCAGTGCTGACACTGCACCAATCTGCCTGATGATCTTGTGTGAACAAGTCCAAGATACTTTAATTTCCTCACTTGAGCAGTGGCTTACTCCCAATCCAGAGCATACACTCCAACAAATAAAATATTACAATTAGGAGTGGGTAAAATATCAAAATGATGGTTTAAGGTGATCTATGTATATTAAACTGGACTAAGAGTTTCCATAGAAGCATTTCTGTGGTTTCTTACTTCAGTGCTTTGAGGTAAATATTAACATTAATTACACGCTCTTTAAGATGTATGCTTACCATGTTCAACATCATAGTTTGGCATATTAATATGATAACATTTCCTAATTAGCAGTCAACCCAAGTACAGCTAAGGCTAATAGAAATTCCATTAGGTTTGAAGGTGTTTGGTCATAAACACCCACATTTGACTTGAGATGGAGCTAGATGGAAAGTTAAGGGATCACCAGGTTATTACAGATCATCCTGAAGGTATACCTGCTATGCACACAATCAAACTCAGTTCTCCTCTATGAGCAGATACATGACAAAGATGAAGCTGTACTGAATAACCTGTTTTTCTCCTGTTATTATTGAATGGGAGAGAGCAAACCACCCAGAGTGTATTCCATGATTTGGAATTTCCTAACACTAACCAGTGTCATGTAGTAAGAAGGTAGGATTTAGGCGAATACTCAGATGAAACAAGTAGGCCTGTCTATTACTCTTTATGAGAATGAGCATTGTAACAGCTTTAGTGCTGTGGAGTTTTTTTTTTTGCATTTTTTTGTATTGCTCCCTTCTCTCCTCTGCCTCAGGTACCACCCCTCCTCCTGTGGAGCAGGTTAATCATGCACAGCTGACTCCACTCACTCCTCAACAGGTGTACAAAGTTGGAGAGAGGGAGCTCAGCCAAGGCCAGTGGGCCATTTGGCAGCATTTGCACTGTGTTAACCATACTCTAATGGTTATGTGCTGGGTTTGGTTTACTCCTTTCTGAAAGGTGGATGGTGATTGGTTTCTATTTGGCCTAACTTAATTCAACTGTTGCTGTTCTCTATGTTATAGGCAGACCATACGAATACTGATAATGTAGTTGGTTGAGCAGATACAGATAACGGTGTACTCACTAATCTCTAGTAGAAGGAGTATATAAAATAAAGTTATAACAGTGGAGGTGTTTGCATGACTAATGTCCATCTGTTGAGAGGATTATTATAGTTTTAACCTCATTATATGATTTTTGATTTAAATTGATCCACTTTATTTCAATAAAGGTGCTAACATAATTAAACTCATCAGCTTCATATAAATGCAGCTTGTGTGAGAGCTTCTATAGTTAGTAGGCTCATCTGGGTCACTTTATATCTGTTACACTTTAGAAAAGTAACTTGTGAATAACTGAAAAAAATGTTTTATGTAGCAACAAACTGCAATAAATCCCTGTAGTATCTCAAAAAACATCATGAACTGGGACATCTTGGATGGCTGTGATCCAGTATGAACTGAAGCAATGTGGTAGAATATTTTCTTAATAAAACACTGTTTTGGTAGACATAAGGACAAGCACAAGTAACTGGCTCTTGGCCGGGGACATTGACAAACATTTGGACTACAGTAGTTCAGTTTAAAAAGAGCTCATGAATAATGTCCTGCTGTTGTTACAAAAGACTCCAACCTGCAAATTATCAACTATTAAGTGACTGTCAAATAAGTGAGTGGGGGTAATGTTTAGTTACATAGTTCTCTGTAGCCCTGCAGGAGCTGCAGGTGAAAGCAGCTGCCACTAGAAACTAGAAACTGCAGTGTTTCTGTCTTCTCAGCCAATAAAAGCTGATTGGACATCTTTGAGTTATTATATTAGCCTTTAGTTACATGCAGAATGGTGAAAGATAAACCTACTAAAATTTTAAAAGAAGGCATGCAAAATGATTTGGACCTGAAGAAATGCTATTGAATAACATCCATAGCCATTGCAAATGATTTAGCACATTCAGTTGTTTGTTGCCTACAGCTTTTGCCTATTTTACTACTCTGCCTAGTGTCACGTACCAGGAAAGACTTACACTAATTATATCTAATTGATATTAAAGTCTCTTTTGGTACTACATTCGCCATATGAGCTATACATCCAGGGGCTATCCCCATTAGCAAGGTTTAGTCAACGGACAGCAACTGTCACATTGCCACACTTTAAGTAAAATCTACTCATGTTAAGATGTAGACCTAATTAGACAGTAATTAGTTGATTCATAGGTCAAAACAAACCAAACATGTACTGAACAGAAGAGTGTGGGGATGAACATATGCCATTATGCTCCGGGTAAGTAGGTAGAGGTAGGTTGATGGATAGATGGGATGTGCAGATGGATTAAGTGCAGAGTTTTCCTGATTTCAATCTTTTATCTGTTTTTTCTTTTTCTTTTTTTCCTTTTGAACGACAGCATTTTTGTCAACCTGTAGTTTTTCTTGGTTACAACCTCGACCGAGAAAGAAGGGATATCCAGTGACTAGTTGATCAACTTTTCTTGCAGCGTACACACATGAAAAGTCCTGCAAATTGCAATGCAGTATCTGTGAATTATGAATATTGGAATAGCCTGGTTCTAGTTTGGGCTCAGTTAAGCATGACTGCTAAAATTCCAAATCCATGTCATTACAAAGCCTGCATGAAATTATTCCTCAAGAAGCAGTGAAGAGCACAGTGTCAATAGAAGAGAGAGGGTTAAGGAGAGAGAGTGTGTGTGAGAGAGAGAGAGAGAGAGAGAGAGAAGCTGACACAGTTTTCAAGGACATTCCTGAACAATTAACTTGCGGTTTTAGCTATCTACCCCATTAGTCTTGGGGGTTTGGAAACAGCCATTGATTTTGGATGTCAGCCACTCTCATTTTATGGAAATTGCACTAAATGGCAGGGAAACAAAAACAAATTGAATTTTCTGTGCTGTTACTTGTAATGTGAAATTAGATATGTGGCCATGTGTAACTGAACAAGCCAGCCGCAGAGACAGAAAGAGCAATGATGCAGTATGGGTAGGCTACATGCCATTTACATTTTGTTAAGTGCAATTGCAAATGGGAAGATGTATGTGTCAGGTATAACAACTAAGAACAGGTACATGACAATTTCATTTCTTTCTTGGTATTTGACCAGTATGAATGTGTCATATCACTACCAAAATCTAGAAAAATATTGTATTTTGTGCTGATATTTTATATCTTTAGGATCTCGTGTAGGACTTTGACCAAGCATCCAGCTGTTCAGTGTATTTGCCAAGATCAAGAAGATAACATATTCAACAAGTCATTCAAATTAGGTGGAAAATATGTTGTTTGTCATGCTTCCATGATTACACAGATAAGAATTTTCTGATCTGACGCCACTATTAACAAGACCACATCATTTTTCAATGCCTTCTAAAACCCTTACTAATCACTATTTCGACAATACAACCCTTTTCTGATCTTACACTGCCATGTAGTGTTGTAGTACTCTGGAATGGTCTAGGTCTCCAGACCAGAATTTTGGTCTTGTCTCAGTCTTGGATAAAGGACTATAAAGGGATAAAGGATTATATTTCAAGACCAACCAAGACCAACCACAATAGCAATTTATTTGTTAGCATCATTACTGTGATTTGTCATAAAACGTCCAGCTTCAAGTGTAACCAATAACTTGACTTCAATTTTTGTTACTGTTTAGGTAAGGCTGTCACCCCTCTCTGCCCCACTTTACATGCTCTCCAAGACACTGATTATGAGGCAGGAGAAGAAGCCGTGGCTGTCGGGGAGGAGATGTTGGCCAAATCTTCTGTAATAAGATTTGACTACCTAAACCACAAAGAGTTCATTTACAAAACAGCTTCCAAAAGAAAACATACAGCAGTATGCAAATTCTGCAATGCAACACTTATTGAGACAGCTGGGACCACATCAAACTTTTATCGGCACTTAGAGAGGACCGTAAAGAAAGGTAACAGCAACTAGCAGCTCGTCTGTGCCATCCAGGTCTTATAAGTTTTCTTTAGTTGCTTTGTAAAAATGGTTTATTTGCAGTATAGGGAAGTGAAAATAAGTCATGTAACGTGGCCCTTACTGAAACTTGGTTTAATGAAAGAGGTAATGACTCTGACTTGGTTATGGGTGGTTTTGGTGAGGCTGGATCGAGATCCTTCCATTACAGGGAAATTTACAGCCATTGGTGTAAAACAGTGGTTGTACAGGAGAGACTGTGTACAACAGATATTGAACTGTTGACTGTGTCTGAACATACCTTCTTTGTAAAAACATACCCCCACAATAAACCCTGGGAGTCCAAGTGCCTTAAGGCCAGCTTAACCCTCCTGTCGTCCTCCCGGGTCAAATTGACCCCATCTCTTTTGACTGTTCCTTCTTTCCTTCCTTCCACCCTCTTTCTTTAATTTTTCCTTCGTTCTTCCCCTCCTTCCCTCTTTCTTTGCTCCATCCTCCTTCCATACTTCTTTCCTCTCTTCCTCCTTTCCTTCCTCCCTCCCTCCTTACTCCTTTCATTCCTTCCTTACTCACTCCCTCCTTCCTTACTCCTTTTCTTCCTTCCTTCCTCCCTCCCTGCCTCCTTACTCCTTTCCTTCCTTCCTTCCTTCCTTCCTTCCTTCCTTCCTTCCTTCCTTCCTTCCTTCCTTCCTTCCTTCCTTCCTTCCTTCCTTCCTTCCTCCTTTCCTCCCTCCTTACTCCTTTCCTTCCATCCTTCCTTACTCCCTCTATCCCTCCTTCCTTCCTCCCTGCCTCCTTACTCCTTTCCTTCCTTCCTTCCTCCCTCCGTGCCTCCTTACTCCTTTCCTTCCTTCCTTCCTTCCTTCCTTCCTTCCTTCCTTCCTTCCTTCCTTCCTTCCTTCCTTCCTTCCTTCCGTCCTTCTTTCCTCCCTCCTTACTCCTTCCCTTCCATCCTTCCTTACTCCCTCTATCCCTCCTCCCTTCCTCCCTGCCTCCTTACTCCTTTCCTTCCTTCCTTCCTTCCTTACTCCCTCCCTCCTTCCTCCTGTCCTTCATTGACCTGAGGACAACAGGAGGGATAAACAAGAGAGTGCAGGCAAATAGTTGGTTCAAACAGGAAATCAAAATAGCAAAAATTCTACAAAAAGAAAGTAGAGGAGAACTTTGCATCCAGTAGCATAGAAATCTACTTAGAAGGGGATTGAGCTCCTTATAATCACAGGGTTGCAAGAAAAGGCTATTGTTCCTTGTGGCTCCTTTGACAATAACACTGACTTGGCAAATAGACTTACATCTGAGATTGGATGACCATGACTTTTAAGAACAACACAACTGTATCAGTGCACTTGTGTCCACTGGCGAGGCATTTTTTTGTTGAGCAGTCGATGGTTTTGAAAATCATTCAAATCTACAAGCATCAGAAAAAAGGCCTTGCCCTGATTGTTAGCAGTAGAATTCCTGTGCCAGCCCACTTTGTAACATCACATACCACATATTAGACATCTCTGAATTTACAGAGAGTACCCGTTTTCCAAACAGCTGACTGACATTAGACTGGTTGCACTTACGTCACTGATGAAATTATTTGAGAGAATCATCAAATAAGAAAGTTACACTGGCTCCCATGCAGTTTGCCTATAGGAGCAATAGGGGGGTGTACACCCACCTTACATAACCTCCTTTACATCCATCTCAAACAAGGGAAAACTCATGCTTGCTTGTCATCAACTTCTCTACTTTTAATACCATGCAACCCCATATCATAACAGAGAAGCTCATATCCTATTTCACCTGAGGCTTCTGCTTAGTGGGATGGATATTGGACTTTTTGACAAACAGACCTCAGAAAGTGAGAGTTAACAGGGTACTGTCCAATGAGCAGCCACTGGATATCCTCAGGGCTGTATTTTATCCCTTTTACTGTACATACTGTATACTGACTGCTGCAGGAGTCCGAATGAGAATAGGCACATTATGAAATAAGCTGACGAATCTGTTGTCAGACTGCTTCACAATGATGAGTCTGCGTACGGGAAGGTATTAGAGGATTTTATTGATTGGTGTAAAGCTTCTCACCCAAAGATCAACACAAGCAAAACAAAGGATATGCTTATTGATTTTAGAAAAAAAAAAAAAAAAAACCCACTCCATCTCAGACTATCATAGACAACACAGTTGAGATTATTAATCCGTACAAATACCTGTGCAAAATCATCAATGGCAAACTGAAATGAAAGGATGAAACAAACGCTGTCCTCTCCAGACCACAACTTACTATTTTTGCTGAGGAACCTAAACTCTTTAAATGTGGACAAAACAGTTATGACTAATGTTTTCTCTTTAGTTTTTGTCTCCCATGTTTTCCCTAACCCACCCCCACCACTTGAGCCAACTCACAGCCAGGTAGTGATCAGGTGACAATTCTGCTTCTGTCTTTATCCAAGTCTCCAAGACATGTAACCACACATCTACAAAGTTGATCATTGATCTTTGGCCTAATGTGTTCTGGTACCAGGTACACTTACAAACAACCGTATCTTTGAACATGGTGTTTCTTATAGCCAATCCTGAAAGTCCAGTAAATTGTGCCTCTCAGATTCAGATCAGGCTGTCCATTCATCCCAATCACCCCCCTCCAGGTTTCTCCATCATTGCCCACATGAACATTGTAGAACCTACCCAGAGACTCCAAGAAGGCCAGATACCTAACTGTGTATATCCATAAACAACAGTCAGTCTTCCTCCCAGCACCAGTCTGTGCGCCTATGGGCGTGTTGGTCTCAAAATGAGGTGTGGTCAGGCGCATTGGTGGCACGTTGCTATTTTGAGGCAGAGGAAAGCGATTGCGCTAATGACAACAAAAAAAAAACTGGTCTAAATGACGTGTCACTATGTATCAGAATCAGTCAATCGCAGTAACGATCGATGAAATGAGTAGAAAGCCGAACTTTATATTATTTTGATATTTCATTTAATATTCTGTTGGTACTATGGACTGTGTTAATACTCATAAGAGGGAACTGATTAATGTGTTTTCTTTTTATGGAGATGCCGGCCGCTAAGTTGTAACCTGTTTTTCTACAAGGTATATAAATACAAAGTGTTCAACGTAAGTCATCCCTGGGTCTGTTTTCCTCCTTTCTGACTATTACACAGCACAGCATTTACCTCCACAAACCTAGACACTGGTCCACTATTCAGCTAACTAATCAAAGCTTACTTTTGGTCCTCAACCATTACAGGCAGGTGAGCAGGGTACGGTTACACTCTCATTCTCCAGGGACAACTCCAACATTGCTGTCCTCAGCTGGAGACTCATGAGTATCTCTACACCCGTCCGGTGCCGCTGGGCAACTCCAGAAAAAGAGGAGCTTCTCAAAGTGAACGTCTTTTCTGCTTTGTCCACTCTCTGCTGTTAGCTGTGAATGACAGCATGAAATAGTTTAGGGCCATTTCCTGCACCATAGCCAAAACACCAGCATTCAAAACTCTGTTACATAGCAGCTCACAACCCGGAGACGGTTTGAGGCTATGTTTGACACTAATAAGACTGTTGCAACAGCAAACACCACTCGCTGGAGCAGCACACACAAGTACAGGTCCTCACAGCTCTGGACCACAAAGCCCTGATTCCAACTGTCTGATGTCTTTTTTTCTTGGAAAGACATACTCAAACATCACGTTGGCCATCATGGGACAACCCTACTGAAATCCCTTTAACACCTCTACATCTAATCAAAATTGGACACTCTGGAGTAGTTTAAAGGGTAACTGCACTGAGGCAAATAATCCCACTTGTGCTGCCAACTAGTGACTAGTGATTACATGCTCTGTCCACACCATGTGCTACTGTGCTAATAAAGCCCTTTGAGGCAAATTTGTGACACTAAGTACAGCAGCTGAGGAAGAAGCCAGAAACATGGGGAATTTACACCTATGCTTATATTACTAGAGGACGACAATAGTTATTGGCTGAGCAGATTGTCCAACGCTGTTTCAGGCTATGATTTCTGAACATCTACTGAGCATACCTTCAGCCATCCAGACCAAAAACAGCCCTGTGTTAAAGGGGAAAAAAGCAAAAGAGCTGCAGTGTGGGCATGTTTTCATGGCTTTTCAAATGGAAAAAAATACTACTGGCAGTTATGTGCGTGTGCTTTGTCACAATTTAAACTGAAAGGCAAACAGTAGTAGTGCACCATTCAAATTACAGGCTGATATACCAATAATTTGTACTTGCACACTTATGATTTGCCAGTGCAGCATTTTGCTGGATGACATTTCATTGTGGCAAAAGTTGAACAAGGCTGCATTATTTTTTGTTGTGTCAAGAGGCAGTTTTTTTTAGTTTTTTTTTCACAGTACAGATGTCTGTCATAAAATGTGTTATGGGCACTCATTGTGACTTACTGCATTTTCCAAAATCTGCCACATTTACAGTCTTTTTAGCATAGAATTCCCTCTTTGTGTTTCCTCGGACAGTGTAGTAACAAAAAGAGGGACCTAGGCACTAAAAATAATGTAACGTTGAATTATATTTACTTGACTTGACTATTTGACTTGATTTGGATGGCTGAAACTTCCAATAGCTTCAGATTATCTAAAAGATTAGTGCCAGTCTGCTTTTAATGATGAGTAACTGAAGATGATAGTTCAGTCTACCGTGTCAGAGAAGGTAAAAGCTTTCTTTAGACTCACGATGTCTGTGTGCAGGCATATTTGTGAGCACATGTGTTTGTGTGTGTGTGGGCATGGATGTAATATTTACATGGAGCTGTCATGCCAGACGTGAAGAAGCCGAGCTGGTGATGTCAGTATTTGCCCAGGGGCCTCCAGTCCCTCCTCAGACATTCAGCACTCTGACTGAGGCGGTGGGGATCTCTGCCACTCACTGGCCCAATTCTGTCTCTCCATCTTCCTTTTCTCCCTTCGGCTGCCAGAATCTGCAATGCACGGATGAATATGCAATGTTCCAAATATAGTCACACATATACACGTGAAATGTACAAACACGCACACATAGTAATGTTTCCATCACTTCATAGGACAACACATTTCCTTGAGCCTTACCCTAACCTTAACCATAACCACTACTTGCCTAACCCTAACCCTTACTTTAACATAACCCTACATTTACATTAGTTTTAAACTAAGTCTTCACTTTAAAATGAATGGTTTATGTTAAAGGGTTAGTTATGTTGGGGAAGAAATATAAACACTGTAAGGGATTGGCATTATTTCTGTAACTTTTGCTTCACAAATCTTCATTATAAAGTTACTAACTAAAGTCGTGAGAAAAATAGGTGTGGGAATATATCAGTAATCAAACTGGTTTTACATACTGAAGTTGTTAACTAAACATTTGCCAATTTACCAATTTTAAGAGGGAATAATCACAAATGCCATTTGCTATTTTAACAGAAAAAAGAAGAAGAAAAAAAAACACTTGCTGCCGCTGCAGTGCATTTATATACATAATATTACAAAGGGGAATAGAGTTGCAAACAATCCTAAACAGAGAGCAGCAGAGAAAGCAGCTGCTAAGCCAAACTATCAAGCCACTGAATATGTCCTTAGGGCATTTATATTGGCCAGCTTGATGGTGATTGGTGCATGAAAGAGAGATTTTCAGTGAGGCAATACTTATTAATTGTGATAGGTAGCAGGGATTTCACTGAGATATTCACTATTTATTACCTAAACACATTAAGTGTCATCTAAGAACCAATTGAAACAGATGCTGTTTGTAAGTGCTCATATGTGGGATTTAAGATAACTTCAATATATCTTTGCAAAAGTTTTTGTCCAGTTGAACATCCTCTTTGACCGTGTATCATCACCTGACCTCAAATGGAAATGTTTCATATGTTAGCATCTAACTTAATGTTAAATAATGAATGTGTTATTGTTGTTAGAGCTCTGTGATGACACAGTGTTGGGAGCTCTGGTTATACATTCTCATTTTTCTCTGTTCCCTTAATGCCATAACTGACACTGCAAAATTCATTTTGTTTTTGTCTGCTACTTTCTGAAAGTCGAACTTCAGGCTCTGCAGTGTAGAATCCTTTACTCTTGGATGATGTTTCTGTGAATAAAACATAGTGGAACATATAGCTTTGGGGGGCTTGTATGATATGAATGATCAACATTTTTGAATGTACACCTCCTAATTAACATGTGATATTGATCAAACTGAAATGAGAAATGTAACAGATGTATGCGTTTAAGAGAGTTTTGTTAATCAGACTTAGAACGCTCCAGCAAACAAGTTAAAATATAAGTAAAGTAAAATATACTTAGGATACAAATATTAAAATGTTTTTGCATGTGTATCCTTTAACATAACTTAAGATTCACATTTTAACAAATGCATTACATGCACTTATGTGTAATGAAATAATAACATATTGTATTTTTATTATTATTATTATTATTATTATTATTATTATTATTATTATTATTATTATTATTATTATCATGAAACCTTATCTGACATTCATTTATGTCAGCTGTCTGACATGATGGTCTCACATTGTTGCATTTGTTAGCATGTTCTAACACCAGCTTCCAATCACTGGAACAGCATACAATTATTAGAAGGTATAAAAAAAAACACAGTCTCAGCAGTATAAGGCTCCATCTGCCACTAGTGGTCAGAAATCCCACAGGATACATTTAATGTTGTAAAGAAAATCACTGCAACCTATGGAGCTGCTTGAACCTTGAAGATATCCATGATGACAATGGAGTCTCTACTATACAATCTCATTTGGCATAATTTAAAACAGCACATTTGGTTTTGCAGACATCCACACATGAGATTTCACTGTCAATAAATTAGTATTTTCAATCTGTCCTGTGACTGCGCATTTCTGTTGTTAATGAGCTTGGCCTGTTGAAATTTCTGCTCACAGTGATGGATTAAATTGACACCTAGAGTTCAGTGTTTTCCTATGTGTGTGGGTATCAGATGGAGTTGTAATAAATAAAGAAGTATGGCACCAGCTGCTCTATGTCATTATAATATACATATATATATATATATATATATATATATATATATATATATATATTTATTAAGTCATGCAAGCATGTGAAGGTAAAGCTCAAACCTGCATAGGTACCAAACAGCGTTGCATATCAAAGCCGTGTTGTCAGGTGAAACAAACCAGAGAGAGAACTATAAGTAAACATTGCTGACTGAGATTCAGAAGCTGAATATTCCAACATGGGAACAAATGCACCACATACCTCAACAAATGTCAGAGGCAATCACAGAGAAGCCTGCAGCAAACACGTTAGCTAAACTATAAATAAAGCATGTAGAAACACCAGTGTAATGCTCACATATCATTGTAAAAGATGAATGAGTGGAGAAGAGCAAATTTACTCCACTGTAGCCAAGAGGTCAACACTCACTGGAGGAGAGAGTTATGAAGCAGATGGACAATCTGCTAAATACTGTATTCACATAAGGAATTCACATGGTGATGCTTAATCTACCACTTTGCTTATGGTATTTCATGGAAATATGGCCAGTATTTGTCAAAATGTTACTCTGCACGAGATATTGGTCGGACAGATAGCCCAACATTAATGAGTCAAAAACGAAGGGGTGTCAGGATTTATTCACAGTGTGAATTGCGGAGCCATGCAGACACACACACACACACACAGTCAGACACACACACACACACACACACACAGCAAAGAGAGAAAAAATCTGAATGCCTGCAATCAATCTTCCCCTTTATGGTGTAAAAAACAGCTTTGAGGAAAGTGTGTCAGCGTCAGTAGCAGGGGTAGTGGGGTGTCCATACATCAGAGGCAGCTGTCAGCCGTTGTGTCAGTCAGTCCCAGTGTTAAAAAAAGATCCATCCATATGCAACCTTTCCTTGCCAGCGGTTGACATGTCAGTCGGGTAAGGCTTTGTCAATGCTGCTATTATAATGGATGCCTGAAATAGACCCTGACCAAACATAATTGACAGATTGTTAATATAGTAGGAGGAAGTAATGAACGTTGAGGAAAATCAGGATCGGTTGATTGACAAAGAGGTTGAGGAATCCAATGAATGGCTTTCAGTTGTCTTTTAGATTGAGTAATGTCGCTTTTTGGACAAAGCATTGATACAGCTGATGTTCTGCTGTGCTGTGTGACTTATTGTACGGGAAAAAAGTCAAACTGGGTTCAAGGCATGACATGACATGATGTACATCTGCCTCACTACCAGGCTTCTAACCAGACGCCAGAGCCTTGATCTTACCATATGTTTTAGCCTTTTTGTTTTAGAGCATACTTTAAATTTACTTTTAATGTCTTTCATGGCCCTGCTGTATTTCTGACCCCTCAATACCATACTATGATCTTGGATGTAGTTTGAGATCCTTGCCCAGAGATCTTTATCTGTAATCGGAGGGCCAGCTGAAAACTAGAGGGGGACGTAACGTTTGCAGTCAGGGCCCTGAGACTCTTGAATGACCTGCCCAAGATAATCAGATTGGCCTTTAAAACATAATTTATATGTTTTTAATTTTCTTTGAACTGTCTTCTTGTCTTTTTTTTTTTTAATTCTTTCCAGTTTTCTGTTCTTACATCTTTGATCTTACATTGCTGGAACTGTTTTTTTCTTGATCTGTTTGATTTTTCAATTTCAACTTGCTGCTATGTTTATTCTTATTACTATGTTTCCTTCTGTGTCCATTGAACTCATTGTTTTAGTATTAACACAGCTGTCACTAAAATTATTTCCCACATTTTTGTTTGCAGTATATGTCATGTGGTTACCTCTTGTTCTTTCAGTGAGGTTACTCCTGTTGTGATATACTGTATCTCTCCCATGCTATTCATCGTCACGGAAACAAAACACAATCCAGTGAACTTAAGCATACAAAAGTTTAAGTATCCACCTCCTGAGCTTCCATTGGTCAGATGCACTCTATCCAAGCTCTCCACTGGTTAGCATCATGAAGTCTGAGCTCTGTTTTGTGCAGTGCAGCCAGTTATTCAGCTTTGACAGACCACCCAAAGTTTTGAAATGGGAAGAGTCACTTTAAGCATCCAGGGTTTCATAATTCATTCCCTACATCACAATGTTCTACGACTGACAGTCTCTTTACTGGAGTTAAAAATGATGTATTGAATGGTCTTATTTGACCAACCAACAGTCCAAAACTTCAAATATATTTAGTTTATCATCATGAATGACAAAAAAGCATCAAATAACCACATTTGAGAAGTTGAAACCAGCAAATATTTGACATTTTTGCATTTAAAATTACTAAAACTCAATTATAAAAACATTTTTAGGCTTTATAGAACTCTCAGTATAAATCAGTTCAACATTCAAAATTTGGAACATTTTGGATTATTTCAAAAACTATGGTACATTGTTTTGTTCTTGATAACAGCAACAACAAAGCATTCTGTATTTACTGATTCACACCACTGGTTAACTTCTTCTCTAAAAGTAATGGTCATGTCGGCTCAGTGGAAGTGATAGAACTGGGTGCGCCTTGGTAGCTGAGTGGTTAAGGTGTATGCCACATGAAGGCAGCGTCCCTGCTTCGATTCTGGCAAGGGACCTTTGCTGCAGGTCATTCCCCTCCCTGTTTCCTCTCGGACTCTATGCCTCGCTGTAAAAAGAAAAGCCAAAAATAAATCTTTAAAAAAAAAAAATTAACTGATGGAACTGGAGTAATTTTATTCAAGTTTTTCTCAGAAACAAAGATGAATCTCTTATAACCAGCTGTCATAATATACCCAATAATGGTAAATTATATAACATAATGCCACACTGCTATGCTGAGAATATTACTGAAAGAAAACTTTAAGTACAGTGGAGAAAGAAACAGAAGTGTTCAACACTGGTATTAAACTTCCTCTTCTCCTTCTCTCCAGAAACTCCCACTTACTTAAAACTTAAAACATAACTTTTACTGCTAGGATACATTCTTCACCCCCCCATACCCAACCTTAAACTCTTTGCTCTTGCCAACATCACATTATCCTTCACTTCCCCACCCTGTGACAACCACAGCAAGTCCAGCTACTGGACTGATTACAGCACATGTATACACAGTAATCCCTCTGAAGTATGTGTTGGTTACTGCTGCAATGACGGATGCTTGACTGTTCCCAGTACAAGCTGGGCCGCAATGCCCCTGTAGGTTTGTCTGTTCCTGTGCTGATAGGTAATTGTAATGATAGAGGCATACTCCATTCAAGCTAGAAATCTGACTAACCTGTTATCTGCCCCATGTCAATGTCGGGCCACTTCCATTAATACAATAAAGCTCTGCTCAGTATCAAATCCCCCTTCTAACAAGTCATTTTAGTTAATGATCATATTAGTCCGTATACTAGATTTTATGCTTTTAAGTGAAACATGGTTAATGGAGCAACAGGTCTCTTTGAATCCGCCTCACAATTACAGTTTAATTCATTTTTCTCAACCTGGCAGGAAAGGTGGTCATGCAGCTGCTTAATTTTTAAAAGTCTTTCCAATAAAAGCACATATCACTTTACCTCTGAATACCTTTGTGCTTTGATGAAAGGCTCAGAGTCCAATGAATACTTTTTCAAACTTTACTTAACGTGTTTCTGTTGCATCTGATGACTTTTTATGATGTAAGTTATGTAAAACAAAAGGATACACTTCCTGGTCATGACCTCATGACAAATATTAATGTTTGGGACATATGATGGACCCATGTGGCAATCCCTCTTAATAATACAGGCCATTTAGGGTCTGATTTACTAAGATCCCAAATAGTGGGTACTAAATTGCGTGCACGGTGCAATAGATTGCGCCTGCCGTTTGCAGGTGATCTACTAAGAATAACTGCGTAACTGAAAACAGGTGCAACAGGTGCAGACAGCAGTATTTAAATGAGGCTTTTGTGTCTTTATGGAGAGTTTGGACGAGCAGAAAACTGCAAGCGCAAAATGAAATGTGATCAGGTCTAATGGAAGAGGTTAACAAATATATTGAGTTATAACAAAAACAAATATTACCAGAAAAACCCACATATGGGAGAGTATTAGTGACAAAGTCAATGCTGTTAGTAAAACCAAGAATATTCCACTCCAAAATTATTAACACAGGTGGAAAAACTCTGTCCTGTGCGTATTCTGTCATTGAGCCTCCGTCTCCTCCTCTCTACAGTAACAGAAGTCATCTGTGTGCAGTGCGCAGCAGGTTAATACCTGTCCTTCAAAGGTATTATTTATATACGCAGTTAGCGTCAGAAATAATACCTTCAGGTTTGGTAAATCACAATACGCGTGTTAAATAACATATTTACATTTTCTCCTCCCTGTATTTTGCACACTGGGGTTAAAACGCCCCATATTACATATTCATTATGGTAAACGTACTAAATGGACAGTGCACACTATCTTGCACGCAAACCTCAATGCGCTGCGTTAGTAGATCAGCTTGCAAATTTTTTTGCGGGTGATGTCAAGTTTGCACACGTTTCTACACACGCAGACCTTTAGTAAATCAGGCCCTTAGTGTGTTTTTGTGAGTTGAACAGAGAACCTGAACCAAAATGTATCTTATGTGGAGCAGCTGTGGCTCAGGAGGTAGAGTGGGTCGTCCACCAATCTGAAGATCGGTGGTTCGATTCGCTCAAAAACCACTCAAAAAACCTTGAGTGGTCAAAAAGACTAGAAAAGTGCTACATAAGTACAGTCCATTCACCATCTATCAATATTCTATTTCTAATTTAGAATAAATCTACATTACAGGAATGGTGATTACATATAACCACAACCATCCTAAACACAAAGCTAGCAGATTCGATCCTCTTTGAGACCAGTGAGAACTTCAGCAAGCAAAGGTGCACAATCACTAAAGAGGTGAAGTGGCCGTCAGCAGAACTAGCAACAGCTAATCTAGCAGGTTGAGTTTACCACAGTGCGGCAAGAGCTGTATGTCCATGCATGCGGTGGACTTGCTGCTCAGCCGCCTCCCAGGCACATCCACTAAATATCTCAATCAGCATGAGAGACTGACTAATGTAGTGGAGCAACAGCCTACTTACAGTAAGTACCTTCCTGTGGACAATGTGAACGCCTTACCTGTGACCACATTCACAAGTGCTCCCCCCATTTGCCATTTGCCACCTTATCTGCGAATACAACCAATGAAAATAACAATTACACATGCATTCATTTATTATAATTACATATTTGCTATTTATTTAAATAAATGTAACACATTTGTATACTTATTGATGTTGGGTCAGTTTATTTTTTGTCTTTATTCCATTTATATTTACTAAAAAAAATAGCCTTTGCCATTTTTATGTCTTTAATCTAATGATCATGAGTGAAATTAAGTGAGGATCAAGTTTTTAACATGTTTCTGCATCAGCACAACCAGTTCAGGTTCTGTCTGCCTTACTCCTTCTAATGTTTCCTCTCAGTAGTCATTTTGCCATCCATGATCCATGGCCATGTTGTGTAAAACACAAAGTACCACAAAGAACACTCTGACCCCTCTGAGGGCTGTATTGTAATGTGCCATCTGATTCGTCCAAACATCTGAAACACATTTCGAGGATGCCAAATGTTCTCTCCCTTGACAGCCTGTTCTTTTATCTATGTTTCTGCTGGGTTGTTGACATAATGTATGGAGTGATAAGCTCCATGTGTAATGGAAAATCATTGTCCCCAAACAGCCACCAATTCCAGAGCTATAGCACCCTGGGAAGCTGTAATGTCAGAATTTGCCAAAATGAAAGAGTCGTAAAGAATGTGGACAATCGACAAACACGTGGGTTACTTTGCATTGCCATCACAGACAGCTTAGACACTGATGGAATGAAACCCTTTATAGTTCACAGAGATGTATGATGCGAGGGGGTGCATCATACACCTTGCTTTGTTACATGCTGAGTGATGGAAAGTGGATAAATTGAGGTGCTTTTTGAACAAGGCAAAAGGTAATCGAATTTATGGCTGAAGTGACAGCAGCCTGAGATATGCCAGTAATAGAGCTCAGGAGAAGTTGAATTGACCCCAATGTGAACTTGTTATTTTGACAGTGACAGGGAAGGGACATCGAACTGGACGGTCCATTTTTCAGATCCAGACCAAAAAAAATCTAGCACAAGTTTACAGCACTATTCCAGGAAAGGTGCATTGGCTGACATTCTTCCTCTGTCATGTGATATCAAGAGCCAGGCCTAATAACAGCCTCTTTCATTTATGTATATGGTGATCACCCACTCTCACTTGAAAACAGTAAAAATACATCCTGCATCCACATTATTTGAGTTGGGTCCCGGGAGATCACAGTCCCCTTGCAGCCCTCTGGCCCTGACCTTGTAGTTAAACACTCAGTGGTTGCTTACTTTGCAGTAATAGCACCATGGGAAAGTAACAGATGAGGCGTATGAAAGATATACTGAGTAGCCGTGGTAGAACAGGAAAGCTGGAAGGCCACAGTCACCCTGGGGAAGTTGGGCGCTGTAGTTGTGGCCATTAGTTCATTCAGGAAGAAAGGGGATTAGTACGGGTTTACATTTAGTCACAAATGCAGTTTCCCAAGAGCCTGAAAATAATACCCAGGAGACTCCAGACTGGGCCCTAAAAGTATAGAAGTTCCGACTCATGAATAAAATACAAGTAAATGTACAGCACAGTGTCACACTATTTATGGTGACTGAAGTGGATAGTACTCTAGGATGTGCATATGCTCCTATTTTAAGATGCAGGAGTAAATGCATTTCAGTCACAGATGGATCAAATAAGTAATTCAACATACAGATGTTTGCTTTAATATTTCAAAGATCTTTGGTGTTGATCCTGTGGATAAGAATCAATGTATAGAGGGTAAGACCTCTATAAAATGCAGACCTTCCAGAGATACTCCCTTGGGGAGTGGAGACCAAACACTAGTTTACAGAAGTATATCCTCATTCTGCAAGGATACTCCATTCTTGTACATTAAAAAAAAATGCAGCAGTGGAGTCAGGATGGGTGGGTGGCTGCAGATACTGACTGACTGTAACCACTTGTTGTAACTAGTATGGGTCAGCAATGTGTATACCTGGTAGGCTAACCAGCCACAAGAAGCCACATGTGTCTCCAATGGTAGGCACATTTCATTCAAAAGGTAGATAAGCCATGATCATGATTAAGAGAGGGTTTGCAGTAGAGATGACTGAAATTTAAAATTGAGAACAGATCATGGCTTTGGTTAAAATAGTCATCAGTGATGTACATTAAATAGAAGTTTACTACAGAAAAAAGGAGTTAATGGGCAAGGGCATAGGAATGAGTTTAACATTGGGGGGGGGGGGGGGGGGGGGGGGGGGGGGGGGGGGGACATATATCGGAAACCTGACAGATCCGTTAATGGTTTGAACAGAAATATGTCATAAATTAACTACACTGCAAAACATTCACAAATATATTTTATTCTACAAAAAAGATACATTTGTAAAAGGTAAATGAAAACACATTTTGAATGGCATTAATGAACTGATAGTTATATAAAATATCAATTATTTAATTGCAGGCCTAGTCATCCAGTATTGTAGATTAATAAATAACATGGGAAGAATCTTGATCAACATTTCAATTCAAATTTTCTGAATACATTTTATTTTCCTATTCGTATCTTGTGCTTCAATGAACAGACACAGATACAGGCAAAGGTTAAGGTGAAAGGCAAAAACAGCATCAAAAATCTTAACATATAAACCAACTTGTCACACCAACCAATGTCACACAATGTGACGAGACTGCAGTTACTACAAGCAAGCAATCCCATGTTTTCCCTTTTTTGTGAAATCTTGTAAAATATCTACTGTTATACTCTCTCTGTGTTCTAATGCAGCTGAGTGCAGGAGGCATCAATGAATCTATCAGCAGTAACTGTATGGTGTGTGTTTCTGTATTTTCACATTTACTCAGTTATGTGTATATTACATTTACTCAGTTATATTAACTGAATGGCATATCAAACAATTTGCTTTCAAAAACAAAATCCACCAAGTGGTGAAAAGGCTGCTTATTTAAATATTTAGCATCATATTTTTTTTTCAAAACAAAGAAAAGCTCCTTTTAGCCATGAGGTGGTTCAGAATGTGTCATTTTACCAACAAAGTTAACTTCAAATTAATACTATTCTATTGTAACAACAGATGTATGTTCTCATCATAAACAGAAAACATATCACATGATTTACATGCGTTTCCTATGTATTTTATTAGTATACACAAATATATAAAGTACCACAGATCTTATTTTCCGATACAGGTACAGATCAGTGCTAAATACCAGAAAGACTGACACTAAAAATATTCACAGATCTAAAAGTATGAATGCATGTATTCAAATACATGACTTACACACACTTATCTATATGCACAACATACAAAAAATAGTCATTATCAACAAACTAAAATCACCTCACCCTTCATATAGCCCCTACCTAGCACCACCCGGCACTGATTTGTTCCGCTGCTGGGCTTGATACAGATGGGGTGCAGCTGAGAGTCCAGGTGATTACTGATGAGCTGCAGCTGCGTGCCCAGGTGAACAGAGTTAACTGATGAGGTGGGTGTGGCTGATTAGCAGGAGTGGAGCAGGGGTGTGGAGAATGGAAATTTACCAGCAGCAGGAGAAGAGCAACACAGACTGTGACAATATTGTGCTTAAACCATGGGTAGCACATACTGTCATGCATAAATATCTATCAGAATGACCTACTACCCATTGTATTGTGCTAAAACCAAAAAGATAGATAAAGATACATTTATTGATCCCACAGTGGGGAAAATTCATTGCTACAACAGCTCAAAAAATAGTGATTGATAGTGAGATAGATTTCTGGATTTCTTAATTCTGCTTTGTGCAACAGCCCTCAGGTACAGTGTAAAGCAACCTTTCCCACCTGTTAAAAAGACAAACGTGCTTTTGTCCAATCAGCAATGATCCTTGTCATAGCAGGTTCTGTTGGGAGTTAATGTCGTTGTGTTTTCCTTTTTGTCGTTGTGTTTTTGTGTTTTTTTTATTGTTGTTGTGCTCTTCATATCGGTTTTCCATTGTTCCTATAAAGAAAAGAAAATGGTGCGTCAACTCGTTCCTCTCCTCCATCTATCCTAACCTCCACAGTGCTCCTTGCACTCATGGCGAGTAGCTGCTCGATGCAGGGTCACCCAACCTCCAGGGGGCGGTAACCGGGAGAGAACTAAACTGACTCGTGGAGGCGCTCATACTCTGCTTGTCTTGCTCTATTGGATGGTAGTGGTCATTTTTTTATCCTTTGATGCTTTCGTTGGAAAATACAATCTGGTTTGTACTAATAAACAATACAAGGCAGTAATCAAGGCTATTCTACAAGCAATGATCATCTTAATCCAGGGCATGCGGACCTATTCTGTGGTTACTCCACAAATACCTTCTTTAGTCATAGATGGATGTATGGTCTCAGATAAAAAATGCAATAATAAATTATTAAGGACTAATCTTACTTCAGTTTGTTTCTCTAGAAATTTAATTTAATTTACCTGTTGATCCACTTCGGCAAGACGATAGACTATCCTGTAGATCCACTTCGGTGATAGACTCTCCAGGGTAGGTTACAATTATGGGCGTGTCCTCTGTGAGTTCTGTCAACGCACTGCACATGCGCACATCGTGTAGGTAGGTCATTCTGAGAGGTAGGTTCAATTTTCAGAACACCGGCTCTCCCTGCATCACCCTCACCACTGTTAGCTTCCAGCTCAACTTCATCTGATCTCTAATATGAAAGCAGTGGACATGAATAAGGTATAGAAAAATACTGATGGGAATGTCAAGAACAAGAGAAAAAACACAGACAGACTAACTCCTTTCTAGATGTGGGAGATACATGAGTTAAGTTAATAGAAAGCTTTCTGCTGTGTCTTTTTTTCATGTCGCCGTCTTTGAGGAAAACAGGAAACGCTACACTAGGCTCTAGCACTTATTTGATATTGTGTTGTCAAGCCATTAGCTGTGTCCCAATTCAAGGGCTGCATCCTTCGAAGGACGCTTACGTCACAACGCTGCGCGAAGGCTGTCCTAATTCGAAGACTCCTCAAACGCAACCTTCAAATGCGTCCTTCTTTCCCCTCTTTTTGGAGGATGCACCGCTACTATCCTTCACGGCCTCCCATATCCCAAGATCCTTTGCGCACCGCTGTTCAGTCCCGCGAAAATAACAATGGCGACACCAAGCGCAGCAGAATTTACATTCAAATGTATTGGGGTTATATATTTAATTACTTTTACTTATTACTACTTATACTTTTACTAATTACTTATACTTTATTACTTAGATGAACAAATTTAGATTAGGTTGTGATCCCTGCTTTTTTTCCAGACTGTAAAAATGTAAAGTCTAGTTAAATGATTGGATTGAATAAAGAGCTACGTTTAGGATTACCACTATTATATGTTATACTTCATTATTATCATTATTTTGATCATTTTTTGCTATATTAGAACCCTTTTGTCTGTTGACATAGTAAAAAAAAAACGTGTCTTACATTTAATTTTGTTTTAGGGAGCAAGGAGCAGACGGAGCTCCTTAAAAAAATAAGAGGACAAAATGACCACTTATTTACAGGGGCCAAGCACTCTGCCACAGTGGGATAGAGGTAAGGCTGATGTCCCTTTTTGTAAATCTTTGCATCCCTGTGTCAATGTGATCTTGTGTTTACCTTTTGTTTTGCTTCCCTCTGTGTTTAGAACAATACTTGAAAAGATGGGCCTGGAGGGGAAGGTCCAGCAGGCCAAAAAAAAATGGGACAACCTTAAAAAAAAAAAAAAAAGTAGGAGCAGGTTTGGATTTGTTTTACCCATGCAAGTTACTAAATACTTTGCTGAAAATTGCTGACGTGATTGACTTCCACTGCCTTAGGATTGCAAATATCCAGGGACAGGAGAGGGGACAAGTGGGAAGCCCCCTGCTGCTACTTGGCCCTGGTTCGTCCTCATGGATGAGGTACTAGGGCAGAAGTCTTCTATTGCCCCCACTGTCCTAATTGCCTCCATCCCTGAGGACACACCAGGGCCAAGTGCTGCAGTGGGTGACCAGGAGGACGAGGATGAGGAGAGCCAGCCAGGGCCGAGCAGGAAGAGGAGGAGGGAGGATGACCTCTTCAACCTCATCAAAGAGGACATGAGGCTGCAGAGGGAGACAGAGGAGAGGAGAGAGGGGATGGAGAGGCTCTTCTCTCTGCTGGAGAAAATTGCTAAATTATTTAAATTATTTACAATAATAAATAATGATTATAAAAGGGATAACCTCCTCCAGGGCAGACACCTCTGCAGACAGCCGGTCCCGCCACAGAGCACCACTGACAGCCTCCAGCCCGTTCTCCTCCTCATCCTCCGGCATGGCGTCCTGCAGCTCATCCTCTGGGGGCATGATGTCACCCACTCCCAGGCAAATGTTGTGCAGGACGGCACATGCTGTTATGACCTGCAATGTAAAAACCTTATTCATTAATTGTGATTCACTTCAGTAGCCTACTCAAAGGTAAAGTAGAATCCGTTTGTGTGATTACGTACCTGAGGCACAAAGGTGTGGTGCACCTCCAGCGCTTTAAGGAACATGGCCCGGAACCTGGTCTTCATCATTCCAAAGTCAAGCTCAATTATAGAGCGTGCCCTGGAATGATGGCCATTAAAGCGCTGGGCTCCCACACCTTGCACCGGCCGCTTGTAGGGAGAGTGGAGGCACGGGTACCCGCCGTCTGCAAGGATGAAGTGCCCTGGAGGAGGATAAACAGCCTGTCTGTACAGTGGGCTGTGCAGGAGTACTCTGGAGTCGGGCACAGACCCCGGCCAGCCCACGTACACGTCCAAAAGCGGCCCTGATGGTCACAAACTGCCTGCAGGATGATGGAGGCAAACAGTTTCCTGTTCAGGTAGCAGTGACCATCAGGGCCGCTTGGTTGCTTGATCCTGACATGGCAGCCGTCGATTGCTCCAGCAGCCTTTAAAAAGGCTCTGTGTGGACAATACGGTGGACAGTGGAATGAGGCATCCCAAACACCCTTGAGACCACCCTGTATGATGCCCCACTCGCCAGCCAGAAGAGGAACACCAAGGTCTCTATTGTGGCACTCCATCCATGTCTCCGATCCTGGTGGAGAAGGTTCAGCAGCACTGCCAGGGAGTCTCTGCTCAGCCTGAAGTCCTGCCTGGTGTCACCCTGATTAAAACTATTTTGGAGTACAGGCACGGCCAGGTTGATCCTACTGTATAGGGGTCTGGTCTGGATTGGGAAAGGAGGGGAAGAACAGGAGAAGAAAAATGGTGAATTAAACAATAGCTACATAATTTTAATTAATAAGATAATTATTAGTTATAATTCCAGTTAAGTAATTCCAAGATAATTCTAGTTCATTTTAGAGCTTTGATAGATAATGCTAAACCTGTTTATCAATCCACTTATCAGTCTATCTAGGCTTCGCAATCTAGTTTTGGTGATTCATGACAAAATAATATTAAATTATGGTCAGGGTTCTTTAACTATTAATGAATTGTTCAGGTTATATGGCATTATGTGCCGATCTACAGTTTATATGTCTAGCATTAACGTAATGTATTGGTATGTTAATTACCCCTAACTGTTAACTAGCTAATAATGATAACATAATGATAACATTACTGTGGGTTAAAATAACAGGTTTACCTCTCGGTCCCCTCTTAACCGCAGATATACTAGCCATTGGAGACTGAGCCAGGGGACACAGAGCCGCTTCTCCCCTTCCTCCAGCAACATTGTTATTAAAAATAAAATTAAAAATGTGTCCATGTCTAACTTTTTATTTCTTCTTTCTTCTGTTTCTCTTATACTTGAACAGCTGGTGATGCAGCTGGTGACGCAACCAGGAAATGCTTCGAAGGCTAGACCGTCTCATTTAACAACGGTTGATGCATCCTTTGGAGGTTGCTTCGAAGGATGCAGCCCCTGAATTGGGACACAGCTATTGTCTCATTGAAGCCCAGTAAATATGATGTAATCTTTCTGAGAAAAGTAATGTTATAATGGTTATTATCCAAATACCAGGAAAGCTGTAGACTCAGGGTCTTATTCTAGTGGAGCTAAGATGGAGCGTAAGGTTGACAGGCTGATCATTGCATCATCAGAAGTGGTGAAGAAAGAGGTGAGCCTGAAGACAAAGCTCTCCATTTACAATCAGTCTAGGTTTCAGCCCTCATATATGGTCACAAGCTTTGGGTAGTGACTGAGAGAATAACACAATGGATACAAGCGGCTGAAATGAGTTTCCTACGTAGGGTGTCTGGGCTCAGTCTTAGGGTTGGGAGTTTAGACATCTGCAGGAAAGTGGAGCTGCTGGTCTTTTGCATTGAAAGGAGCCAGCTGAAGTGGTTTGGGTACCTTGTTATGATGTCTCCAGGACACATCCCTCAAGTCTTCTGGGCATGTCCAACTGGTAGGAGACCACAGGACAGGACCTAAAACATCAAAAGTATGGGAGCATTTCATGCTGAACATGGCAAAGTAAAGGATCACCTGCAAGAATTGGATGTATGGATGTATCATTTTGAGCATGTACACACATTATGTATGCACACAAAAAGTTTAATTTATAGAAAGTGTATTTGCCAATATAATAGGATAGAATTGCTCTGTTTTTAGAAATATTTTACATTTTTATTTTAAAGACCAAAATTAATATTTAAAATTGACATTAGAGATGGCAACAATAACTGTCACGGTGAGTAGCCGCAGATGGACCCAAAAATGCAGACAGTCTCAGGAAACAGGCACTTTATTGGCCAAATCAGGAATAAACAACTCAAACAGAAAAACACAGGCCAAAAGAACACTGGCAAGAACTACACAGCACAAACACAGAGACTCGGACAAAACTGAACAGAAAACCAAAACCTATATAGACCTATATGGAGTAATCACTAACAGGACACAGGTGAGTGAAACAAGACAGGTGAAACACATGAGGAAATCAACCAAGGAAGGGGAAACACATGAAGTAATATTAACAAAATACAAAAGGGGAGAACAACTTTCCAAAATAAAACACAAACTAAAACAGGATGTGACAAATAACTGCAATAAGAAAATAAATGTATAGATACCTGAACAAACTCTGCTGTAAGGTTTTTAGACCTGAGATTTTGTAGCCCTGTTCTGAACTCTTTAAAGTTTCTAAAACCTCTACTTTATTGTTGTTGTTGTTTTTTTTCATTCATCTCTTGAACTTATGGCTACATCTTTCTATGACATTAGAGCTCACCTGAGAGTCTGAAGCTCACCTGTTTGCGTGTCTCTGTGCTGTTCAGGCTGCTGTTGACAGGATTTCTGAAGTAAAATGATGCCTACACATCCAAAAACAAATCAGTTGGATAAACTGCAGCTAATTTACCTTATAAATAATCAATGTTATCATGACATGTGCACAATAATTACTCATCCACTATTTGAGAAGGGATGGGGTTCTATATGTACCCTAATAATATCGAAGGAGATACATGTTTGGATTGAATACAATACATTCTTATGAAATAAGCTCAGCTGCTATTTACACTTCAGTTCCTCTTTAAAAAAGGACCTGATGTCTTGATTCGCTTTGGGAGGAATTTTCGCCTACAGTAATAAAGTTCTTTATTTAAATGACATGTCAGAGCTAACAAGCACGTAATGCCTGGAATTTAAATATGATGTCAGTTCTGTCCATTGAAACATTTCAATTTTTATTTTATTTTTTTATTTCTGTTACATATCATTTAGAAATACTAACCATTTCAGTTTAACCACTGTTCATTCATCACTAATTCTGCTGCTGGGGTACAGCTAGTTGACAGCATGAAGTTGGGGGTTGCCAGATCATGAAGTCATCTATCCCCCATATCTATTTTGTTTCACTCGTGATCATAATTACTGACTTCTTGCAAAATATAAACCTGGCAACTCTGCAGAGATCTTATTAGTAACATTATGAGTGGTTAAAATTGGTAGGGACAATTCAGCAAGAACATGACATTAGTAGTGGCATGTCCCCACTGTCCATATCCATCGCTCTATGTTGCAAGCTTTAAAAAATGCCATACCCAAGACCCTACTGTAAAACAGTGCTTGAATAAGATGATGCAGCGTTATGGCATTCTTGGCCTTCTGGTTGTTGTTGCATGAGTCAGAGCAGGGATTCCTGAGAGGCTTTGGTGATGTAGAGTCAAGAAAGAAATGTAATGTTTTGAAAACCAGTTGTGTTCCAAGGATAAGTTCTGAGGACTCACAGATGGATTTAATCAACTGAAAGGAAAGACCTAAATGCTTCCTACTCCCTAATCGTAGCTCTGGTGGATGACATTATTTATTAGGATCAACAATTAATCTCACTCAGCACAGTCCAGAATCTGTAGTTTAGCCTTGTATTAGTTGAGCAATACACTCTAAAAACTGCTGGGTCATTTTAATAACCCAAATGCTGGGTTCAGACTGCTGGATTATAGGTTTGGTGAGTTTAACTTAACATTGGTTTAACTTGTGACCCAGCGCAATGGGTTAGAGGTGCAACCCCAGGTAGTTGCTCATCATTTGTTGCGGTCTGCCATTTTTTTGCTGACTGAGACCTGTCTTTGAATTCTCTTTGCTCCAGCATGAAGTAGCAAACGGTAAGACAGTAAAACTGTATTATAATCAATGCAATATTTAAATGTTCATGAGCTATTGAATAGCGCTTTAAAGTTTTACACAACAGCTAGCTCACACTAGCTTACACTACTACTACTACATACTGCTATTGTGACTTCCTGTTTACATAGTTTATTGCCTTGGATTGGACGGAGCAGCGTATATGTGACACATTTTCATTCAGACTATAACACATTTATTTTAGAGCTGATAATTAATTGATTTTTTTGGTTTTACAGCTGTGTTTTCGGGTGACAAAGTTGAGTCTTCTGACTTTTTTTTTTTAAATGCTCAAAATAGAAGCAGCCAACACTGAAATATCCTGACCTTTAAGCCCTACTATGAGCCACGCCCACTGACTGTATATAAATATGGATGACCCATCTCCATGTCCTACCGCTATGTAAAAGTGAAGCCATCATGCTTGTGTGACATAGGCCTCCCACCACCTGATGGAGGTTTTCATGATGTCACACCCCCTTTTTTTATATAATCAAATAACTAATTTAAAAAACAACATTTTCAGAACAATGAGCACTTGCCCAAATATCAATGTGATAAGAACTACCTAAAAAGACAGAAACCTTTGACCATTTCATGTTTTTAGTTTGACTCATGTCCCATCCTCTAACATGGAGGAGACAGGATTTATGACCTGTATTGCATGGGGATGATCTAGATGTTTTGGTTTCACTATTGGGGAGGTGTCATGACTCCATCGTTATATATAGTCAATGGTCACAAAGCAGGTATATTCCAGTCTGGAATCTAAAGATTACATTCTTGACAGATAGTCTTAGGTCAGTGGTCTCCAACCTTGCTCCTGTAGAGCTGCTACCCTGCATGTTTTAGGTATCTCCCCACTCTACCTCATTATCAAGCAACTGAAGCTTGTCAAGGGCTTGATAATGAGTTCATTATTAGTATAAGGTGTGTTAGAGTGGGGAAATACCTAAAACATGCAGGGCAGTAGCTCTCCAGGAGCAGGGTTGGAGACCACTGCCTTAGGTGTTTCGTTATACAAAGGTTGTACTGGTCCAGCACTGTTTTTATGGACACTGAAGTCCCTAATTGCCACATGGAATGATTGATTTAGTTCACATTTAAATGAGACATTTAATAAAATGGTTATCATAAACATGATCATTAAAAATATCAATTTATAATTCTGATGTGTTCTTAAGCGACAAATGAGTTAGTGGACCTTACATTTCATTTATCTGTAAACTGATTTATAGCTTGGCTTAAGGCAAAGTCATATCCATTCATCTGCTGGTCCAACACTTTGAGCATTCATGATCCCCAGAAGATTAATCTTGTAAAGACTTTAATGATCTGCTGATCCGCTGACTATCCATAGTATCCATGTGTTTTGTACTGTACTGTCATGGTTCTGTCACAGTCTGGCGTTGTGTCCCTCTACCAGTCCACCAGAAGCCTTCACACTTATCTCCCTGTTTGTTAAAACTGGACTGAGAAGGACAGATAAAAGAGGTTGCAAATTATATTTAAGGACCACTTGAGATACTGTTGCTTGCTTCATTGAAAGTGCATAAGTGAAACTCTGAGGAACAGTTGTCTTCCAGTCCAATTTATGTTGTTGCATGCAGCTTTAATATGCAGGCCATATTTATTGGTTCATATTTATGTCAACAGCAATGTATTTCTTTATGGTGAAGTTTCTTAGGTTTGCAATGTACTGTCAAAGTGTATTTATTATGTTTACTCAGTGTGACTTGTGCACTTATTTTAGTTATATTTATGGAATTCTGTGGTAGTTTGATGCATTTAGGTTTATGTATTAAGAGGATTGTATATTGTAGATTTTTTTATTTGTTAAGGTTCTGTTTTGATGCATCTTAAGCCCTGAGCATCAATTGTCATTTGTGTTTTCCCCAGCCTGCTTTTCCCTCCACACCTGCCCTGCATTCAGCCACATTAACCCAGTCATTTCCACAGCCAATCAGTAGGCTACTGTAGAATTTTGCCTTGCCTTCACTCCCAACTCTAAATAAAAGTAATTATTCAGTTCTTGGACCTGATGTCTCCTGCTCCACTACTTCTAACATGTACAGGGTATCGTAAAACTATCTGGAGTCATCTGCAGGACAAACTCTTTGATTAATCTATTTCTATTTTAAGATATAATCCTTTTCATGAAGTCAAACTTGGGAACTGATATTATCAATGGTCTGAAATTGTTCAGCATTAACTATCTAATGTCTATAATGTATTACATATTCAGTAATGACCTCTACATTTAGTAATTTTTATTAGTGGTGGTGTCCACCATTCCTGCACTGGATTCAAATTGCCTTCACATTAGGGGTGGGCAGATTGATGCCAAAATATGGATACAACAGATACTACATCTCTTTTATAAAGATAGATTCTACCGTTAATGGGGTCGATACAAGTTCCAGTTTTAGTCTCTCCTATGTAGATCTCCCATTTTACCAAAGAGGAGAACTATCTGTGCACACAATGTTCCATTGTCCTGAACGCATTTTGGTGCACGCACTCTTCACTTCTACACTGCTGTTGTCATGGTCACTCAAACAACGGACATGTAAGCTGCACATGAGCAGTGCACGCCCTGACAGCTGTCCTGAGTGTTAATATGCATGTGATTAAGTCATTAACGGTTAAAAGCAAAAGAAATAACGAAATAAATGGGGTTCACAGATGATGATGCCAGAATTCTGGGACCTGTTCTATAAAACTGTGCTAGCTGTTACTATGGTAACCACTGGTGTAACCAAACCAGCGACGGCTGATATTAAGAATTAAGGATTCCAACTTTAAGGAAACCTTTCCATATATGAAATTTATTGAGAAGAGATTATTGCAGAAGGATAATTTAAAACACAATTTGTTTAACAGCAGTTGCAATATATCTTATTTGAAAATTTTACTCTCAGGCTATTTGGTACTTGATCATTGTGCTTTTTCAATTACAGTACTGTATCCAATTGGTCAAGTGGGTGTTCAGCTGGTACAGTGTATACAATATGTAAAATGTCTCTTAATGACAATTTTCCATCATATTAAATGTTT
Organism: Scomber scombrus; assembly: GCF_963691925.1. Lineage (NCBI taxonomy): Eukaryota > Metazoa > Chordata > Actinopteri > Scombriformes > Scombridae > Scomber > Scomber scombrus. The sequence continues at coordinate 3,832,144 of NC_084989.1, forward strand.
TTCTTTTCCATGACACATCTATAGAGTGAGTAGAGGCTTCGATGCAGTCTCAGAAACACTGATGAGAGAATACATTAGATTGGCTTGAAAGCGAGTGTAACAAGATCAATTCATGCTACTAAGGTTAATTTGTGCAAAATCATTTTTTCCTCCTGCAATTTCTTCAGATTTCATAATTTGTGTGAACTTGCTTCGGGGCTGCTCCTTCATTTGATACTGTGTACCCCCACTGCACCAAATGCGGCTTCCTATGGCTTCGTTTATAGACGACAAGGAGTCAAGTAGAGGATCTACTGAGGGTACATGATGTCTCCTGTTCTCGTGAAATGATAATTCTTCCAAAAAGAGGCTTTAATGCATTTCTGCTGCTTGCATGAGTTTGTGAGTCACTGCCTCTTGTATATGTGTGTGTGTGTGTGTGTGTGAGTGTGTGTGTGAATGTTATGCAGTGTCTCGCAGATTGTGTGTTTTTCTGTCAGTTTTAGTGTTTGAAAGCAGGATGGCTACAGAAGCCATTGTGTGATCACAGCAGGGTATGAGAGGGCAGGCAGCACAGCAAGGAGACAAAGCAGCCTCATTAATCCCCGCTAAAAGAAGGTTAGCCTGTATATCGCTGCAACAGAGATGCTTCAGCTATTGTATCAGTTCACAGCACAAGAGTGGCTCACAACCTCTTAGAATCCTTTTCAGACTATTTTTTTTCTTAATTCGTTCTTGTGAGGTCTCCACTTTCTCTTTTCACAGTCTTTACATTGTGTCACTCAGGTAAAAATGCTGAATGTCTCAGGATACAAAGAGAAATCATAAATGTGACAGCCGGTAACTCTGAGATTAATTCCAGTTGTATTTTCAAAACTGCATGAGACCTGCTCTCCAGTGAATGAATGGCAAGTTTCTTACAAATTACAAACGTGTTGCTGTCTAGACTGACATCTGAATTATACATTTAAGCTGCTCTGAAAGCCTTTTAATTCAGGCTATTGGATCATTATTTCCCCATACAAGGTCTCGCAATATGTCGAGATGTCTTATAAAATTACAAAGAAAGGAAAATAAAAAAATATTCCAAACTGGAAAAGGTACCTACTTACATACTTACACACATACCTTCATACATACATCCACACACCTTTTTAAATCTTGGTCTAATAACAATACCCCACATGTACATTTACACCTATTGAAAAGGGTTCGTAGACTTTCAAGCAGCACTGTAAAATAGATTCAGTTTTCAAGGCAATTTATTTTCAGACACTCAGTTACTGATATATTTCAATTGGTCACTAAACTGGCTCTCAACAATATTCTTGTCCTTGTAGGAAACCAGTAAAGCTGAGTTGAAAGACATACACTGTACATTTCTCCACGGTGGTCATAATAAAGGAATATCTTATCTTATTTCATATCATTATTGCAATATATATATATAACAAAGACTTATTCAGCATTTATCAACATAGCAGAATATACTTCAGATAATGCAAGGATTTAATGAACTGAAGAAGCTTTTTGTAAAGCGTAAAGCATCTGTTGACAGCAAATAAATACTTTATTGATGATTTATTTGAATGTTATTGACTTGTTTGGAAATCTGATATTAGAGCTTCAAATTCATTATTTTATGTCAGCCCAGCGTGGCAGAGATTCACCTCTCTATTACAACAAGGCTACCCGCTTGAAGGTGTGAAAATTAAGTTCAATCTAATCTAATTTAAAATAAAGGAAAGGCCAAGCAGCCATCAGCAGCCATTAATCATAGAATGTAAGCGGAAGTGAGCATTCCAAATCTGTTTCAGTGTTTGTATTACAATGTAGGCTACATGATGGCCATAAACAGATTATCAGCAAGAATGTTTATCAGATGCATTTTGATAGAAATGCCTGAGAGCGATTCATTTACATGACAAATTGATAGTGGACAATTCCGGAAGGAAAGCAGGAAACACTTTTTCTTACACTGCATAAATATCACATTAACATGTGTATGTGTGTTTAAATAGGTGTAGTTCTGATGTAAAAACCCTATACTGTGTGCCCTTGTTTGACTAATCTGCTTAATTCAATGCAGTTTTTGCAGCTGGTCATAAAAGAAGTTCAGTGCACCAACCGTCATTGTGCAATGGTCTCATGATGTTTTATTATGGGGTATATATGTATACAATCTGTGTTACGTGTAATGTGTTTTTACCATTAGTGCAATATTTTGTTATGTGCAATTTATTTTTGATTGAAACAGCTGGTGTTGTTTTGTTCATATGTAGTTTGTTTTACTGTAACTGTGGAGGCATTTATGCATGCAGCATTGAGTCATGGACAATAAAGTGTATTGCATTGTATCGTATCATATCGCATCGTATTGTGTCGTACTGTATCGCATTGTATTTTATTGTATTGTATCGTATTGTATCGTATTGTATCTTATTGTATCATCATATCATATATCACTGTCACCAGACCTGGAAGTATGCAAGGTGGAACCACAGGATCATGCATCTCTTTGCAGTATGATCCGGATCAATGTAGATTGCTACTGGTGCTTGCTATTGGGAATGGTCACACCACAAGAAAAAATACAACACACTGCACCAAAGATTTCCCACTATGGGAGTGTGAAATATGAAGATTGTGGTAGACTGCATCAATGAAAACTGTTTCTGTTTGCCAGTGGACCCATTTGTTAGGTGATAGGCGTAATTTGTGGCATTTGTGAATATGTAAGAATAAGAATAGCCTAATAATGGTTTCACTTTATTTTACGGTACAATAAAAAGTACTGTAAAAAGTAATACATTGTGTTGTGATCAGACACCACATTTAATGCTAACAAGATGGTACTATCATAACTTTAGACAGTATGATATTAAATGATATACAGTATAGATCTGCTCTTGCTACCTGACAGGTAAGCTCACTTAATAAGAATGTTCTGTAGTCAATCCACACCCTTATCTTTTGGAGTGGAATGAAAAGTAATACAAATAGAAGTTTTCCAGATAATTATAGGACAGATGTGAGCATCACTGTTGCTCTGTCATAAAACTCTTGAATTGTGTTTCCCAAATCCACAAACTGAAAGAAGGGCAGGACCTCAGATAGGTTGATCAGGTACATCACAACAGCACTAGTTGTATACCAGAGTGGAGTAAAAATAACACAGATAATCACCATCTAGTTAAATATTGTGTTAACTGTAGATCTGAACTATAAAAGAACCACAACAACTTTCTTCATTTCAACCACACAACAATTATGAACAGTGTTGAAATGTGGTGCGAGTGAAAGAGAGAGTGGGGGTGTGTGCGTGGTATCATTTGCTGTATGTGCAATAGCAAGGTTAATTGGGTATTTGAATAGGAGGTAGAGAGGTGACAATGTGTATATTATTTGGCTGTTCAGCTGCCTTAATGACTGACCCCAACGTACGCAAACACAAAGTCACTGAAGAAAAATTACACAAGTTTATTTAGAATCTGGGGGCGGAATGAAAATATTGTGTTTTCAAGCTTAATTTTTGGAGTTTGTCTAAAATGATGCACAAGACATCGATAATATTTCCATATGATGTAACCATAAAACATACAGTATGCCTATTTAGTTTCCAGCTTCCACTGGTTCAAGACTGATATACAGTGAAGAATTGTGTGTGACTTTATCTGCTGTTAACGAGGCATCTACTGGACACATAAAGCAGCCTAGACTACTTTTGCCAATTTCATGCGGTGATCCCCCAGTAATTGTGTAATTGAAAGAGAGAGAGAGAGAGACGCTGTGAACATTTACAAAGGAGTTACAGCAAGCAGTGTAACTTCATTGATTATTTAAATCCTAATTTAATAGAGTTTAAATTCCAGCTGTGCTCAAGTATACACATCCTCACTTTTAATTATGGCATTAAAACTTTAGAGGCTGGAGAGAGAAGGTGCTCCACTCATGCTTCCCAGCCAGTGCAAGTCTAAGTGGGGCTTCTGCCTTCTGTGCACCCAGCAGAGAAACAAGCTCAACTTTATGTTACACATCTTACTTTAGTATATTTAACTTTGTTTGCAGAAGAGCTGTTTGAGTAAAGCATCAGCTGAAATGAAAAATCTATCTTCAGGTCATAAATGTATGCTCAAGGACCTCATGTGTTTGTGGTGATTCACACATTTTGAAAAACCTATTTCATAGCACCATTGACTGCTGACTCCTCAATCCTCTTAACAGGCCGGTAGGAGTAGCAAGTGATCAACAACTGCTTCAGATTGGTGCTACCATTTTACTGTCTTTCTTATAAAAAAGGAATGACCCTGGCAAGTTTCAAATCTTTTGGGACTGTACCAGACCGAATAGAGAGTTTCAAAATATAACTGAGGAATAGTGAAATATGTTCTGCAAAGTCTTTCAGAAATCTGGCAGGCATTTCATCTAGACCAGTTGCTATAGAACATTGAAGATCTTTCTGAAGCTTTAACACTTTGTCCTGTGGAACCATAGAAAGGCCATATGAGTCCACTACCGCTCCCAATTGTGAATAGTATTTAAGTATTGATTTTCTATCATACCCATCAGATTGCCTGGCAGCCTTTCTGCTAGTTGTTTGGCTACAGATGTGAAAAAAGTATTAAACTTAACTGCAACCTTTGATCAATCAGAGAAAAGCTCACCATTGATGTTGAGACAGATATTATTTGCCTTAGTCCTGAGGCTTTTTACTGTACCCGGTTTGTTTCAGAGAAAGCCAAAGTTTCTTTGGGTTACTTTTGAGTTCAGTTATTTTATCACAGAAAAAAAGCCCTTTTTATTTTCTCTGATCATTGTTGGCACCATATTTCTCAGTGTCCTCTTGTGATTATCCAAGTGAACCTGATCTTTGGACTTCCTACAAACTAAAAGGTCTTTTTTTTCTCTTGTTAATAGCGTCTAGAATATCACTGTTCATCTATGATTTCGATATCTATTTCACTCTTATTATTTTAATAGAAGCATTCTTAGCCACCACCTTTTTAGAACAAACATTTGAAGTGCTCTCATGCTTTATTAACATTAGTACATATCACTGGAGACCAGTCTAATGAATAAAATCATCTCGACTGTAGTTCTTGACTGACCTTATTTTGATTGTATTGTGTTTCCTGACCTTTTGCTTTTTCCTTGTACAATAAATCAAGTGGTGTTACTCATGCTACAATTACCGGCCCCACTCTGGGAAATCATAGACTGATCAGAAACCACGACAAGATCGATAACATCTGCTTTTTCATTCAGTGCCGCCATCAGGTGCTTTGTTATATATCTGAACATTTACTGGATGGAAAGGCACATTTTGTTTACCGACATTAACAGTTTCCAAACTATCTGTCCTAAAGATTTTGGTAATCTACTAACTTTTCCTCTAATGCCATCATCAATATTTGTCCTTACAACTAAATACCTGCAAAATAAATTACATTCCAGTAAGCCTCAGCTGTACTGCGTTCAGTGCTATTAGCATACTAACAAATTATTACCTGCTAATATCAGCCTGGTTGCATTGTCATTGTGAGCATATAAGCATGCTGACATTAGCATTTGGTTCAAAGCATGTCTATGTTCAAGTACAGCCACACAGAACTGCTAGCATGGCTTGGCCTTGCTGAAGATCAGATCAGTCCAGGTTTAAAGAAAGGAAGAGGGGAAGAGAAACAGTATCTTCATCTGTTGCCTCAGCATGTGAGCAGAAACAGACTTTGAGGGTCCCAGGGTAACATAGATCTGGGCCCTCCTCACCATCTACTCTCTCACTTTTTCATTCGTACTTAACAGCAAGACCTGATTGTATCACATCTTTTCAGCAAGCTTTGCAATGCTTAATCGATCTGCTGCCAAGTTTTCTTATTTATATCTTGTAAGTGGAGGAACGTGCGCTGAGTTAACACACAGTTTCTACCTTACTGTACTTTCCTTCAAGATATCTGACATAGTTGTTACTGGAGCCAGATGCTGTTAAACAAAGCACTGTTACTACAGGTATCTAGCATTTTCAACAAGAGGATAAGTATGCTTGTTTCATTATCATTGCCATAATCACCACAGTCGCAAATGCGGCTACACTAAGTGCCGTAAGTGATGGAAGCAGCTTGTTCTTCAGCAACGGATTTACCAGCTGAATCATCTGTGGAGAGGAAAATAATGTTACCTTTGAGAATTATGTAATTAGGTTCTTACTTTAGAGAAGTTGCCTTGTGAGAGCAATTGTCTGTTGTATGCCCCGAGCATTTGCCTGGAGGTACTGTAGATATATGCCATAATATGTAACCTTGTATGTACATAAGGATATGGGAGCTGCATTCAGCTCTAGGTATGAAAAGAAGGGAGAACAGAGAGTAGCGGGGAAAAGTGGAGTCAAGAAGGAGATGGCTGAACGGAGCAAAAGATTCCAAATGAATTCCATACGACCTCTCTCTCTCTCTCTCTCTCCCTGTCTCTGTGTGCCTAGCTCGCTTTCTCAGAGCTCATTCACTTGATGACCTGTGGAGCCTCTGACAAGCAGCTACAAAATCTACCTTGATACGATCTGTTCCGTTCATACACAGTTCCCATCTGACGGCCTCAGCTGACTCCTACTTCTGCTGCAATATTTATCTCACTGGAGCGTATTTGCCATTCGTTTTGATCTTGAAAGACACAGTAATAAATAAATATATGTAGTGGAACAGTGCATAATGCATGGCAAAAAGAGTGGGTGGCATGGAGACTGAACCCCACTCAAAGGGGTACTTGAAGAAGATGAGATAATAGAGCGTGCACAGCTTAACACACACAGGCATGCCTGGCACAGACAGACAGACAGACATACAAACACACACACAAGCTGATTTATGCAGAGGTTTGGTGGCCTGTAGCATCTTCAGTGGCTTGTGTACCAGAGGATCAGCCATGTACTAAGTTAGAGCTGGTCCTATAGCAAGGAGATCAAAGACACACATATACACAAACCGCAATGATTTTTCCACTCCTACAAACTCCAATCCAGAAGTCACATGGAGGCGGTTGGGGTGGATTTTGAGCATACAAAGTGCAGGACTGTGGCACACGAGACAAGGATTGGCATCCTAGGTTGGTGTAACTCTTTGAGATTAAACATAGAAAATATATTAATCATTAGAAATCTGTTAATATGGTACATTGCACTGAAAGCCAGCAAAACATTAGCACTCATTATGAAATCTTGCGCTAACATCTTTAAAGTCAATATTTGTGCACATACCTCCTTCACATCAGAACTGGTAGTTGTTCTGCTAGTTGTTCACACACATACACATGGTTGCCTTTTCAAGCTGACATGGTGTATCACCAGTCTATTGTTTGCCTGTGATTATCAAACCCACTCATTTTCTATTTCTGCCATGCATTAACCTTTTGAAATCATAGCGTGTCCCTCAGACACACAGCCTTCCACTGACATCAGAGAGCAATGCAAACAACATAGTTGCCTCTTACCACTTGGGAACATATGGGGGTAATTTGTGTCACACTCAACTTCTCCTTTATCGTGCAGTACACGCTAATTTGTTTTGAGGCTGTTCTTCTGGGCTTGTAAAGGAACTGCATGACACAGATTATGGGAAGGACAGAGGAACATAGGATTGATGATTGGGTGCAAGAAAGAAAGGGAACACAGGCAGAGGAAATAGATTTCATAGTGAACACTAGGAGACAGGAAACAGGTAAATTGCAGAGGTAAAAATGTAGAAGCATTTTCTGAAAGAGGTATACAAAAGGTCTGAAAAATGAGATGCAGGACCAGTTATAGAGCAACCTGAGGAGTAATGACAGGAAAAAATAAAAGGCACAATTCTCTAAAGGGACACTAGTGGCTCCTACAGGCTACAACAGTAACTGCACTTGACCACACAAATGTGTTGGGTGAAACAAACAACAATAAACCTGCCATTGCAACTTGCCTGATGTATAGCAGTACAGTACAACAGATCATGTTTCAATTTTTTTTTTTAAACTCAAACCCATGGTGGAGTTAGAGGAAAAGTCCATGGATCATCAGCAGGATTCATCCTCTGGTGATCATAAATGTCTTTAACAAAATTCATGGCAATCCATCAAATTTTTGTCAAAATATTTCACTCTGAAACACAAAAAAAGTCCAGAGATTAGAATTAATTGTCTGTGCACCAATGAAGTCTGTGAATAATTTCACGACCGTCCGTTCACACAGTTGTTGAGATAGCTGTTAGTATGGCTAACAATGTGCTTCGAGATGTTGTATAAAGTACCAGTCAACGGTTTGGACACACTTTCCCATTCACATCAATGAGAAATTGGGTCCAAACTTTTGACTGGTACTATATATTGTCATTCAATAGTTGTTTAATCTTTATCTTTCTGCAAACCGTTCTAAAAAGCAGTTCATGATGTTCTAGGTTTCATCATGTTTTCATGTCTTTCTGTCAACCCTTGGTTCCCACCGCAATATAAAATTGATTGTAAAAAGAAACTTGCTTCAACGAAGTAATCTATCACAGTAATCTCACTGTCAGAGTCACATAATTGTTGTATGATAATGCAGTTGTTGGCACAGTTCAGTTTGAAAATAGCATATGTAGGCTGACATCTTTTCAAAAATGTGCAAACTCTTAAGGATTGGCTCAGAAATTGAAATTCAGTCACAAAATAAAAGTATGGCTGAAGGAGCTGGCGGACCATGCAAACAAAGATGATAGCCATCTTATAATAAAGATAGTCTGCTTGGAACAATTATGTGTGTCTGATGTGTTTTTTCCCGCAAAAAAAGTATAATGACCACTATAACCCTTTCAACTTTGCAATAAAATGGTCCACTAGTGCCTACATTGGTATTTTTTCTTATTGTGATGTCATTTCTTGGAGTAGAAACTTGTACCTAGAAATGGTAACAACCTAATCTAAAAAGTTTTGCAAGTCAATAAACCATTCCATAAGCTATTTGAACTATGTACATTTTTTAAAATATGCAAATTTTTATGAGCAGAGTGCAAGAATGTTTTACTGGTTTCATCTGTAATATTTATATTCCCCATGTGCCTACAGGTTATGTAAGTCAACAAACCTAAATGATTGTTGTAAGTATTGAAATTGTAATTTTACCTCACATTTGAATAACGAAACATACTAAGCATATTGATCTAAAATCATTCTGAATGTACAAACTTAATTGAACTATGTACATTCTTGAATTTTTATATGTATATTTTTATGAACAGGGTACAAAGTTGTTGTGTTAGCCATCATGGCAGTTTCCATCAACAATGAAACAGATGGGCACCCTGCAAACTCTGCACATGAACAGTGTACTTCTCCTACACATGTTGGTCCAGGGCCATTCCACACAGCTCAGCAGAAAGCAGCTCCTAGAAAGACTGCTGTGTCATGGTCTGCTCACATCTGATGGAACATAGCTGTTTGTGTAGCTTTGTGTATTTTTTAATGTGTTGTCTCATCCAGATTTTACTCATCCAAATTCTAGCCTTGGCGGCCACCATACACCCATCCACAGTCAGGTCCTGATAAGGGTGTTAGACAATCTTTCAAGCCGTTTGCAGAGGGCGGAGCCTGTGCAGCCCATTGTAATCCACTGTACCCTTCTCCCTGTCATTCACTGCTATGTATATTCCAAAAACACGACCAGTGCAAGTCAGTACAGTGTAGTAGAGGCCAACTGAACTACTGAACATTATCAACAACTCACCCACCTCAGTTCCACCATGGCTTAGAGAGGCACCCAGCAGACTGCAGCTCCTGAGGACGCAATTATGGACTGGTGTTGGGCGGGCTGCACAGAAGCAGAAGAGGGATTAACAGTCCAGTCTGTTAGCCAAGTTAAAAACTAACACAATGAGGCCAGCCATCCCATCACTCATTATGGTCAAAGTTCGCTCACTAGGTCACGAAAGGGATCTGATCTGACTGAGATTGAGCATTCATCAGGAGATGATGAACCGTTGTGTTTTTTCTGATGGAAACTTGGCTAAACAGCAATATGCCAGACTCGTGCTTGTTTGTGCAGATCAGAATCAGCTGTCTGATAAAATTCAAGGAAGTGGACTGCATATAATTATTTTAAATTAATGGTTTGTTATATATGTGACATAGGAAATCTTGCCTGATTGAATCTGCGTTTTTGAAACTGCCCTTGGTACACTGTAAAAATGATCAGCCACATAAGGATGCTCTGAAATGGAGGACTGAATGACATAAGTCTTAGAAGCTGGTCATCACAATGCAGCTGCTCCTATTGTCACAGCACAACAGACAGACTACAGCTCTTACAGAAAATCAAGTGGATGAGAAAATAAAAAGAAGGAAGATTTCCCTTGTGATCCGGCACCTGTTACAGTGCATATCCCTCGTTTTTACACGTGGCAGCTGAAACAAACGTCAAAGCGATGTCTTTTTCCTGGCTTAACTTTCCTGAAACCGTAACTGAAAATCATTAACTAAAAAGGCAGTATTGTGCGGAAGTCATTTATACATTTCATTGAGTAAATGCACCATAGCAATGGAATGGCCTACTCCATCTGCACAGCAGGTTAAAAGGAACCATTGAAAAGTTACTGCATTTAATTTAGCTTGGTGCTATGAATGATTTATTTGAAAGTCCCATTACAAGAGGAGAAAAAAGTGCTTTTTTTCTGAATGCCTGAAGAGTAGAGTGTGGGTTACAGGAAATTTTTTGTCCATTAGTCACCATACAATTCTGGAAAAAAAAGGATTAATTTTAGTGCGGTAATGAAACTACAGTCTCCCGAAAGACAAATTTATTTAGCCCTTTTTAAAATGTAAGAGAGATAAATGGTTTACTGTGTCAAAAATAATTGCCTGTATCATGAAAGTTCGTTCAGTTAAAGCAGGGTGTGTTTCCAACTATCACACTTGGCCCTTAGTTGTCGCTATCATAAGGCAATAGAGCTCTGCCACACCTTAGTTATCTCAGTGACAGATTTATGGGAGAGGAGTTTATGCAGAATCCAAACCCTCACACATACCTACTTCTTAGACCCAGTGATCATACCCTAACACTCTATGTTCTTTATGTAATTAAAATGGCAAGGTTGGGGCAACACCTTGGATACAAGCTGCCACCGACAAAGCTCAATGCTAAAGGCTGAACAGAAGAGTTTTAAACTGCAATTCCTGTGATGACCACTAGAAGTCTGTTCCAGAAAACAACTAATGGTTTGAGATAAAGCATGGACGCTGGACATGGTGCTGCCATACAGGCTATGTTCAAAATTGCATACTGATGTACTGCCTAGTAGCATACTGCCTACTAAGTAATCCATCAGTATACACTGCACACTGCTACTAAGTACACACATTTATTTGAATTCGAAAATGCCAATTCCAACTTTGGTGTTTCTCTTTCACATTGCAGTTTTGTAAAGATGAAAGAAACAAACCCTTCATAAAAAAACATTTTGGACTAGCTTTCTTCCCCTGCTTTTATATAACAAATATATGGGTGGGGTGTAATTTCAAAAAGGAATTCGAGGGAATTGATTCATCCAAAATGTGCTTAGTAAGCGTGGAGTCTCTGCAGTTTAAAGCTGCAAAAGAGTGGTTCCCATTTTTGAGGGCCAGAATCCTACCAAAGAGTCACAAGATAGATCTGAGGGTTCAGGAGATTATAGGAAAGCAAAGACTTAATTATGATCTTTGTTTGTTTTTTTGTTGTTCATTTGATCTCTTATGGCCTCTAATATTATTAAAATACAACAATCTAAGTGAGAACAATCACTTTTTGGCCTATGAAATCAATAGCTACTATAACTAACAATTTGGTTATGAGTGGTTATATATGATGTGATGATTGGATAAATGTATATTTAGGCAAAGTGATTATTTTGCAAGAAGAAATATTTTAATATATATTACTCAAACACTTAAACATACTGTGGGATTTTCTAGCATGGCAGATAACAGTTAACTTTTTGCAGCATGCTCCAGGTCATCATGACATGACAAGTAATGCTTATTTTTTTGGCAGGATACTGAAGCCATGGTTGTATAAGAGCTCCAGTAAAACGTCCAAGACTCAAGGCCATTGTTGATGTCATGTGTGAGCGGACTTCAGGGTCAGGGCAAATAAGCTCCACCTCGGATGGGTATATAATAATGCAAATCACAGACTGTCATTAAGTGCCTGGTCCACGGACCAGCCCCGGTTTACTAAATCTAATATTGCACTGAACTCTGCCTGACTAAGTGTCTTTTTGACTCTTGAGTTTTAAGTTTTAACTGACCCAAACAGAAGGTTTTTTCTGCAATAATACCTGGCATGTGCCAAGACATAGCTGAACAACACTGGCATGTAGGACAAAAGGTGGAATATGTTTTGTTTTAGTTTTTCATTGTTATTACATTTATTTGATATGGTTGAAGAATATTATCCTCTGTCAAGCTCAGCCCTGCATTTTAGTTTTGCTCATTAAAACACTGACTCCATGGAAATCATTTCATTTAAAGTTGAATATGAACTTTGAGATGTAATTTTTCATTTCATTAAAAACTGAAGCAGGTTTGTGATACCAAAATATACTCCTTAAGTTAATGGAAAGTAACAGCTCCAGTTGAGTATGACCTGTGACGTGATAAACAGCCAATTCAAAGCCAAGAGTGCTTTGCTAAACGTCAGTCATTGTTCAGTTCATTTGCGTGGGTTGATTTAGGTCTTGCTTGCAGATCAATGCTGCAGGCAGGAAGAAAGAGTGAAGAAAATACATCAACATTTTAAATGCATTCCCAAAGCCAAGCCTTCAATCTCACCCTGCCCTGTAGGGACGGCCAACCACGTCTCATCTCTATATCAATTGGTCGCTTTGCTCAGCTTTTGCCTCATTTACCTGCCCAAATTGCGGCAACCCTAGGTGGCATCTCATAAAACTATGTGATGGAAAGCACAGTCAAGTGCTGGACGTACGTGGTTGCCAAATCATAAGGTATTTTCTACAATTGTTGTCAGAGAGAGAAATAGATGCGATATTACCTCTGGCGCAGTTATGAAACTTAAATAGTATGCTGGCCTAAATTTGTATTCATAACCTGCTTCCCAAGCAAAGACATGAAACAGATACAACAGAGGACATAATTGAATATTTTTGGTCTCTGCCTTTCAAACAGATGAAATAATAGCAACACTGAGGGCCGAGGAAGGAGTTGAGGAGGCTAAATTCAATAGTGGGATTTTAATATCTGTGAGAGAGATACAGTAAACATGAACTGTGCCAGTTTTCAGAAGCTGCCTGTGTATAATTTCTTTAATGTGGCACTTAAAAGAGCTCAACTTCAAGAGGCTTTATAGGGGAAACACTGACAGCCTTCTGAAAATGAATGAAAGAACGAAGGGATGCTTTGCCAACAAATTTGAGCAAACTTAAGCCAGGGTTTCAGGCAAATGTTGCAGATAGAGATCAATTCATTTGCCAAGACTGTTTTTCTCTCTCTCATTTGCTTTGATGGGTTATTTTGCAACCATACTGTGCACAATACCAGTGTGGAGAGAGACTGGAACGACTCCAGGAAAATAAGAAGCTATGGAGTTGATATGAAATGCGCCGTCAAATGGGGCTGGACATGTCAGGGTAAATGTCAGTGGTCTCTATTTCTGTAACATTTAGGGGGTTCACTGTTCGTAATCATTGAGGTTAAGGGTAATATGAACTTGTTTGAACCTTGAAGGGAAATTGTGACCACTTTTAACCTGATGATCTACCAACGGTTAAAAAAGAATGGATGTAACGCTTCTTGTCCAAGAGAAAATGGGATTTGAAACAAGAAAGTTCATTTTTCAGTCACTAATCTCGTAATACAATGGTTCTCAACTTTGAGCCACAAAGGCATTATGAAGTGGGGAACAATGTAGAAGGAAATGTGGAGCGGATCTGAAGTTAAATGATTCTGAGCAATACTGTCAGGATTGACATCTATTAAGATTTATTCAGACAGCAGAATGGCATGATTAAAAGATGGGCAGATTGACTAAAAATATATATAATTCTCATTGAGCAAACATGACAACATGATCAAACCTATCTTGTTCTGTCGGTATAGTGGAGAGAGTTACATCTTTGGCAATTGACTTCTCCTCAGGCTCTAACATGAGGTTGACAGTTTTGACTATCTTATGATGTTTGGTACCACTGTTGAGGATTCCAAGAGGATGAATCCAACTGACCTTTACTTTACCCAGTGAATTATGTTAATGTGTAACGGATGGATTGGTTGGATGGACGTTTGTACAGACATTTATGGTTCTCACATGATTAATTCTACTATTTTGTCACTCCACCAAGATTGTGGTTCTGAGTAAAATGGCTCGCCAGCTATCGGATGGATTGTCATCTCCACAGGAAGTATTGTAATAGCTGTCCAAGCCAATAATGACCAAATACCTGCAAAACATTTCCATAAACCTCATTTTAAATGAGCAACTATTAGTTAAAATGGTAAACTAAGATGGTGATCATTGCAAGCATTGCCTGTTATAACATTAGGGTGTCAACATATTCAGACTGATAGTCTTGTTCATTTACACATCAGTAACTCATTCCATGTGAAATTTTTTTTTTTTTGTTACAGTTTTTTATTTAGTTTTAGTCAGTCTTTTGACTAAAATGTCACTTATTTTTAGTCATAATTTAGTCATTGTTTTAGTTTTAGTCTAGTTTTAGTTGACTTACTATCATAAGATTATAGTTGACTAAATCTACAGTATATTTAGTAAATTTAAATATTATAAAGTTTTTCTTGAATTTCATTATCAATGTCATTATTACTACTAGACAAACAAATCCTATATTTAGCTGTTATGGAATGGTAGTAAGATTTGAATGTTTACCTGGCTTGGCCTGCAAATGTCGCTTCAAGTTTGTTGTGTTTTTACCAGTGATAGTCGCTCCACACGGTTTTCATTAGAAACACAGTGCATGGCTGCCAGTGCTATTTGCACCATCTTCCCGGGGGTATATCATATGTGTGGTTCACCTCCTTATGGTGAATGTGATTAGTTCTGATTGGATCTCTTAGGAAGAGCCCTGCCTCTTCCTAACTCGTCTCTGCCTTCTGATTGGATCTCATCTCTGGCAAACATTTTGGTCTCGTTTTTATTTGTTGACAAAAGTGTCAATACATTTCGTCTTAGTTTTTGTACTCATGCATTAGTTGTTTTTTAAATCATTGTCTCGTTTTCTGCAGAAAAAAAAGGTTGTTGACGAAAAATATAACGAATATTATTCGTCAGCAAATTGAACACTGGATTAAAGTCATGCCCAACTTGCCTTATATAATACTTTAAGAACTTAAATGAACGGTTGGGTGAAATAATTGGTTTCTGCTTCTAAAGAAAAATATTTGAGCTCCTTACACAGTATTAGATGTGTGTATTTCACATGTGCTGTAAGGTGGTGTACTGGTCTTTCACAACAAGAATATCAACAATAGCGTCCACTCAAATGAAAAAAAACATGCCATTTTTGACCACTGGTAGTGGACAGATCTATAGAAATCTAGCAACTATTGAGTGTATAGCCATAGCTGCTCTGACAACAAGAAATATGGTTGACATGAGGTGAAATGGTTCTTTAAATGACTCCTGCAGTTATTGTGAAATGCACATATTGTGCTGAAATGCTGCAGTCCTCTTCATTTGGACTTGCAAAGCATTTTCTATTGGTTCATAAAACATTCATATGATTCAGCAAAATATAGTCTGAAAACAAATATATAGCGGAGGAAGCATGCACAGTGACAATATTTTTTCTCAGCCAAAGTAACCCAGACCTCCTCTTGACCTCAGTTTAGCAAAAGAAAGAGCACCACAACTGAGAAAATAACTGCTGTGGTTCAAAAGTCTGATTAAAAATTTTGTCTGATGAAATCAGCCTTATTTATTCGCTGCGCCAGAGGCTACGCATGATTGGCTGACAACTAGCATCAAGCTGTACTTGATTAGTCATGTCTGATGAGCTTCTTCCCGCTCATGTGGGGGTGTGTGCTGTTGATTTGGGCTGATGAGACTTAATCATGCTAATCAATGGGCTTGAAGAGAGGGGGGGTAAGGGGGTACATGGAGTTGAAAGATAGAAAAAAAATACAGTCTCTCAGTAGCTGGAGTGGGTTTCCTGCCAAGAATCAACTGTATTCAAATAGTTCATGTTATGCAATGTGTTGATAAAGTGATTTTTTTTGGTCCAATTATTCCATCAATATTGTTAATGTAATCTTTCATTTTTTCACTCCAGTCTGGCAAATTGATTCAAGGATATCCAACAGTTGTCATTACACTGCTAAAGCTGAGATATACATTAGGTCACACTGTCACCCCAACTGCACTGTTTTACTCAGCACTCCTCTCACTTGCATTCCTCTATTTAAGACACTAAATTAGTATAAGCAAGATGCCATTCCATGTACTCGGAGGAACCCCATTGGGTAAAATTTACCCATTTTAATAAAATATTCATATCCCCCAGTCTTTGACTTTCACTATAATAATGTTGAAAAGCACCCACTGTTGTTAAAAAATAAAAAGTGAAGATAAATCAAGATTAAAAACAGGGACATTTGTATCTGTAACAACCACCCGGTAACATTTACCCGTAAATGAAAGGCATTTATTTCTTCAGGGTTAATGTTGAAAACATTCTCGGCAACAGCAATCACAGGAATGTGTGATCAGACAACTATGCCAAGTCATAATTAAATGATTAAAAGAGCAGAGGAGAATGACCTGTAAAAAAACATTTGCTAAGTGCCTGAAGTGCAGGAAAGCTGTGTTTGGGAAATGAAATCAAGATGCTAAAGTCTGCTCAGAGTGTGTTTGAGGGACATGTATAATTACATGTGTTCAAATGAATATTTAGCCAATTCAAATGTTCCTTGTGTGAAAAGCCTATCTTTAGATAATTGATTAATCATTAGGGCCTGAGCACCAAGTAGTGTGAAGGCCATTAAAAATGTCATATTTTATGGGTTGCAGAAACGGGCGTAGCAAAATGGCTCTACAGCGCCCCCTAGGAAATTAAGTAAATGGAGCCCCTCGGTCCAGATCAACGTAGACGATCGAAATTGGGTATGCATATGTATCATGTAAAGGCGTTTAAAGGCGTCTCTTGGAACCATGCCCTATGTTCAACAGGAAGTCAGTCATTTTGATTAGAATTTTCGATTTTGGTGCCATTTTTGCCATTTCCACAGCTCGTTTGTTTTTGTCTTGCCATGTTAAAGTTAATTGTTTATAGTTGTTGCCTTACTATTACTCTAAAACTAAAGGATCAAAACACAACTCAGCAGGGAGGATTTCTGCAGAAGAACCGGAGCCTCGGGAATGAGCTTAGAATGGTACTCCATTATATAAAAAAAAGGCGTGATGTAAAAAACTCATTTTGCAACTTTACACATGCCTTTGTGAAGACAACGCCTTAATACAATGACGGAGTCCATTTTTTTTGTATTAGAAATGTAGTAGCCTGGCACATGCATAATTGTACCTATTGGTGGTTTGGGGTAAATAGCGACTCCTGGTGGTTCTAGTGTTACATATTAAAAAGTTAAGGGCAGAGAGTTCTTGATCCTTGTTCCACTCCTGCATGCTGCTGGGATCTATAACATACATTGTCTGGGCAATCAATGCATGTGTTGAACATGCAATTAATGTTGATGAAAGAGCATGCAACACCATTGTAGCTCAGTGATATTTGCATAACCCCAGTTCTGGGAGTAGTATGAGATGGTGCCTCACTGCTGAAATGCTTCAAAGCATTGATTCCACTGTGCCAACCCTGAGTGGTGCAGGAACCTCCTCACATCCCATGAGAACTTCTCACTTTGCTAATTAGACACAATCCTCTTGAAACAGAATATCGGGGCCTGTTATAATGAGGGGAGGGATCCTTCAAATGTCAGTCAGAGGGGTATTATTTAAAGAGAGGAAATCATTTTTGATGGAAGGGGTGAAACTGTTCAGGAATTTGACAGTTTTATTGGTTAAATTATTTATCTAGGCCTACAAATGTTTGATGTAACCATTTAAATTCCAGGAGGTAAAAGTTACAGAATTTTAATATTGAAAACCTTAATGATGTCATCATGGGACGTATAAGATCCATTTGGAGGTTGAGTCATACTATGAATTAAAAGTCAGGATAATTCAACCTCTGCTGCTTATTTAATCTCTTTTTTTAAGAAATCTGTTTCTTGTGAGTCCAACAACTTTAAGGAAAGTGCAGGACTACATTATAGGAAGAACCCCTTAAAAGAAGATAGAAATTAAAAAAAAAAAAAAAAAAAAAAAAGAAAAAAAAACCTCTTCTTCTTCGTAATTTCTCATGGCAAATGTCAATATAACATTTTTTTTTCAGAAAAGTTTTTTTCTTTTGCAAATGTGACTTGACTTTGTTGCTAGTATTTTGGTAATTGTTGCAAATAAATGGTAAAGGTTTATCTAGCTAAACATATTCAGTCGTAATAATGGAATTTACAGTTCTCGAACCTGTTATCTTTAAGAATTACTCTGACAAGTAAAAACGAAAAGTTAAAACCAATGATTGGTTATCGATTATTAATAGGGCTAAAATGTCAAAGATGTGGAGCATAAATGTCAGCAAAATTCACGTTAAATTTCAATCTGTTATTATCAACCCTTTAAACCCTCGGGTGTTTTTGACTGTTTTTAATTTTCCTTTAATTAGAGCATTTTTGAACAGTCACCAAGACATCCAATAGTTTTTTTTGGGGGGGGGGTTTCAGGACTTGTTAAGCTATTTAGAAATAACGGAGTTTTGCATGTCATCAGTATTTTCACATTTATAAATTCCCCATCAGTCATTAACACATGTTTGATTAATCTTATGGAGAAAAGACTTTCACAATCACTTTTTTATGGTCCAGGAGAACATTGTATAGAATAAGAAGAATATGTTTAGAATATGTAAGAAAATGTTTTGATTGTTTTAATAAACACAGGTCAAACTTGTACAGTTGTATATATAAAAATGTCCAGAGAAAAGGACAATGGGCGTGAGGGATTATCCTATGGGGGCATGGAAAATGTCATACAGTCATTTTTAGGATACGTTGTCATGGATTAAAGTGTTTTACTGTGAACTGACTATGATGATCAATCCAAATGTAAATGAATGTGATGCATTTGTTTCCTTCATGTTGAGGGGAATAAAGAAATATGGTGCCTCTTTGATAACTTTGATCACTGATACGTCTAAAGAAGTGAATATCAAGGAAAATAATTGACATTTTGTAACTGTTGCAGCTGGATCTATCACTTCATAGTTATTTTAATTATGTGCCTCTGTTATAACCAGGATAAAATGTTGCATGTTGTATTGAAATAAACACTTAACCACACTATAGAGATGCTGCCATTGAAATTCGGTGTTATTCATCATGTGAAAAAGACATGGATGTATTAGCACTTTTTTTCCCAACACATCACAATCTTCACATCTTCCACAGCTTCATATTTGGAGCCTACAGGTAAATATTTTATGAAACTGTAACAGATAATGTGTCTGGGAAAGAGCATCAAAGCATCAGTCCTGAGTGAGGCTTTGTCAGTGAAGCATTACTAATATATGATGTGATATTATCTAGATATTTGATGGGCTAAGTAGTCGTATTATTTTGCTCATCAACCTGCACAATGCATTCATTACATGTATACAGGAGATTTTCAGCTCCTTTTGAAACATAAACTCAACATAAAGGAACAACACCTGTCCTTTAAAGCATCTGAGGTTCTGTATATTAAGATTTCTGGTTGTTATATATGAATATTTGAGGTGTGTTCATTTTTCGGACTCCTGTATGTTCAAGTGGAAAGTAACCATTAGTAACTTATTAATTAAATGTTGATAGCACAGTGCAATGGCGATAGAATTGGCTCCCCTCTATAGATAGATAGATAGATAGATAGATAGATAGATAGATAGATAGATAGATAGATAGATAGATAGATAGATAGATAGATAGATAGATAGATAGATAGATAGATAGATAGATAGATAGATAGATAGATAGATAGATAGATAGATAGATAGATAGATAGATTGCCTTCTTTGTCATTGGTATGAACATAAAAACACAGGACATTGAATAAAACATTCAGCATTAAGTACAATAAAACACAGAAGATAGAATATAGTAAATGATGTATATTGCACATCATAAAGTAAAGTGCAGGTGTGTAGCAGCATGAGTGGATGACATTGTCCTTAGTTCTCTAGAAGCAGAGGATAGCTATCGGTAGCAATATCTCATTCATTAGTTGTCCAAACTCTTTCTATTTCCATCTAATCTGATGACTCACTGTTTATACCTGCATATGCTACGTTTTAGTCCGTTGAGTGTACTACCTGAATAAACTTTTGATTTCTCAAAGGCTTTTCTTCTTGTTAACTACATCAGCTAACTGGGAAGAAAGCCTCTTGATATCTGGATCAGTATCCAGTCAGGCTGATTGACTTGTTCATATGAGAAAGAACAGTCAGAAAAAACATGTGATGTTTCTTTCATTTTGTAAGAACATAAACATGCTACCGTCCCAGTTTGCTTTTCTCGATGCATACTAAAGAATGTCTATCTGCTTTCATGTTTCCATTACAGACTAAATGAATGAACAAACTGAGGCTTTTTCTCCTGTTTTCTCTGCTGTAGTTACTTGTCTGTGCAAAGCAATAACGTTACTCACACTATGTTATTACTATGCAATCCACATCTTTACAATCGCTTTTGCCTGCTCCAAAATTCAATATAAAATTGTAACAATTTCTATTTACCTCTTCAGTGAACATGCTTCTTTCTTCTATCTTATTTCCAAAGTGGTGTTGATCATTTTTCTTCACAGAGCTAGACAATCGCAAAACAATAATAATACCACTTGGAAATGCTAGTGAGGGAAACCTAGTGTTGAATGTTAATACAGTATACTGCTCTGCTGCATACTTGTGCTTTCCAAACCTGTAAGGACAGGTTCAGAGAAGCTGTCCTGGCCTTTCCTCTCAGCTCATTAAGCCATTGCCTGTGTCCATCCTCCTTCAATTCATATTCTCTTCCTGTCTGTCAGCCAGGTTACACCAGGATTGCACCAGCATCACTGGTCACCAAACATACTGTTCAACATCTGACTCATAATTAAGTGTCTACACTAATTCATATTCATCCCTCATTATTAAATGTTTAATTCATGCTTAATGAAGTGTATATCTTTTTATTTATCACTATTTTACGATCGAGGAGAACATTGTTTTATAGATCATGAAGATTCCAACATGTTTGAATGCCGATTTTTTTAATTTTAGGTCACATTTGGACATCTGCATCCAAAAATCCTCCTAGAAGAAATGTGTATATCGTGGTTTTACAGCTTTCAAATGTAAAATGGGTCAAATCTGACCCCTGAACCATATGCCTGATTATATGTTAGCATACAATTGATTTTTTAATATGAGTGGGCAATATGAATGAACCTTTAAGGACATGCATTATGAGCTGATGTCATCTTGTTGGCAAAGCAAAGAGAAACGTTGCAAACGATCTTTGACTTCGCTTAATATCTGGCATTATAACAGTATATGAATGACGGATAATTATATATATTTTTTAGATATCCCCATTAAGCAGTAAACTCCTTCCTGCTCTGTTTTTGTAGGATGTTTCAGTACTCTTCCCATCCCTGCTAATCAGTCAGACTGTAGTACTAAAAACTCTGATCTTTACCCTCTCCTATCCCTCTGGTCTTGAAGGCCTATAGGCTGTGCCATGCGATGTTTGCCAAATAAGATGTCTGGATTCAGCTCGTGGGAGGTTATTATGAAAATACATCAAAAAATACAATTTCTCTCGAGGCAGGGGGTCCATTAATTTGAGCTTAAAAGTGAATCCATTTACAACAGCTGCCACTACAGCTCATCCCTGCTTTCAATTCACTCGCAGCCATTTGTAATTGCTTTGTGCTTTGAGTGGAATGGACGCATGCTTATGATTGAATGCACAGTAGGCATTGATCAAAGTGGGAGATATCTGGGGTTTTCTCTGCAGAAATAATACTTCAGTGATGCCAACTGGGATAATTCCCAAAACTAAATGGTCAAAGATTTAGATCACAGCTCTCAGAATTGACTTCCTGGTGTAAAACTGTCTAACAACTGGAGGCAAGAAGCTGCTTGATTTTCCTGGTGGAAAAGACTCAGTGCAGTGCCAAATATTTGCCACCTAACCTCTGTTTAAGCCTGTGTTAATATTCTATGTAGATATTTCCAGCTTGTTAAATTCACTGCTTCATTATTGCAGAACTAATCCACAATGAGTACCTTCCTCATGTGTATTAGCTGTTGAACAAGGTCTGTGCAAATAGTTGCACGTTCTCTTTAAGATCAAGTATGCCCCAGAGGTTTTCCACCATATGCATTCACTGTAATGATGATTGGTGCAAGAGGAGATGTTCAAATGCACACTGAGCACACAAATGCAACTAGATGCTCCACCATCTCTGCTGTTTTTTGACCACAATGAAATGAAGTGAAACACAGATTTAAATATATCATGAGTCACTGTGACCATATCATGGTGAAAGTTTCTTTTAATTGTACTAATTTACTGGTTTATTTATTTATTTATTTAGCAGGAAATTACGCTCTTAGCCAGGCCCATATCTGTGGGCGGGCCTAGGTATGCCTGGGCCCAACCACTTGAAAGCACTCATGCCCCGCCAATCAGAAGGCCTTATTTTGCTGGATTATCCAATGAAAGCAGTCAATGAACCTGACTAATAAAAATAAAACAATTCTTGTTTCTTGCTTCTTGTTTATCACACGATTATGATGATGATGATGATGATGATGATGATGATGATGATGATGATGATGATGATGATGATGATGATGATAGGTCAGATTTATTGAGTTTCAGTGTATTATGCCAATGCCAGTTTGTGAGAAGCTCCTTCTCTTTTACGCAGTGTGTAATCTCTGCATTGCACAGAGGAGCAGCCTACTGCCCTCTAGTTAGCTGCTTTTCATGTAGTTCAATGGGGAACCATGCAGTTCTATGGGGAACAAAACAGTTTGCTTAAATTTGTCACACAATGTCATTTTGAGGAGCAGGAGGAATCGAATTCAGCTCGAGTCAGGCCATCGTTCTCAACCCAGACAGCTACTCCTGTGCCGGTTTGTCCTCAACAATAGTCAAGTAGTAACTACACGTACGCGGCTGCTAGTTCAGCCCTCTCTCTGTCGGCAGCAGCAGCAACAAGCTGTACTGTTGAAAGACTCTTTTCAGTTGTCAGTGGGATAAAAACTGGCATCAGGGAATCAGTGACAACATACAGACTGAACTCTTTGTCCCTGCTCTCCTTTGAAATAGAACTGACTGTGAAGTGTTGGACTATAATGAAATAATGTTAGTGTTCAGCATCGAGCCCTGTCATCTCCTGCTGAAATCATCAAAAGTAAGCTCATGTACACTTTTGGACTGGATTTCAATATTATTATTTATTGGGTATACTTTTTGTTGGGTGTACAGTTGGATTTTATTCTGATGTTGCTGTTGAGTATGTGTGTGTGTGTGTGTGTGCGCGTGCGTGCGTGCATGTTGCCTCCATGCAAGGCTATGTGATGCATTTAATGTTCATCTTTGTGCCTGTACCATTACCTCTGATGATGTATAAGGCTTGTATGTAGCACTGTGGTGCATTCAGGTAAGTGTAGATGCAATGGCCTGTTTTGGTTAACATGTGCATTTCAGAACCTATTAAATATGATTGTTCTTTGACAGGATAGGCCCACTTGATTTTCTTTGTGCCCACCCACACTGTGATTTCTGCCTATGCTACTGTCTTGAGTAATGCTTCCTTTTATTGCAGTCAGTCAGACTGTTTCTGACAGTCTCTGAACGTATTGGATATCTTAGCTTCCAGACCACCAGGATGCCTCTATGACATCAAGTTTGGCAGACAATTACATTAAACTACCACTTCTAAACCAGTAGTGGTCCACACCAATCACATCCTATGATGATCCATGAATGGGCTTGTGAATCCAGCTGCATTGGAAGGTAAAACAATGATGGACTGCGATAAATGGTTCATCCAATCACCATCACAGTTTCCAAGGAAGACTTCTCAGATGGTTCTGTGGAAAAAAAACATTTGGCACACAAAACTTCATGGACTACAGAGTTGAAGTGTATTGTCTGAGCGGCTCCCAGCACATCTAATTCAGCCAGGGTAGGATGTGTGACAGATGTGTACGTACTAGAAACATGCATACACCATTTCCCATACATAATGTCTCCACTCCATGCATACTTCAGACCAAGCATACACATGTTTTTCTAGAGCGATCTGACGGTGACATGATGCGGTGAGGTTGGAAAAGTAAAGAGAGATAGAATTCTAAATAATAGAACATTGTTTGTTTAGGTTGATAACTGAACATGATATTTTTAGCCAGTCTATTCAGCGATCTGTTAATGCCAATCAAAGGCAAATTAATGTGATGTGGACAACTTTTCTGCAATTTATAAGTACTTGACTGTTAATTCATGAGTTAACAAGACAATGAGACCTGCCACTAAATACATCCTCTTCAAATTAGATCATGTTTTCTTCTTCCTTATTCGGTTATTACAGCTGGAGCAATTTTTAAAGGGAAAGGCTATGTGCACCCCTGGTGCAAATATCAATGAATGCTATTTGCACTCAGTACAATTAGAAGTGGATGCTATTTGTACCCTGGTATATATAGCAAAGTATTCTATTTGCACCCGTCTTGGTGCAAATATCAATGTATGCTATTTGCACCCCAGTACAGGAGTGCATGCTGTCGGAGGGGAGCGTCTGGAGATATGCGGAAGATTCCCGTATCCCACCGGGACAGCGGGATAAATATACGTTGCTGTTCTCTTCTGTATATCATATAATAATTTGTGTCCGTGAGAAATGTCAGGTGTGGCGTGTTAGCGTGAGAGCAGCTTGAAATGCGTGTCTCACGGCCTGAGACTTCAGAGGTCTGACAATGTATTTGGTATCCATGGCAACCATAGATCTGTCAAAATTTGATTTCCATCATATGACAACCTGAAGGTTGTAAATTCAGACATTTTGGGGTTGTATGCATTTACTTAACAAGTGAAAATGTAGCAGAGTTTTTCCGCTGAAAACATTATCAATATATAACTGCTGCTGCACAGATTAGAGTCTCCTGAACTAATGACGGACACGCTGCCCGTTACGCCACCACTTCGTTCCTACAAAGTAATGTGACAACCCAATATGTTTGCTAATACAGAAGATAGATATTGGCGACAAATAATTTCTGGCTGACAAACTGATGCTTGTATGCATTCACTGAAGAAAGAATATTAAAATATAATATAACTTTCCCGCCGGAAATGTCTTTAAAACAAACATTAGAGATGAAACCTTTCTAAATTCGCCTTTTTCTGTTGGCGTGGAAGATGAATGTCCGCCATGTTTTCACGTTGTTATACGTCTAGGGTGCAAATAGCTCAGCTGTGTGGCCGAGGCAATTTGTACAAGGGGTGCAAATAGACACTCCGTTTTTTAAATTGGGATTAGAGAATATGATGACCCACTTTTTTTTATCATTATTTTTGATTATTAGTGTTTTGTTTTTTTCATATTATTTATTTAAATGCTGAAATTATATATATATTTTAATGTATGTGTATGTAAAAGTATAAATGTCTGTATGTTAGTGTAGGCATGGGTGTACATATGTGTATGTATTGTATATGTATATTAGTACTTATATGGTAAATTAGGAGTAATTTGGGAATACTTATTTCTAAATTATATGGATACACTCTTAACTCTTTCTTTTTATTTCTTCCTTATTGCTGAGACTGTTACGGGAGCATGTTATATGTTATGTTTCTTTTCTATTTAAAAAAATATTTTTTAAAAAAGCATTGAAAAAAAAAAAAAATCAATTACTTTTGTGCAAACATGTTCATAATTCTTTTAGTTTACATTTTATTTCACTGTCATTAAAAAAAAAAAAAGTATCCATAATTATCACACAGACCGTAAAGTTTCAGTATGCTAGAAACTAATCATTATCACTGCCAATGCATGGTTTACAGGCCCATGTGATGAATTAATGATATACTGACAGCTGCTGTAGCATTATTGGAGAACCTCACTGGTGCAACACAATCTGTGAAATTGCATTTCTTTTCTTCCTGTTTATTTCACTGACAGGTCTAAAAAAGTGGAGCAAGCAGCATATTGATATTTGAAATATTAATTAAAGAACTTTTTTTTGTGTGTTTAAGCTGCTCACCTTTGGTCACTTAGGGCTATGTTGGCATTGGATGTTAATACAGGTGATTTTTCCAACAATATGCACATTGTGTAAGAACTACTGTACTATATCTTCTAAAAATTATCTTATTTCTAACCCTAACCCTAACCCTAATCCTAATCCTGATGTAATAGCAAGGTCTATTTCATGTATCGGCTGCCACGCCAGGTACAACACTGATAACTGTAGCCTCAGTCTGCGCCTTACACACAGAGCTGCTGGTGGGTTAAGCAAACCTGATAAGAGTCAACACAGAGTACATGAACAACACATTTATTCATTGTCTATGGTGGTAAACACAACACATGAGCTCACCAATAACCAAATGTGCTATAATCACAGTTTAATAAGATATTCAGGGCTGATGACGTTAATGTTATCCATGGGAAACAGCAGGACTACAGGTACATACACACACACACACACACACACACACACACACAGTAGAGAGCCTCTCAAAATAGAACCGCTAGGGCCATGAATGAGCTTCTAGTGAAACCTCTGTGTTTCCAGTGTGGACACGGTTAGAGTCTGACAGCAGCTGCTCATGGCTGGATAGCTCCGACTACCTGCTCTAAATCACCGTTCATGCTACAGTGAACGGTGGTCAGTCGGTGTCCCCTGACCTTCCGCGTCACACGCAGTGCAGCCACGAGGTCCCTCCACTCACAGAAATATTATAATGCCAAATTTAAATCGCATTTTTCGTGACTTGCAGGAACTTTTCTAAACTCGTTCGTAACTTTTTGATGTGCGGAGACATAAAGTTCAGTTCAATCACACTGCATCTATTTAAATCGATATTAAATCTTACATTGTGTTGAGATATGTTTTAAAAAGTTGGACTATAGAAATACTTTCATCTAAAAATCATGAATATCAGGTGTCTGATATTCTGATACAATGAGTGACTGTGAGACTGAAATGTTCTTTTCTGGTACTGAATGTACAGAAATGAATTATTAAAATGTATTTTGTTTTGAATGATCAAAATGTGCTGCACGTGTACTTACCTTTTATTTGATATCATTTATAATATTGTCATTGGTATTGAAGACTAAGTATAAATGCTCCGTGCAGTGTTTTGGCACCACTCAATCGATGTCAATAAAATGAATAAGAAGATAAATGTAAAAGATTTGCCCACATACTTAATTTATCAATGCTTCCCCAAGTTTCCTTAATTATAAATGTTACAATATTGCTGGGATTTCCATACCCAGTGGACTGGATTATACTGGCACCATAGGACATCAATGATACATCATACACATGTTATCTTGCATACTCATGAATAACAGAACTTTTTTTTCCTCCTGATTCTTTCAAAAATATGCACATATGGTTTGTCACATCGTCCGTGACAGATTAGTCCTCTCCATAAACATCAGGCTCTCCGACAAACCCCAAAAACATACTGTACTTACTGTTGGATCTTAAAAGATACAGGCCTGCCAAGTCAGCATGACAGATGTGGGGAAATGGAGCTGGCAGGAATCCCGTATTATTATATCCCTCTCTGTATACAGTGATATGCAGATGGCTGACGATACAAAAAAAATGTGTTGATGCTGTTCTTCCAGATCTGTAATATGTGTGATGTGATGTATAGATCTTGCATTCAGTGGGATATGATACATCTTGTCTTTAACAGCAGGGCAGCACAGCAGCAGCTGCTACAATCCCCTGTCAGTATCTACAATAGATCTGCTCAGTCAGTACTGTTAGGCACTCACAAGTCTTTACAGAGAGCTCACAACCTTATACTTATTCTACAGTTTAAAAAAGATTTAAAAAAAGTTGCTGCTGTGATAACTTTCCACAGTTGTAAAATCCTGTTACTGAGTATTATGAACCTCTGTATTGTTTTGGCATCTCATAACCCTTTGAATTCACTTCCTGAATCATATTTAATGCCTTTCTGCTACCTAAAGCAACGCAGCCAGATGTTCACTTAAAGGGACAACTGAAAAACATGGTTGAGTGTAGACAAAGTGTTACAGATACCATGTCCTGTATGAGAATTTTTCCTAGATTAGATAAGCCTGTATCCTCTCTGTGTGCGTTGCAGATCTGTGACAGACACAAACACTGGTATAACACTGGATTTTTCTTTGTAGATCACAATTTTGTCCACTGGGAATTTAACTGGTTACATAAATTTCAGTTATTTCCAACATATTGTAATTTACTACACACTGTATATATAGTCTGTATTGACATTCCGTCTCACAGCTTTTAATCATTTTAGTCACTGAGGCCTCTACAAAAGCATAATCTCAGGGCATGATTGGAGAGCTCTAAGCTGTAATTAAATGATAAGGTGTTTATGCAAATGTATCAGATTTTTCTTGGCGGCAAGGCTGCAGCTGTTTGAATGAGGAGGTTGAGATAGTACAGATCATTGATTAAATAGAGAGTCTGTTAGTGTCGTCCCACTTGCTCTCTGTCTGTAAGACACTCACTTCCTCACCTTATCAGTTTGGCAGATTAGCTGTGAAAGTAATACCGATGCTGTGAATGCCATCAGATATATTTTAATAGGAACGGTGGCAGCTTGGAATTTACAGCCAACCTCTACACGGATGCACGCGAGTACGGGAAGCGTACCCAGTGCTTTTGAGTAGCTGAGTAGATTTGTCATCAAATTATCTGCTCACTCCAGCAGCAGTAAAAAAAACACATCGGAATACTTGTGCCATTAAAACAGCAGAGAGAACAGTGCCATGAAATGAAATGGCTGAATGCTCATGTAATTACAAATGTAGGTTATTTGAATCACCACACGGTCTTCGGCAAATGAAATTTCTCTGCATTTTTTAGAGTTCAACATAATTGCTTTAACATTTCATACTGCAAAGTGGCTGTAATATTCTCCTAGTGATCATGGTTGAAGCTTCCAATTGTATCCATCACAGCCAGATGGTTCCCTCAGGGTTTCAAGAGGCTCATTCTATGAGCATGCATGGCTATGATGAGGCATGTGTTGGTCAAGTAGTGCTTTAAGTTGGAGGAAGATGTAATTTCATCTATTTGTGAGAAGCCAGTGGAAGTGGTGGTTACAAACTCATGCTAGCATCACAGGGAAAATGAATGAAATGGAGCTGGTACCCCCAGAGGCCTCAAGCAAGTCATTGGCATTACTAAAGCTACCGTGACAAATCCTTCTCCAGCTCATTTGTTAATCGGAATTTCTATTGTAGTTTTTCTGATTTGCTTCTGGTCACATCATTCAAGCAGTTGACAAAGCTGGTTATTACCACTTTTTTTTTTTTAAACAATGCTAGCAGTGTGGCTCTAGGGATGGCAATGTCAATTGGTTGTTCAGTAGGTCATGAGGTCAGTTTGTCGGTCATCCACTTTGGTTCCGACTGAAAAATCTCAACAGCTATTGGATAAATTGTAACCATGAAGTTGAGGCTTTTGGTTTTAGAGAAATGTCTTGAAAATCCATTTTTTAGGTATTTCACCACTCTAACACACCTGATTCTAATTATTAACTCGTTATCAAACAGCTGAAGTTTGTCAAGGGGTTTGATAACAAGTGAATTATTAGAATTAGATGTGTTAAATTATAAATACTGTACATTGACAGTACAGCAGTAGTTTTATCTCCACTAAATTTGGATTTAATTTCCTTAAAAGATATATATGACTATATCAGAAGTGCTTGAAAACCCAAATATTTTGCCCTATTTGGAGTGCAGCTTCACTTCCTATAAATGAATCAACTAGAATAAAGTGATTCTCATTGAGCTCCACAGGTTTGTGCAAAAGGATTAAAATAAAAGCCCATCATGTTGTCATATTTTGAGTAAAGTATAAGTTTGTCTAGATCATGATCCAGCTTGGTAGTAAAGGAAGGAGTTACGCTGAAGGATTTGTTCCAGGAGTTTTAATGGCTGTTTTGTGTACTTCTTTATTGCTGTAAAACTGGATCACTATTGGGATCTTTTGCACAGTAACTGCCCTGAGTTCAAGCTGACTACATTCGCTGCCCTCTGCAAAGAAGTAAGCCACATACTTTTTTTTTACAGCCACCTTTAAACTCTACAGGGGCGAGCGTTTGATACTGAAAAAGGGTTTGGGTTGAGAATCGCTAAAAGCTGATATAATAAATCTAAAAATAATGGTGTAAAGGATTTTGACACACATCAAAAAGTCGAAAAAGTAAGAGTAGAGAGATATACAAAGACAAGCTAACTTTGGGTCATGCTGCTATCGACACCATGTTAAATATAAATCTGGGATAAATCTGTGGAGAGTGAAACAGTTGTTTTGATGATATAACTCAGCGTTTTATCAGCCTGCTTTACTGTTGAATCATTGCCGTACTTATGCAATCATTAGCA
The DNA here is from genome assembly GCF_963691925.1 of Scomber scombrus. Taxonomy (NCBI): domain Eukaryota; kingdom Metazoa; phylum Chordata; class Actinopteri; order Scombriformes; family Scombridae; genus Scomber; species Scomber scombrus. The sequence goes on from NC_084989.1 coordinate 3,862,844, forward strand.
GATGTACGGTAACTCATAATTTAATAAATAGTTTAATATTAACAGCGGATACATGACTGTGGGAAATGTGAGAGGGTGGGGAGTTGTTTCATATATTCATATAAGACCAATCTTATATTATTTGGGGATAAAATAAAGAACCACACTACACAGATGATATCCTTGAGTGCAATACCTACTAGTAACAATACCATTAAATTGAAAAAGTTGACAAGCTGCATCAAACTGAATAAGTAACAAACGTGTGATAAATAATATTTGTGACTGAGCCCTGAGACACGTAGGCTTATGTTTGATGATGTATTCTGAATATTGTGAACATTCCTGTAAAGGCCTTGAGAAGTAAAGCAGAGAAACATCTTCCTCTGTCTCCTGTCTGAATATGATGACCTGTGATGAAATGAGAGTTTTGAGTCATATTCAAAAGATATGCAATGCATTTTTATGATGCAATAAAATGAAAAGAAATCTAAGGCGATTTCATGACGCAATAAATCGAAAGAGTGAGCATAAATCTAAATGTGTTAACCAGGTTGAAATTAGAATGATTATTACCCCCTTTTTTGATTAAGACCATCCAATAAATGCATTTATATAGCAGTTTTACTCCTATGTAAATGCATTGGATTAGATTAAGACTGGATTTCCTTTTTTTTTTTTTTATTCCTGATTCTGTAACTGATTTGTGTAGTATTGTAGTAAGTAATATATATAAATTTGTAAGTATTTTTGTCCATTTTGTGTGTTTTTTTTTCTATTTCCGAATTATACAGCAAGATGCACTGCAAAGTCCATCACCTCCGTCAACCCAGGCACAGTATGAAAGGTGTATTCACAATGTACTCATGCGTACATTTCATCTCACAGAGCCACAAGTTTATTGTGGCTGAAGAAAGCGAACACCTGCAATATTCAGCTCCAGATGACCTCGAGGTGTCTTTTGCAGGCATCACTACAATAACCATATGGAAAGTGGAGGCTGCAGTGGCAGTTACAGAGGCTGAGAAAGCCAGCAAAAGAAATGGCTTGGGCTAGAACTGGTCACATAATACCAGCTCAGGGTTGGCCTTCCAAAGGGAAGGAGGAGAAGAAATAGAAAGACAAAGGGAATGGTGGTGTTATAGAAGCAGTGATTTCAACGTCTGAGCAGCTATTCAAACTGTTTAGGCAAGCACATTTTCTAAGGAGATTAGACATAACTAATGATGATATCAAAACTGAGTTTATTGTGTGTTTTTATGTTTGATTTGACTTCCAAGACTCCTAGAACTTTTCTCTTTTGGTCTCATCGGGTATATTTATGAAGATAAGATAAGAGATAAGAGGTACTTTATTAATCCTCTAGAGGGGAAACTGAATGTCACCCTTACACAAAACAGACAACATACAGGAAGGAAACATACAAGACTGAGGCAGTGCAAAATCAATGCAAGACACCACAACAATAGTGTTCATTGAACAAACTCAATGCACCAGGTATAAAGGACCTTCTAAATCTTTCTGAAGAGCCCCTTGGCATTACAAGTCTGTGACTAAAGGAGCTCTTCAGATCACCAGCAACACCGTACAATGGGTGGTCCTCATTATGCAGGATGATCCTGAGTTTCCTGCCTACTCTTTTCTCTATGACCATTTCTAGTGATTCAGAAGGCAAACCAATTATGGATCCTGGTTTTTTTTTATCAGCTTGTTGATCTTATTTCTGTTGATCTCATGGTACCCATGGTGTACTCTTTCAACAATGTACCCATGGATGTACAGACAAGTATAAATGGATTACTTTGTTACTGTAGAAACGTAAAAACATGATGATTCCCAGGCAAGTTCTGGAACTTTCCAAACAGAGCTAGGTATGATTTCTAAACAGGGATAGGTATGTGTATTTGTAGTGGACATCAGGGAAAATGGTATCCAGACCAGTGTAAATCAGACTGAATGTCAAAGTATGTTCATCACGTCTTATGTTTTCAGATTTTAGAGTTAGAGTTTTGAGAAAAAGTAGCTTAGGAATTTTAATTGCTTCCATGAGCTGCTCATTCAGACTACCGTTCTCATATTGGGAAATGACGGAAAGCATTCACACTGTATTGGTTCCCAGTGTGGGTGCTACAGTACCCTGGGGTGCCATGCGGACAGGTGCCGCAAGATTATCATATCATATATATCATAATACCGTTAATCTATTGTGCATTTTTGTTAACATTTCACCACATTAAAACAATGATGACACTTACATTAATTATATTTTGTGTCTTTAAACCTTTCAAAGCAGAATAAATAAGCAATTAATGTCAAAATTGTCATATTAAAAAACATTTTCAATGTGCAGGTGGATGAAGCTGACAGCTCATTGTTGCCAGTTGTCATAGTAACACAACACTTCTGGCTTGGGAGTTTTGCAGCGGAGCTCAGCACTCAGAAATAAAGTGAGCATCAGTGTAGTAATGAAAAGATGGAAACTGAAACTGAGCTCAAAGAAATGCCGAAACATCTCAGCTCTCACCACAGAAACAACAACTCCATAGAAAACTACTCGGGCTCAGGCTTAAAAAAACAGGTTTTGGCTATTTTGGAAGACAAATATCCATTATTGTCCGTGCGCATTCACTGTTGTGTTACACGTTCCCAAATTCGTATATGTGGTATACATAAACAAAAGATAAGAGAGATGTCCTGTCACTGCAATCAGACCTGCAGTTTAGGTGGGCTAGAGAGTTTATATTGGTTTATATATGTACCAACATCATCATGCAGAAACCTACGTCAGGTCACATGGGAAAAAGCTTTTTAGAGGGACTTTGTAAAATGGTGTTTTGATGTTAAAACATACTTGGACCCAAATTTGAACTTTCTGATTTGAATACATATGGAACACTAAGTGAAGCTGAACAGAATCATATAAAAACCTTATAAACTCAACTTAAAACACACAAAAAAATAATGTAACCGCCCTTTAATTGAAGAAAATGAAAGAAATACATATTTAACATAAATCTGCTCAGCACCTTGTGGATTTTATTCCGCGTGATTGAGAATGGGACTGTATTGTTTCAATTATTTAACTTAATATTAATAGAAAAATATAGTCTAATAAGACCATGTCACTCCCCAAGAGAAAGCAGCAGGGAGGGGTGGTGATAAAGTCAAGGTATACACTAAATGCCAACTTTTTACATACCTACCTGGATATTAATCTATCCAACAGTGAGGTGAATGAAGATTCTGACTTACATTTGAACCTGTAATCTTTGGAACATCCTTTCAAGTATCGCAAACACATTTTCCTCAAATGAAACTGGGCTACGACAGCAACAATGATGATCCCGAGCAGGATTTTATATAGAACTGTCTCTGTATCATTTGCTGCCTTTTGATAGATGGATGTGTAATGGACAGTTTGAATGATGGAGATGCAGCGAGCCGAGCAACAGTCCTGTAAACTTTAAGCTACTAAAAAATACAAATCAAATTTCTGACACGTCTACCTCGTCTCCAGTTGCTGCACAATGATGACGGTGAACAATATCTGAGACAGTGTTGGACGGCTGCCTGTAAATTCATGCATACGCACACATACACGCTTTTCAGTACAGCATCAAAGAAAAAAAATGTCATTTCACAGTTTTATATGCTGTAGAGAATTAATACCTGATCTCTTATCCCCAGCACAATAATGGCCTTTTTCCAATATTTGTGAGGCATATAGAAATGGAATGCTAGAAGAGTACAATGGACAACAAAAACTCCCCAGAACTGCAACTTAAGAGCAACTCGCATAAATATTCCAACAAGCAATACATACACCTCTGTAAGAGAGATAAAAAGAGAGGGAGAGAAAGAGAGAGATAAAAAGAGAGGGAGAGGGAGATAGAGAAATTGGGTACTATTTGTCACTCAGCACGCTGTGTAGCATGGTAAGTGATAAAGAGGTGGCGACCGTGGTGTATGTTACATCCTTCACCGCCCTTGGTCCCCTCAACCTCTTCTTATTGATAATTCATGCTAATAGCTGTAATTTAAGGAGATGTGCTTTAAACACTGTCAGGGGGGTATGTATTATAAATCACCTGGCTCTGCAATGCATCATTACATAGCACAGGCACTGACAATTCTAGGTATTCAACCTTAAAGGTAGGCCCCCCTTTTAGAAGCTAATATGGTGAGTCACTCAGCTTGTCCGAAATATCAATAACTGTCAATAATTGTTACTCTGCATTGGAAATTCCAAGGCAGCTTTAAAGACTTGTTTGCTGCATTACTTTGAATTATGTCTGCATTGCCTGCCAGTAACATTTTAAAACTAAGGCCAGGGTCCGCCAAAGTCAGAAATATTTAGTTGTTGGTTGTTTGGTTGCATTTATCTCCGTATAAACACCTATAACACCACCATCTCCAACCCTTTCTATTCTGAACTCCTGGACCTGCAGCTCCTTTCTCTTTGCTTCTTTCTTTTCTCAACCTAAACTTTTTTTCAGTGTCGAAAAGCGTCTTTTTTTTTTATAGATTGTAGTCACGAATACCACCATGTGGCCCTCATATGTAGCACTGCCAGTTTTCACACAGAATCAAAAAGTGTCAACCTGTTCATGGAGACTATTCAAACCACACTTTCAGCATAATTCACTTCACTATGTTCCAATGAGTTATATATTCATCATAATTGCTTCATAAGGTGTTTTTGTGTAGTGAATCATGCCTGATAACATTGACAGTTCTGACAAGATTTTTTACTGTTACCATCTGAATTTAACTGTAGTTCTCTGACTATGAGTAAATGAGTTTCATATTGAAAGTTCTGGATAATAGTAGATTTTAGTTTTGGTGTTGGCACAAAACCTTGTATTTAACAAATAATAGTAACAAGGTCTACTTTGAGCAACAAGGTCTACTTTACTAGACAAAAATGAACAGTAAGGGATGAAATGTAAAAGACAACAAAACCACTCTGCCTTTGATTGGCTTGTACTCATTGCCTTTGTTGGTTCATTTGGTTATGTCGAGGCATGAGGTGTGAGATGGTTAGGGTTATGATATCAGGGTCAAAGCCAATCAGAGGCAGAGTAAGGGCGGGTATTCACAGAATACAAGTTTGAAAAATGATGACAATGGATTTTGACCAGTCAATCTTCTCAGGAGTTGGGCTACTTACAGCTGAGATGACCAGCTGGTCCCATTCAGCCAGAGGCTTCTCAAATCCCCAAAAACATTGTAGAACATTTCATTTTGCTTGGATAGATAGACCATATATTGAGAATCTAAATGGTTACTGTCTGGCTTGAGACAATATTGAAACATAACAAGTCCTAACCAGCTTAATCTCCACCTGTTATGGTACGATGATTTTGGGACTGTTTTTTGTTCTTTTGGTTCTTTGGTTTTATGTTGCCTAGACCTTTGGGTCATTTGCTTTTGCTCGTTTATGTTATTTGACTTATCTTTGAAGGTTTTATTGCATTCTTAGTTAGCCTTGTGGTGTTGCGTACTTGAGTTTTGTATTCTGGGACAGTTTGATTTATGTTTGGTTGTTATCGAGAGGTGTTGTGTTTCCCTTATGTGTCCCCTCAATGCTCCTGGGCTCATGTAGTCCTCCTCACACCTGCATTACATCTTCCTTGTTAGCCCTGCCCTGCTCCTAGTGTCTTCTGCAGCCCATCAGCTCCCAGCCTGTCCTTGTGTTGTGCCACCTGTTCTTTGTTGTCTGCTAAGTTCAGCTGGTATTAAAGTCCAGTTTTCAGTTCAGTCTTTGTTGAGTCATCCTTTGTGGCAGAGTATGTTTTGTTCAGATGTGTCTTTTGCTCACACATCCCAGAATAAATACCTTTTTCTTCATCCCTACTTTTGTTTTCGATATCTGCATTTGGGTTTACCTGCTATGCTACTGTGACACCGCCAGTGCTGCAGGTTGGTGCTGATCTGATGAACTCAGACCTGAATTTCAAGAAAGTGGATCATATCACCCCAGTTCTCAGATCTTTACACTGTCAAAGAAGTGAGTTTAAAATACTACTGTTGGTTTATGAATGGTTTAGGCCTGAATGCATTTCTGATCTGTTGCTACACTATGAACCATCCAGACCTCTCAGGTCTTTTGGGACAGGTCTGTTTTCTGTCCCCAGAGTTAAAACCAAACATGGAGATGCAGCATTCAGTTGTTATGCTCCAGATATCTGGACACACTTCCAGAAGACTGCAGGTCTTCTTCAACGCTCAGTTCTATTAAATCACAGCTGAAGACTTTTCTGTTTGCAATTGTTTAGTTGTTGTTTTTTTAACCACATTTTACGGCTAATATCTTAATATATCAATGTCTTTTTATATTGCCATGTGTTTTTATATCTTGTCATGGTGTCTTTTATATGTTTGAATTGCCTTATTGTTGAAATGTGTTATTTAAATAAACTTGCCTTGCCTTGATCCATTGTGTAACATAATCACTCAATGATTCATTCAGTCCGTCGGTGAGTCAGAGCCAAAAAATAGGTAAAACACATTTCAAATGTTATGTTCCATTCCATTTTTGTAATATCTGTACCTATATGTAGCTACAGAAAAAACTCAATTTACATAAAACAAACATTTAACAGAAAAAATTGGAAATAAAAAACCCCATAAAAACAAATAATAAAAAAACAAAAAACAAAACCCAATAATAGTAAACACATACATACACCCCCCCCCCCCACACACACACACACTCACACACTAATAATAAATACAAAGTACAGACAAATAGAAAGAGAGAGAAATAAAATACTACAATAGAGCAATAAATATAAGGTTACAGCATAAAATAATGATTTGCTTTAAAATCATTAAAAGGACATAGAGTGCAAATGAAAGATTAACATTTAAAGTTCTTTGAAAGAGCTCAATCATAAGCACAGGAGAAGAGAAGTGTTTTTAACCTGGATTTAAAAATATTCATAGTTGGGGCTGATTTCAGTTCTGCTGGTAGTTTGTTCCAGTTGTGTGCAGCATAACAGCTAAAAGCTGCTTCACCATGTTTAGTCTGAACTCTGGGCTCTACTATCTGACCTGAGTCCGTAGATCTCAGAGCCCTACTGGGTTTATATTCTACTAACATGTCATTCATGTATTCTGGACCTAAATCATTCAGTGATTTGTAGACCAGTAGCAGAACTTTCAAGAAGTCTACAACTGAAAGCTCCTAAGGAAATTAAACAAAGCATGCACATGCTATTCCGCTCATTGTCCCGGAGCAGTGGGCACTTTGATTCTCTTGTTAAAAGTGATATTCTAAAAGTATTGGGTTAACAACAGAAAAACACAGCTGACTTGAATGCGATCCCAGAACCTTCTTGCAGTGAGGCTACAGAGCAAACCACTGAGCCACCCTCAAAGTAGTCCATAGATTTAAAACAAAAAAACAAAAAAAAAAACAAGTGAAAATCCATTTGATCTGAGTGAATTAGCTCTCTGCATGTACCTAATAATAACTGTAACCTCAGCTAAAGAGAATTCGTCTGTTCACTTCCATTTGCTCCCATTGTGCTGCAGAGCCAATGCCCGCCAGCTCCAATCCAATTAGCAACAGAGGCAACTCTCCCTCACTTCCATTTAATATGCTTTCTCAACTTTTTGTGGGATTAGAGAGGGGGTTAGATAGACTCCACAATAACGGAGACCAAGCTGTGAGGTGTCAGAGGAGCAGCTGACTAACAGTGAGGTTGTAGTAGATTCAACACCTGTCCTGATGTGAACTGAATTCATGTAGCATGGCAAGATTTCCAGTATTATGTCCAGTGGGCTTGATGATGGCGTCATATATGCAATAGTTTCAGTTAATTCTTAGATTGTAATTTTCACAGTCAGACACAGAAGTGAATCTTTTAATCTTTTATCCTCAATCTTATCTATGAAAAAGGTGAAAAACCTTTCACAATCTGCATTTGAAATAATGGGAACAGCAGGAAAACCAGGGTTGACGAATCAATCAATGGTCTTAAATAGGAATCTAGGCTTATGCTGGTGATGAGCTCTGAAGAATGTTTTGCTCTTGCATCTTTAATTTCACTGTTGTAAGACTGTAATAAAAATTTCATATGCTCCTAGTGTACCGAGAGCTTTGATTTCTCCCACTGTCTCTCAGTCTTCCTACACTCCCTTTTTCCATGCCACAGATTCTCTTAGTAATCCAAGGTGATACAACTGATGAATTGGATTTGGATAAACGTTTTAGAGGGGCAACATTATCCACAGCCATAGTGCACATATCATTAAAGCAGTTAACTAAGTCATTAGAGATTGAAAGCAAATCTAGGGATTCACCAGACTCAACAAATAATGCAGAAAATCTTCAAGTACTTGTGTCATTAAAGCTGCATGAGCAGATTTCCCACTTATGAGGATTCTTGTTCACATGAACACAGATTTAAAAAGAAGATATGACATGATCAGAGATTTAAAAAAAAAAAAAAAAAAGAAAGTCCCTTAAAACCAAAGATGATCCAGACCCAAAGTAGAAACATCCAAATCCAAAGTATGTCCATATTTTTGAGTAGGGCCTGACACATGTTGAATGAAATTATAAGATAAGTTTACAAATTCGGTAGCCAAACTGTCAGAAATATCAACAACATGGATGTTAAAGTCACCAGCAATTAAAACTTTGTTATGACAGAGAATAACTGAAGATAAAAACTCTGACAGTTCAGGTAAGAAGAGGGTATTGGTGGATTTTGGAGGACAATAGATAATAGCAAAGAGGCAAAAGGTTTATGTAATCATTTTTTAGGACAAAGGCCTCAAACCTTGAGGGATCGTCAGAAGGTAACAGATGACATTTAAAAGACTTTTTAAATACAACACCTAGCCCACCATCTCAACCATGACCCCTTGGGGTGCTGTTCATCTGGCTTGCACTAGGTCTCAGTAAAAATAAAACAACATAAAATTAAGACTTTCAGATACAATAAAATCACTTTACAAAGGGATTGTCAGTTAAAAAGAAAAAAACAAACATTGGAAGTAGTAGTCATAACAGTTTTGGCAACTAGAGAGATAGGACAAAGCTTCCTCTTGGTTTGGTGGGTTATTCTAAGAGAAGTTCTAAGATCTAATTTGTTGTTATGACTGGGATATTCGTGGATATTAATGGATAAAACCTGACTTTGAAGCAGGGTGACCAAGATAAGGACTTTCAGGTTGTCATACTTTAAGGCTTTACAGGAGTCTAAGGCCAGAGTGATTTTGGTGGAGATGATCTGGTCAGTTAAAGAAAGGGGATATACAAATGGGATACAAATGGGATATCTCTATTTCTTGAGTAGTCCTTACGCTGGATGTGGAGTTGGTATAGGTGCCATCTGGAGACTGGAAATGATGCACTGCGGTGTCCAGCAGACCATTCACAAGGCTCACAAAATCATCTTTCAGGGTCTCAGGCGGGTTTTTTTTATGTTATTGGTGCCTGTTTGAACAACGACTGCAGAGGCAGAGATGTGTTGCTGAATCATCTGCAGCGGTGGGTGTGATGTCCTTTATGCAGCCACCTGGCACCAAAGTCCAGCCACCGCACGCCGCCACATGCCGGACCATAGAAGTGCAGACAATGAACACCAAGAGCGGACACCATGCCTAGGTAAGCATGCCTGACCATCTGGGGGATTGGACAGGGCGGCAGTAGCCAGGCATGGTCCACAGAAGTGAAGGAGGAGCAACTAACTGGTTTGGGAGTGAGCCTGACTCTTGATGCTTCTGACAAGGACACATGGCTCTGTGTTGCAGGGACTGGAGCAGACTTGAGACATTGATTAAGCCCATATGATGGGACAGATGTCATTGATTTAATGGTAATTAATCCAATAGCTGTTCACTCAAAACCGCAAATCAACTAAATGAATTAGTCTGCGTCTTAGGGGATCACCAAAGTTGGTAGGATTCATCCTTTGGGAACCATGAATGTCTGTACAAAATGTCATCACATTAAATAGTTTGTCAAAGTTAATAGTACTTTATTTGTCATTGCTACAAGAGCAACGAGACAGCACAGCACCTCTAGAAAATAGGCAAATAATTTGCAATACTACAGTACTACTGTATTATGGTCCTGGCCAAGGTAGTGGACTGAATGACAGACCAACACTGCCATCCCTAGAGCCATACTGCTACTGTTTCCCTTTTAAACCAATCCATTTTTATATAGTTCCTACAACTCCATTACACTTTAATACAATAACATACAATACACAGTATATTTATTCTTTTAAATTGCTCATAACAACAATAACACCTCTGTTGGTCATTTAACACTGTAGCATAAACACAATTAATAAACAATTTGTTTTCACATTCTTAAGGAATGATTAAATTAAATGTCATCACACATTCAATATCAAACAAAACTCTATTCACACTCCATGTGGAAGTAGTTTTATTGAGGTGTGCTTCTTCTTTCAGCATCAGCACAGGGTCAATTGTGGATAGAAATGTCTCATATCTTTAAAGTCTCGAATACATAAACTAGATTGAAGCTGGAATCCACAGAGCACAGTAAGTACCCTCTCTTGTTCTTGTCGTCCTTGATATTTGATATGTGTGTGAGTGAGCCAGGCTCTCTCAGATCACCAAATTCTCCATAACTTTGCCCTTACTGTGAACAAAAACCCTCTCGAGTGTTGCCTTGAAGAGGTAACACAGAGCAGCTTAGACTTCGGTGGCTATTTTTCAGTACCACATCAAAGACAAGCTACCGGCGTTTCAAAATGTTTAATTTCAAAAGTGGATGTTGCAGTGTATGTTCTAAAAAAATGCATTGTCCTGTTGTACTTTTTATTAATGGTGGGCTGGCAAAAGTGTGGGGTCTTCAGAAACTCATCAGCTTTTCCAAGAAACCAAAATCTAGCCTGATTGCTGAGTCGCTTCTGTCAGTCTGGAAAATCTAGTCTTTTAGGGTTTTTTTTGGCAATTGTTCATCTTTTGTGAATGTATGCACCCTCCACCACATCCATAAACTGTCTATCATCACGTTAAAGAACAAATAAACTCACAGAGAACACAGAAAATCATTGTTGCCCTGCTCTCTGTGGGTTTATCTCAACAGCAATGTATCTGTTTGACACACTGACCTTTTGACGAAAATCAAATGAACTCAGTGCCCAGGTGAAGCCAACAAGGACCAATGCAACCAATGTTAGTGTAGTTCTAAATGTAATGATACAGCGTCAATAGTTTGCTGAGGTTTGTGTATTTCTATTGCGTGGTCCTAAACTCATATGTATTCGCATCTTCTTAAAAAGGCCTTAAAAACAGCCTTCTACTATCACGTTTTTATCATTCAGCACAGTGAAGCTCAAACATCTAACTGAAGGAACAAGAAGAAAGAGTGAAGGGGGACTTTTAAGAAAATACTTTAAAAACAAGAAAACACTTTCCCCATTTTGTACTTTGAGGAACATTGAACAATGTGAACATAATTAGCATTACATTCACATTTTCACTTTTTATTCCTTTTCTCTGTGTGACTGGCAGAATTTTTTTTAGACATCTCTTAACAACTAGGGTACTATTAAGTGTGGATAAAAGGGTATTATAACACACATACACACACACATTGGGTCTTCAGTGAAAGTAATCAGGACAAAACTGTACTGTACATTGTGTGTGCTGGTTCATGTTGTCCATGAGAATATATAACTTTGTATGTGTACTGCAGAATTTTGTGATATAAAAGTGACATATTTCATGAAAAAAAAAAAAATCACTACCTTGAATTACAAAAGAAACTTTCCAACTGTTACTCTTTCACATTTCCTCTCAAATGTGATTTACGCCAGCTGTGACAGGCAGTGTTTGGTATGTTGCTGGCTGATGATCATCTTGTTGATGATTTCAGTCTATGGTAATAATGATAATGTCTAACAGCGTTGTACGGACTTAATTTATCTGAACATTCTCTCCTTTCTCTAATGTAGAATAAAAGCTTAAAAAACAAGAAAATAAAACATAGTTACAGCTGAAAATGCTAATCCCCATCTTAAACCCCAGCATGCAATGATGAAGTGGCACAGGATAAGTTGTGCAGAAGAACTCGAGCCTTCCTGGAGAGACAGAGAGGCCTCCAGCAAGCGGAAAGCCTGCCTGTTACTGCTGCAGTGAGCTGGAGTCAGTTCACATCACCATGAGTGATGTGGCCTTGGGCAACGAGTCTGACTGCACTGAATGATCCATGAAGAGTTATTATACATGCAATGTGCATTAGTTGTGTGGGATTTTTGTTGTGTTTTTACAGTGACAGTAGACAGAGCATTGGTGGGTGGAGAAGCTACAGTAAGCCCAGTGTTTATCTGTTGTTATTATCCTAGCAGTGAATAATGGTTGTCACTTGAGTCCAGGGTTGGGAATGTTACTTTAGAAATGTAATAGGTTACAGATTACTAGTTACTCTATTTAAAAAGTAATCGGTAATGTAACTATTTCAATTACCTAACCAAAGTAATGTAACTTATTACATTTGATGACTTTTCTAATTTTCTAACCAATGTTTTCAGCTGTTAGGGTAAATGTTCCCATTAAGCACCAAAATCTAAGTCCAGCTGTTTTTTTATGGATACCAACATGATTTATAAGAGAGATCATTTCTTATAAAGCAACATTTATCTCTCATCTGAACATGTATTCATTAGTTCATGTAGATTTTGTAACTGTAACAGATTACACTTACATTTATTTTGTAATTAAATGACGTAACGCTGTTATGTGTAACTAGTTACTCCCCAACACTGCTGGTGTCAAAACTGTTCTGTTCTGACAACTATTAAAACAGTATATAGAGTATAAGTTAGAAGTTGTATTTCCATTTTTTTTTAAAGCATAAACTTCCAAGGAATCTGACAATGTACACGAAGCAGCCCAAAATTAATGTCATTAGGGTTTAGAAAAAAGATCATACCAAGCATTCAGTATTAAGTTACTACTTGTGGTTGTAAAATACAATTATATCTATTTTCGTCCTCTGGCAAAGCAACTAGTCGATCCTCGTCAATCCTTAACACAAAATGGCATATTATCTTTAAATTTCCAATAAAATGATATTTCATACTTTCTGTTTTGCCTGTTTCAGCCTCAAATGTCTGCGCATTAAGCCTCTGGAGAATGACGGTGTAGTCTTTTGAGAGCGTTTATATCATTAAATATTGATAAAATAATAAAACCTGTACCTCCAGACTGGAGAAACGTGCATGACAGCACTTTAGTCTGCCTGACTGTTATGAGTCCAGCCAAGCTCATTCACATGGGGATAGAGCTGAGTCAGTCTGCTCCTAGCCACAATGTAATGCGCTCTTGTATTGCTTAAATCAAGGCAGAGCGTGGTGCTCATGCGCGTGGAGCGGGTGAGCTGGTCACAGTATGTTAGAGAGGGAGAGAACAGGGGTGTTTGGGGGGGGGGGGGGCTTGATTCCTCATCACGGCATGCTTTTCCTGGAAGAACATCACATTACATCCATCACTGCCTGGCTAGTTTAGAGTTTATCTGTATGGTGGTATATAAATAGAAAGTGACGAGCAAAGAAAAAGCCTATTGTGGAGTATATTGATTGTATAACATGGAACACTTTAGGTTGGGCACTGATCTTTTAGCTCCTCCAATATGTGTCCAATAGAACAATAAGGCTGTATCACTAACAACTCACTTTTTCACTTTATGTATTTCAGGGATATCGTTTAAAAAATTAAAATACCAGTACCAATCCAAGTATTCTTAAAGTGATACCGATACCAATTGAGTACTTCATTCAATACCCATTACACATTTCGGCTCTGTCTTTTATCTGGTGTAACATGCGTGTAGTGTAGTCACACTTTAGAGCATATAGGAGGCATCTTGGCTGCTGAACTGCTAAGCGTGCTAACTCAAATTCCCCACGACTTCACCACCACAGACGGGTTGTAGCTGCTATGGCAGTGGGCCAATCACTTGTCGCATTCAATGGAAGAACGCTTGTATTGATTGGCTGTGAGTAAGTCAATACACATAGTCATATTTTCCAGCTCTGGGTACAAAAAAGGATTGATTGCAGGTATGATTTGACGGGAGACGTTTCGATACAAATTGTTATCGATTGATTTTGGTGGATTTCTTAAAAATGTATTTAGTACCTACAGTACCAGTCAAACGTTTGGACACACTATCTCATTGATGTGAATGGGAATGTGTGTCCAAACTTTTGACTGGTACTGTTTACGCAGCCCTAGTTAATATGTGATGCTTGGGAGGGTTAGGGTTAGGGTTAGGGTTAGGGGTTAAGGTAAGGGTAACCCTTGCGCCTGCATTTTAACAATTATCTGACCAGCTTCACAGTAGAACATACAGCATGAAGGACTGCTATAGTTTAATGAAAATGAGACTTCTTCTGCAGCAGCCTGACCATTATTTACACAGCAGCACTAACCAGATAAGCTGTCCTATAGAGCACCATGACCTGATCTGAATTCATATAAACTCATTAGGTTAGGTAAAATATTACACACAGTCGAGTTTTCCATTGCCTCAAATGCAATATGCTGCTTATGCTGACCACAAAAATAATTTCTCATTATTCACTTTGGGGTTTTGTTGTTGTTGTTCTTCTCTCTCTCTCTCTCTCTCTCTCTCTCTCTCTCTCTCTCTCTTTCTCTCTCTCACTTCAGGAACCATCATCATACCTGAAGTACCAGCAACTGATGTGTGAGATCCAGCACTCGTCACAGCTGAGGAGGTCCAAAGAGGTCGCTAAACTCTCCATTGAGGTCAGATATTATTCGGAAAAATCTTTACTCGTTGTTTTATGCTGCTCCTGTACTCTCTGTTTTTTGAGTTACCAGAGGTCTGATGAAGCAGCTTCGGTCACTGATGCTAGAACGTCAGGTTATTTTTCTTCAGTCAGACTTTAAAAGAAAACACTCAAACTTTGTATCATGTGGTGAAACCCCTCATCTGCAAAACACTTAATCATGTGATTATAACACATTTGCATATTTAAAACCTTGTAATTGTTTGTCACAATTGTCAATGCTGCATTAGTAACCCCAAGGGGCCCCTGAGCACTGAAGCTCATGTCCCCCCAAACAACTTTTATTTCATTCTGATTGGATAACTCTAGGTTTCAAACAGTGCCCATAATTATCAACATCAAGAGAACGGGTCAAGCCTTGTGTCGAATTTGCTGGTCGATAACAAGGGAGCTGTGTCTGAACCATGATCGCTATTTTGAGGTCATGCTGCTTACTATCAGTGGATGAGACGCAGCAGAAATAACTAAGATGCAAGATCTGATGTTTGGTTGGTACAATCAAAACAGGGGGAAATGTTTAAGATGTATATGAATGTTATTTCATTAATGAATTCGTCCTCCACTCCAGCTGATATCATTAGCGGTAACCCAGAACTGGAGGGACATTGTGCAAAGCTGCTAGCTGGATAATTGGAAGGAGGCTCTCGCTGCTCTGCTGACCTACGCTCACCCTGAAGACTTTGCACATCTATGCGGTAGGTTGCTCACAAATGAAGCAGCGCATTGATCATGCTGCGACTCGACTTGCTTCCAGAAGAATAGCACCATTTTATCAGTACCTGCATTACTTGCTGAATAACATTTATGTCTGAGCTCTTCCCCTCTGCTCTGGTTGACATTAAGCCTCCTGCTGTTTTCAATATTTTTAATATTTTTAACAGCAAAAGTACATAACGGAAATTATTAAATCATTCATATATTTTTCTTAGATTTCTTTTAGTAATTATTTTATTTTTCTTATATTCTGCTTGTTTTTTGTTTTGTTTAGATTTTCTTCAGAATATTATATATTTATATGAATATCATACATGTACATAGTATACCATATGTACACTCTTTGATCACTTCATTTATATATATGTCATGTATTTGCTTGGTTTTGCTCTCTGTGGATATTATCATGATTGATGGAGGAAATCAGCTAAATGAATCAATTTGCGTATGTCAGTATACTGTTGGTTTATGATGAAGTGTGTGATGGCCTTGAGACTCCAGGGAGTTTGGGATGGGAGTGTGTGTGTGTGTGTGTGTGTTTTTTGTTTAGTTTTGTTTTTTGCTGTTGTTGTTTTTTTTATTGTCTTTCTTTTTCATTTTTTCTTATGTACACTGCTTTGGCTCATCACGTCAGGGGTGAGAAAGTTGACTGTAGGGAAATAAGGTGTATCTGGGGGGAGGGGGGGGGCTACATTTTGCTGTATGTCATATATATATATATTCATGACTATAATGATGTTACTCCCCTCCAGTAAATTAGAAAACAAATTAATAAAAAATTGCTCAGAAAATAATATATTGTGTTAGATTATCTTCTCATTATGGCTGTTAGAACATTTCTTTTCAAACATTTTGTGATTGTTTTTATTCTCCCTGACCTTAAAGTCAGTACCAGCCTCCTGCTCTTTCCCAGGTGGCTGCACAACAGCAGCCTTCACTGCTGACAGTTTTCAACCCTCAAGCTGTTCCAACCAACTTCAGGCCTGGCCTGCCACCTCCTCATGTACTGCCGCCCAGTGGAACATGCCCTCTGACAAGGCCTTCCTACCCCCTACATCCTGCTCCAGCTGCACGCTTAAGGCTGCTTTGATTTGATGTAGTGATACTTATGTGTGTCTTTTTCCAGGGTTCTTTCCTCATCAGCCATTCCAGCCTCAGCTTTTGCCCATTGGCTGACTCCCAGTCCTCTCCTCCAGGTCCCTCTATGCCAGCTGTTAACTTATCTGGATCTCTGCTACAGCCTTCAGTGTTGACCCTGGAGGCTTGACCCCAATGCTCAGCAACAGTTTAAAATGTTAACATTACCACATTTGAAGGGGGAAAAAAGTCAGAATTTAGCTGTTGAAGTTTGTTTTCCCGACACCCCATCTCTGCATAAAATGGAGCTTGTAATAATTGCCTAGAGTGGAACTTCTTTTTGTCTGTTTCTTTACAGTTTTATGTTTTACTGCTGTCGCTTGAGCAGTTCCTCCCTGTCTGAATTAGAAGAAAAAATAAA
Source organism: Scomber scombrus (assembly GCF_963691925.1). Lineage (NCBI taxonomy): Eukaryota > Metazoa > Chordata > Actinopteri > Scombriformes > Scombridae > Scomber > Scomber scombrus. The sequence continues at coordinate 3,879,848 of NC_084989.1, forward strand.
AATAAAATATATATATTCTAAAACAGTTATTTGTGTTTTTGTTTTTCATTGCAGTATCTTACACATACCCCCCCCCCCCCCCCCTCCTCCTCTGTCCTCTGTCAGACATTTTTTAAGGACACATGCAACAAAACTCTTCTTCAGCACAAGAAAGTGTCTCTTCTCAACCCTCCTGTTGTCCTCGGGTCAATTGTGATCGAGGACAACAGGCCTTAACTCAAAAATGAGGTGTACCTTAATTAAAATGAGGCTTATCTACCATAATTTCCCCCCAAAAAAATATGTAATGTGGTAATAAGTTGGAATACAGTTGGCTCAGTAGGTCTAACACAGAATTTGGTGATAATTTATACCTTATGCTTGATTAACAGTCAAAATAAACCAGGTCAATTTTGACCCAGGAGGACAAAAGTTGCACGGTCGAATACAATAGGAGGGTTGAGCAGAAGAGTTTTATAACACAATGTAGGGCGGATAATGAGGGTCGTACTGGCATGTGCAGGTCTAACAGGTGTCAGGATAAATATAAATATCATGTTTAAGTAGCGGAGAGAGTTGCTATTTGTTGGTGAAACAGCGAGCAGTGAAATCTAAGCTGATGATCAGAAATACTACCATCTACCATCAATACCACCTTCTCCAGACACATTCTGAGTACATTATCAATACATTGCAGCAATGTATATGTGCTTTCTAGGAAACCTTACAACTGTGGGGCTATTTTTTATCAATATTATTAAATCTCTCATAAACCTTCAAAAACTTCCAGCTTTCCTTTAAGAATGTGTGTCCTTAACCCTTACATACTGTTCAGGGTCTATCTTGACCCATTTTTTTTTTTACATTTGAGAGAGAAAAAAAACAGTAAAATATTTTCTTTTAGTCAGAAGTTATCCTCATGGGACCCAGAATATACAAGAAAGAAAATATTTAAACTTTTTAAAAATGCTTTAGTGCAGTTGTTACACATTTGTGTTGAGTGTTTGACTGACATTTATTAAAACATTCAGAAACCACCATTCAACAAAAGGCATAGAAACTAAAGATTGCGCTCTCTCTGCTCTCTGAAAGCCTCATTAAGGATTAATCACCAATTTATGAATGACTGATGAGGTGTTCATGAATGATCTGTAGTTGCGAAACAGACTAACTATGAGGGGATACTGTGAAATGCCCACATATGAACAGTATGTGAGGGTTAATGTATTGATTCCAGGGTGACAGGATGACCTCGGGGGGGTCCTGAATTATGAGCAGTTGCCTTGAATCCTGTCCTGTTTGTCCCAAAAATTAGACTAAACCTGAGTTTTGATGAGTGTAGCTGCAGGCAGTCATTGAGGAGTGATGTGACATTTGCCTCGTGCAGACAGATGTGATAGGCACCACGCTGATGAAATGAATAAAAGAAAATGAATTTTATGTAGCAGATAATGACACACTGTTATATACATCATGGTAATTGTGTTTCTTTTTCCTAATGACAGACAGTTGACTTCATGAACAAAAATAATAAATGTTGTTTATACTGAGGGGTGAATACACTAATGGATTGTGGCTGCTGATAGCACCACGAATTGAGCATCATTTGCAGTTGTTATCTGCCCCATCTTAGGGTCCGATTCACAAAAGATTTGCACTAATGGTATGACAGTGCCAACAGACTCGTAAAGTTTTGCAGCTGAGTGCAAATTGCCCTTGTTTTTTGTCTGATTGAGTGAACAGTGGTTTCCAGCATTTTTAAGGCTTTTTTTCCCCACATTTCAGCACACAGGTTGGTCCATAATGAGCGTAAAAGCCTCAAATTGTGCATCTTTAATTAGCAAAGATGTGCACACATAGAGCTCTCTACAATCACAAACCAACTTTAATGTATTTTTATAATTTAACCTTATCTATTAGTATTTTACATCTGTAACATAATAAACATAATTCTTCTGAAATGTCAAACTAAACCAATAATGTGACTCAGGCAGGACTGAAAAGTGTCAAATTAATGTCATTTAATATGGTTGTTCAGACGTCACTTAATGTGTCCAGGATTTCAATACTGTTGTTCGTTTTGTTGTACACATCTGGTCGTGTGTCACATCTGGCTGCAGCATCACACAGCAGCTGAAACAATAAGTGCGTTTCCAAACTGAGAAAGAAGCTGTGCGCATTTACGCACGCAACACAGCTGCTTCATTAACACCACATCGGTCAGGATCTGATGGTAATTAATGTTCTGATGTTCTGCTACACATCTGCACAGGTCAGCGGTTACACGCTGAGTCCAGGTTTATACAACAACTTAAGCTGCATGTTAATTGTTTGTGTTTCAGCCTTCAGGCATGAATAAGACCATATCTCTTCTGAGATTTCCGCCAGTAAATTTAGCCTCCAGCTTTTAATTTTATCTGCTGAGGACTCCGATTACTTATCTAGGAACATTTTATAGAGCAGCGATACTCTACTGACAGTGTTTCACTGTAAGCATTGAGAGAGGTGGCTCAGTAGGTGAATGGTTTGGAGATACAGAGATTAAATTACTTTTTTGAGAAAACTTAAAGACGTGCCCTGAAGGACTATCACTTTTCTTATAGTTCAGTAAATTACACTAGCCTTTCATTATTGTATAGATTCATTATCCTGCTTAATCCTTTGCTTGCCCATGTTTTAAAACCAGCATCTTCTCTTCTGAGTACAAATTTGCTATTACCCCATACGAGCATCGAACCAGACAATACAGGATGGGAGGGTTATACTAAATATTTCTGGTGCTCATGCCAGACATAGTTTTTTTTTTTTTTTCTGTGTGTTTTTCCCCAGCTTCTTTGGTTTAGAAGAGTAAAGGTAGCTCTGCATATCTAAATCTTGTCCCATACTGGAGGTTCATCTGAGGAGAAGTAGCACATGGCGGTTCTCAGTTGCGCTGCCCTATAATACTAGTGTAGGTTGGGGGAGTTTTAGACCCCCTCTGTCATAAGGTAGGTATAGTACAGCAAAATGGAGCCTAGAGCATCTATTGTTCCTGATGAAGTTGTTAAATACTTCCTGAACAGATTATTCAGATGTGGGTAAGGGATTGAAAGAAATAAAGCAATTTAGGAAATAGATTTTTAAGATGTTAATGTGACCGATTAAAGAGATTGGCATTAAAGTCCATCTGTTAAGTGATTCTATTACAGATTCGAAAATAGGGTTATTGTTGGTTGGATCCATTCATTTCAAGTGTGATTTAATGACCAGAATGGAATCCCTCCTTAGGAGCTGAAAATGGGGTTTGTATTCAATGTTGCTGGAGAGTCTCTAATACCCATAGCATAGGTCCAGTGCTAATACCAATAGCAACGGGGAGAGGGGAAACCTTTATGTGTTGATCTGTGCATTTGTCACTGTCTTATATTTTCCTAATCCATTTGATGAAGCCTATTCCAAACCTCTCCAACACTTCAATTGGATACTTCCACTCAATTTGCTCAAAGGCTTCTCTACATCTAAGGACAGCAGTGCTGTGTTCAGTGACCCTCTTTCTTTAGAAACGATATTCAGTACCCCTGTAACATTATGAAACGCCTGCCTCCCCTAGATGAAATTGTTTTGGTCTTTGATCATATCCACCAGTAACTCTTCAAGGAGTCTCGCCAAAGTTTTGCATAAAATTATGCCACCTATGTTGAGCAGCAAGATGGGTCTATATGATACATAGTCAGTGGGAGTGATCTGTGGCTCACTGAGAGATGGTGGTAGGTCATCTTTTTAGTACGATTCCAATAGCGTGTCCAAGAGTGGTTGTATCAGCTTTTCTTTAAATTGTTTATATATCCCTACAGGAAGCCAGTATGAACCAGCTGACTTCCCCCCTTTCCTGCTGGTGACGGCTTCTGAGAGCTTGTCTCCCTGTCTACTGTTTCTTTTGAATCAGCTGATATAGTGGGGAAGTCTAATGAGTGAAGAAAATGGTCACGTTGACCTGAATCTTTATGTTAAAATGTATAAAGTTTTTTTTTATAAAACACTGTAAAAGCATTATTTATTTCTGAGTGGTCATTTTACCTTTAATGTGAATAGCATTAATAGCTCTTTAAGTCAGTATTTTTTGAATTCCAAGCCCATATTTTACCTGCCTTTCCTCCCTTATCATAATAACTTTATCGTAATAACTTTAATCTTAGAAGCAAGCAGCTGCCTGGTCCCTCAATAATTCCTCATATTGTGTCATTGGGATCAACAATGTAGCTTGTAATTCTGAGGGGTCTTGGGTAGGAACCTTTTTTCCCCAGATCTCTAATACAATCCTCCAGTGAGTTTCATTTTAATTTATATGCCTTGCTCTGCGAGCTAGTATAGCTTGTAACCATACCCCTTATGTATGCTTTAAAGCCCTCCTAACATATAGCTGTAGAGGTCTCATTAATTATTATTTGTATTAAAATAGAGGTCAATATGTGTTCCTACATTGTCTTTCTTTGAGAAGGCCACCTAGGTGGATTCATAACAAATTTAGAGTCATTAAACAATAAAGAAATTGGTTAATGATCATAAATGACCATACTGTACTGACATACCAACAATTTGTAATTCTTGGCACCAGACCCACAGAAATCAAGAAATAGTCAGTACGTGAGGGGATTTAGAGAGTGGCAGAATAACAAGAACATTCTCTGGATACTGGTTTAAATGACCTCCAAACCTCACACAAATTAAACTCTTGGATCAGTTGTTTAAGGGTCTTCTTTCAGAGTGAAGCCGTGTCTGACCCTTTTGATCCATCTATACTGGGCTCCAGTGCACTGTCTTCCCTTACAATATAATGACCTGTGAGGGAGGATAGAGTGAGAAACATATTTTTGAAAAATGAGGGAATATCTTCATTAGGACCATATCTATTGACAATACTCAAATAGGGTACCGTGAATAATGGACCATCTGCCTCAGAGGTCAGTAATTATCCTGAATATGTTTAGATTAATGGAATTATGTACAATTGTTAACACCCCTCTAGCAGTGGAATAGTAAGATGTTGCAATAACCTGGCCATTCTATATTTCTGGACTTAATAAAGCAGTATTTATACATAAAGCCATTAAGCTCTATATAGAACTTGGTTTAGCTTGGATAAGTTATTTAGCCCACGTACAGCACTTTCCATGATGTTATCTTAGATTCTGATTGAAAGTCATGTTCCGTTATCTAACCATCAATAAAATAGCACTGAAGAGAAAAGAGATGTATACACCTGAGTGTAATAGCACTGCCTACCAGACTGCTCAACAAGACCCCCTCAGCAAACTGTTATATAAGCAAAACAAACAAACAAACACTGCTCAATCACTAGGTACCCCTTTCCCCTCTTAAGACCCTATTGATGGAGCAAGACAAGTCCTTTTCATATGTCACTCTGCCATAATGTATCTTTATCATGGCTGCAGAAGCTGTCTGGTTCGAAGCTGTAAAACTCTCTCTAAAAGTGAAAAACCCAAATAACTAATTATATACATATCCTACATTATTGTGTCTTAATGGTAATCTCACCATATGTTTTCACAGATCTGTTCCATCTCTAACCTTCTCCTGAATGTTGTTCAGGAATAAGAATGTGTGTACTTCCATAGGAGAAATGAAGATGTGAGAATTGCCGTAGTGTGTCACTCAGAAAGACGATGGATGCTGTAATCCATGATGCACTCCCACGACTCTGCACCTTAAGCTCTGTGCTTCTTCTCCCTGGCAACATTATGGAAGAACATCATAGGATGCTTTTAAAAAGGGCTTTTCCCTTCTTCATTTGCAGTTGACGTCATTCTGGTTTATCAGAAGTGTTCTAGGTGTTGGGTCGGGATTCGATCTAAAGGCAGTTGGAACTCTTTGTGCCCTTTCAATAATGATCAACACCGGAAATGATTCAGTGCTCATTTCAAGGATCCATTTTTCCAGAAAAACACATGCATCTCTCCCTTTAGGGTTTTTCAGGTAAGCCTACTAGGCATACATTACAACTGCAGCTGTGGTTTTCTACATCCTCCATTTCTGGTGTCAAACTCACCCTGTTATGTCAGCTGTTTGGTTGTTTTATTCAATGTAGCAGCACAATCTTTCCCCTCACCAAGACATTCCTCAGTCTTTGTTAACTGACCAAAGTATTGTTTTAGTTTGCCTTGGATAGGCTTTATTGGCTGTTATCACTGCATCACATTTTGATGCAAAGTCCTGCTTCAGATTCTTCAAATTGTGAATTTCATCAGTTTTTTTTTTGTTTTGTTTTTTCAGTGATGGGTCAACTTTCTCCTTGTCCTCCATGGTGAAAATTAGTTGTAGTGTGGGTGGTGGTGATTGTGGGTTAAAGTTTTAGTATCCTTTTTGATTTTTTTCCCTGTGTCCAGTCATGGCTTACACCATTATGACAAAATTGCATGTTATTTTTAATGTACTGCTTTTCAAAGAGTTTATTACAATATTAGAGCAGAGCTATGACTGAGCTACCTTTAATCAACACACCGCATTACTGGAAGTCCACCTACATGGATGCTTTTACCTGAGTGCCTGGGCTACTGATATCAATGCAGTCAGTCCAGTCTAGACTTTGATGATAACTAAACTCAATTATTAGGGCTGGGTATCGTTTTTAAAAATTACAATACCAGTACCAATCCAAGTACCCCTTAAGTGATACATCAATTGAGTACTTCATTCGATACCCATCGCATTAAAGAAAAACGTATGTGTTGATTGGCTGTGAGCAAGTCCGAAAAAAAGTCATATTTTGAGGCTCTGGGTATAAAAAGGATCGATTGCAGGTATCGTTTGACGGGAGATGTTTCGATACTACGTGGTATTGATTTATTTCAGTTGATACCCTAAAGATATTGAGTACCAATACTCTCCTGAATCCTAATGACTTTCTGTCATTAGGATTCATTTGGGAACTATGAATGTCTGTACCAAATATTATGTGAGTACATCCAAAAGTTGTTTTTTATTTTCAATCAGGACAAAAGGAGATGCTGCTGAAATGGAAAACGCATTACAATCCATGGTTTTCTTATACAGTAAGATAATCTGTATTCTACGTTCTCTGTTAAATCAAGTTCTAAGACTTATTTGTTGATGTCTGCTACCAAGTAGAATTTAAGTGAAGGATCAGCAAGACAGTCACAAATTTACTGCATATTTATGATTGATCTTTACTGTTTATGAATGATTCTATAATACTGTTTGCATCAGTATTGGCTGGGCCTATGGATGGTCTGTCAGTTGGACTTTTATAAGTACTCTCAACACTGCTGCCAGTTAAATTGTGTTGGGTATTCAGGGTAGCCAGAAGATGATCTCTAATATTTTTGGTCACCCTTAAGCTTACTTTAGTATCTCCATTTGACCAAATTTCCACACATATGTATATATACATTTGAATTCAATAGACAGATTACTATGACATGTATTACTTTCTGGCTTCTCAGAGCATTTTTGTCCATTTTAGTCAATACATGACTTTTTGTGTAATGATCAACTTTGTGCACAGGATACATTTAGGCAGACTTTCAATGAAATGTACTGTGACTCATCATGTTCCCAATAAATGGCTTTTGATTAGGGCTGATTGAAGAAAATAAACCAATTCCAGACATAATCCAGTCTAGAATCACAATTATATATTTTCTATACTTTGGATATTTAAATTCCTTTCTAAATTCCTAAACTAAATGTTCCACAATTATTTTAATTGTTTTGTAATGTTTTAGTACCAAAATACATTTTTACAAGTCATTCTTTCATTATATGGGGTGTAAGGAACATTTGCAGCCTCTCTAGGAAGCTCCCAAGGATTTAGTGTTTGTTGTTATGCATATTCTTTGTAAGTAGGATACTTTTTTTTGGTGCAGCCTTTTGAAAAAATGCTGCTTGATCTTAAATATGGAATAAAAAAGAGAAGAGAGGGAATAAATGAAGTCTCAGAGGACAGGTTTCAAGTTCACCTGTCAGTGGAAGAGGGCCCTGTCTACTGTGTCTGTCAAGGTGAGATGTAACATTCTGTTGGGTGGGTGAGGTAAAGACTCTGAAACCACTCGATCTTGAATAAAAGAACCAAATGTGGCTCATTAAAGAGAAACTTTGGTATTTTTCAAACCTGGACCCCATTTTCCCATTTTGTGTGTCTAAGTGACTAATGGGGAGAACATTTTTTTGAAATTGGTCCACTAATGAGAGAGAATGATTCAGCTGACAGCCAAAAAAACGGGCTGTAATGTGCTTTTTTTTGCCACTGACAGGCTCAGATTGCTATTATAAGTGTCTGACAACATTATGGAAAGAACCATACAGAGAAATACAACTTTTTTTCTTCACCTTTTACTTGATCTTGTCTGTTTGTTATTGACCCTGTTTACAGCTGGTATTAACATGTGTCTCAGGTGATCTGACCACAAATGGACAGTGCTAAATACAAGTGTAAAGACCTCCATGACACACTGTGATCCCATCATTCAAACCACTTGCCGCAGTGGTCTGGAACGCATTCGACCACATATCTTTTGTAGTGTAAAGGCTAATGTGTCCTGATGCGCGAAAATATGCCGGACATGCCAGTTCCTTTGGTGAAATCCCAAACACTGTTGAAAAAATGGAGAGGACCGCAGATGTACATGGTCAGGGTAAACTTAACAGTTGGAATAGCCCATCCATGTATAGTAGGTCTTAATTAGTTAAACATTTTGATCAGCTCTTAACTCTTTAGCCCACACTAACAACAAATCTGGTGCTGTGCATGGGACCCTTGGACCCTATAGCAGAAGTGATGTAGGCTGCAATGAAATCTGGACACAAGTGGTCAGCTCGAGATACATAATAGAGATAGGTGTGACCATCAATGTGTCTTTGCTGTCCATTTGTGATCGGATCACCAGAGACACAGGTACATTCCAGGCGTAAACAGGGCCATCGTGTTCTATCTGAGTCTGGCTCAAGCAGAGATCTCGTTCTGAGCCATTACTTCAAAAATCTCAAACATAACACTAAGTTCCACTGCCTGTACTCCAACACAAAAACTCTTCCCACAGTCCTCTCTCCAACATCATGACTGTATATTGGCCTGATTTCTACACCAACAGTCGCAAAAACAAACACTTTTAATGGACGTACATTGACAGGAGCGCTATTTCCCTGTTGGATTACACTGTAGCCTATCTCAATACTGCACCAATTTCAAAAATCGTTGTCTCCATTAGTCACTTAGACACAAATTGACTGGTAAATAGGGTCCAGGTTGAAAAATACCACAATTAAGGACTCTTAAAACCAATGTACGCCGATGTAATTTGGTGATTCTTCTGTGGCTGTCTCTGTTATATTATGTTTTTTGTGTATGAGTATCTGTGACCTATGGTTAAACATCAACCAGTTCTCTGTACAGGTCAGCTTTAGACCTGCATGTTTTGGCAGTTTTAGATATCATTGCCATGGATGAAAAGCACTGATGTCATGTCTTCACAAAAATGAAACATTTCCAAAACAATTCTAACACGACAAGTCTCATTTCAAATAATTTACCCTTCATACAATCACAATAATAATCAAACCGTTCCTTGTTTTTATTTTACATTTCAATACATGCCAATTTATGGAAGAATTGTATGTTTTTATTTATTTAATCCTTTATTTAAACAGGTGGTTTTATTGAGATCAGGATCTATTTTATTATTTAATAACCAGCTAAATGCTAACATACAGGATTAGACCGAATAGGAATTAAACAAGAGTTCTAACTAAATATCTTGTCATTCAATCCATGTGCTCAGACGAACATTATAAAATCGACAGCAGAATCTAATAAATGATGAAACTGATTAAATATACATTACTGAATTCACTCTGAGAATGGGGGGATGAGAGTCCATCATGCTCATGTTAGCTATTAATTAAGGCTTCAACAGAAAAGTAATTTTACAATTCATATTTGATACAGCCTGTGAGAACCCTGAGAAGACTTTTTTTTATAATGAACACCCACAGTATTTGTGAACAGTAAGAACCAGGTAATGTGACAGATAGATGAAGCCAGCAATGTAGTAATACATTTGTAATCAATATTTTTTTATGTTTTATAAATCAATCATGATGTGGGCTTTTTTGGAGCACACATGGGCTTAAATGGTGTCACAGTACCAATTAAGCCCATGCCAGACTTTTGACTTTCTTTATTTTATATTCCAAAATCTACATGAACTAATGAATACATTTTCAAATGAGAGATAAATGTTGTTTTATAAGAAATGATCTCTCTTATAAATCATGTCAGTATCCATGAAAAACAGCTGAACTTCGATTTCGGTGCTTTATGGGAACACTTACCCTAACAGCTGAAAACATTGGTTAGAAAATTAGAAAATTAATCAAAAAGTCATCAAATGTAATAAGTTACATTACTTTGATTAAGTCATTGAAATAGTTACATTACTTATTAAATTATAAATAGAGTAACTAGCAATCTGTAACTTATTACATTTCCAAAGCTTCCCAACCCTGCACACAAGGTAACTTTAATTTCCATTGGCTTTTAATGTACTAGAAACTGGACTCACAGTGGGTTCAAACATTACAATGTTTCTGAGGCATTTGTGGTCTTTCAGTAAGCTATTAATGTTATATGTGGGTGAAATCATACTTCTTGATTTGGTATGTATTTGTATTTACTCATTCTTCACTCCTTTCTATGTTAGATGGTTTGTTTGGCCCGGGGCTGTCTTTTCAGATAAGTGTCAGTCAAACTATTGTAAAAAATTACAAACAATGTCTGTTTTGTCTTGTACTTCATGTAGGAAAAGTGGACACAGGTAATTGCCCAATGATCGCATCTGACTTACATAATTGCACAACAGGGATCGTCCGTGCAGTACTTTGTTTGGAGAATATTGACTTAGCGTGATACAGTTGTGACCAAAATTATTAGCCCCCCAGGAATTATGGAACATTTTCCTAAAATTCTTCCCAATGTTTGCAGCATTGATAAAACTCGATATAATCAAACATTCACCAGTGCTTTTTAGTAGCTTTTGGTACATTTTGGAATATAAAATAACATTTTAGGCTAACTTTATATCAAATATAGAGAAAAATGGGGATGTCAAAAATATTAGCCCCCATGATGGGGTGGTCAATAATATTTCCCCCCATGTGAATTCTTGCCTTCAAAAACATACCTAATTAACCAATCAGCTTTCAAGCCACACCTGTGCAGTCAATTGGCTTCCCAACAACACCTGAACATTCAATCAGAATAAAAGGACTCCAAGGAACAGGGCACTTGAACACATTATTAAGAGGGACTACTTTTACTCACCATGCCAAAGACAAAGGAAATCAGTCTTGAGCTCAGAAAGAAGATAGTGGAGGCTCATGATAAGGGGGAAGGCTATACTGCCATTTCCAAGCGTTTCACAGTGTCTAGAACCACTATACGTTGCATCATTGCCAAGTACAAGGAGACAAATTCTGTAAGAAACAAACCTGGGCGTGGTTGTAAGCTCAACATTTCAAGAACTCTAGAGAGGAAAATTGTCAGAGATGTCAGCAAGAATCTCCAGACATCTGCCAAGATGATTGTTGCTGACCTGGCCTCTTCTGGAGTTGATGTTTCAAGGAGCACAGTTGTGAGGGCTCTCCATCGTGGTGGGCTTCAGGGCCATCGTCCAAGAAGAACTCCTTTACTCAAAGAGTGGCACATCAAAGCCAGACTGAGGTTTGCCCGTGAACATTTGAAAGGTAAAGATGAGTTTTGGAAGTCTGTGCTTTAGTCTGATGAGACTAAACTAGAATTGTTTGGGCACATGGATGTTGCTTATGTTTGGCGAAGAAAGGGAGAGGCCTTGAACCCTAAGAACACAGTTCCCACAGTTAAACATGGTGGTGGGAGCATCATGCTGTGGGGCTGTTTTGCAGCCTCAGGCACAGGGAGCCTTGTTCGGGTGCATGGCATCATGAAAAAAGAAAATGATGTTGACATTTTAAGGGATAATATGCAGAAATCTGTTCGTAGTCTATCCTTAGGTCGTTGCTGGGTCTTCCAACAAGACAATGACCTAAAGCACACATCGAAATTGGTCCAACAGTTCCTGAAGGATACCAAAATCAAGGTCCTGGAGTGGCCCGCACAGAGCCCAGACCTCAATCCTATTGACAATCTGTGGCGGGTGCTCAAAGTGAATGTCCATGCTCGAAAACCACGTAATTTGGACCAGCTGGAACAATTTGCAATGGAAGAATGGGCCAAAATCCCTCAGGAGACCTGTGCCAACATAGTAAAGTAAACCAGTAACTACTCTATGAGGTTGTTGTCAGCTGTGGCTCAGAAAGGGTACACTATTGGCTATTAATGGCCAGGGGGCTAATAATTTTGGATTTCTCATTTTTGCCCTTTTTTGTTTCAACTCATTGTATCAATAAAATATCCTAATCAAACTTGTCAACTTTTGTCTTTGTAGTGTATTTGTTTCCACAATAACAAACACGTGTTGTTAATGGCCATTTCCATGGAGAAATCAAGAATTTTGTCTAATTTCACAAGGGGGGCTAATAATTTTGGTCACAACTGTATGTGCTGAGCACAAACAGAGTAAATTGGTTTGCCTACTTTTTCTGCTCCCTTGTCAGAGAATAAAAGCCATTCTGTGTTTTCATTAAGCTTCATTTTTTTTCATGCACCAATCTCAACTCACCGGCACCAAGTTGAACATTCAGTCACCACAGCAGCAGGATTCTGCATAGGGAGATTTCAGCTTTTCAAAAGAAAAGCAATTTGTTAGAAAGGCTACTGCTGTGGTATGCATTGCAAGATTAGCACTCAGAGGAGCTTCAAAAATACAAGTCAATATGAAAGGCACATGAAGCTTCGTTAAAAAAATGATCAAAGTAGAAGTTTTGAAGAAGTGAATTGATCACCACGCACAATTTGTTCAAACCATAATAAGGTTTCAGAACGGCAGTATGTTTGGTTCCACTCAGTCATTTGATCTGAGAGTTTACAATGTATGAGCAACTGATGAGCAAACATTCACGATCCCTGCTGGCACCACTGACATTATGAAGACTTGTTTTTATGCTGTAAAATGAAAAAGTCAAGAAAACTCAAAGATTCAACCTCATTTAAATGAATTTGTAACGTTTCAGCTTTAAGCGTGTCCAGCTTTTTATTTCACTTCTTTTAACCTCAAGTGCTGTACAATTTTCTATTGCCAACACTTTTAATTTCCACTTCTGTTGATTTACTATATGTCAAATCTATTCATTGCACCCACTTGGGATTTTATTGAGCTTAATTTCCTTTTTCTTTTTTTTTTGTCAAAGCTGTAATTGTAATTGCCAGTGGGAAGACTGTGCTGTCACCAGCTGACTAGCTGACAGAATAACACAATACTTCTTTGAAAAGTCATCTTTATTTAGGTGAATATAGGAGAATTGTTCCTAATATGTTTGGTGTTGATTGCGTTATTCCATTGGGACAAACTTCCACCTGAACACAAGGACATTTAAATCCATTAGACAGATTACCACTGACACTTTTTATTCTCTCCAGATGATCGCTGAACAATCTGTTACTTTACTTTACAGCTTATGCAGCAACCCTCATCCCAAGTTCTCAGCTGTGTACACAAGGTCAATCAATCAATCAATCAATCAATCAATCAATCTTTATTAATATGGCGTGAAATCACAACAAAAAGCAGCAAGGAAAAAAACTCCCCTTCAATAGGAAGATACCTCAGGCAGAACCGGGCTCTAAGTAGGCGATCATCTGCCTCGACAACTGGGGCTGAAGGAGAGAGAGAGAAAGGCAAAGGGAGGGAAGGAGAAGGGGAGAAAGGATAAGTAAAGAGGAGAGAGAGAGAGGATGGAGAGGCGCAGTGACAAACAATCAATCAACTGGGAGGAATCATATTGACTCTTGATTCAAATTTGTTTTCCTTAGGATTAATTATCTTTGTAATTTATATGTTTTAATCCCATACAAAGGCAGGGACATATCTTTTTTTACTTTTGAATGTTAAAATCTAGTGAAAATAAAAGAAATCAATTAAACCATGCAATTTAAGAGGAAAATATGTTCAGTTTAAAAAAAATAAATAAATAAAAAAAAAAAATAGGTGTAATTTCCCTGCAAGTGTGTGTGCACAGCATAGGAAATAAATGTTCCACTAGAAGTATTGCCTTAATAAAACCCTGATGCAGACACATGGTGAAATAAAGAAGGTATGTCCAGTAAGCACGTTTTGCTAGTTTGGGTTTTTTACACTGTATTGCTGCCACATAATGACATGACAGTAATGGTTGTACCATATAAAGAAAAATGATATAGGAGAGAGGAGACTCTTCTGATACATATGCATACTTTTTCAAATTCTGTTTTTGTTTTTTCAAATCAGAAAACGTTTGGTTCCTAATATGACACATGCTTTGAAGTATGCCAATAAGATAAAACTTTAGACAGATGGAGACAACTTGAAAAATAGTTTTTTCTGTATTCAATTAAAGACACTGAACTGAACTTTAATATTCTGTAATGAATCAGAGCTGCAGTCATTAGGAGTCACCAACTGTTGTTGGAACAATACCCTTGCTCGATTGACAAAAATGCATGTTGTCTCACTACTGGAATATTGACTAAAGCACCTGTCATATATTCAGGTGTGCAGAGACTTAATCAGTTGTTGAGGACATGTGCCACAAAATATAACTTGGCATTTATACAGCCCGGAGGATAATGAGGATTCTCAACCAGCTAACACGGCAATGTGACAATATCATTACGAACACTATCGACATAGAAAATACCATATTATACTGTGTACCACTTCTAAAAATAGCAGACCAACAGCTTCTTTTCTCCAAATAGATCACTGTTCTCTTCCTCCCAGAGTTCAGTGATGTGGAGACCTCAGAAGGGAGCTGTGCGATCTGTTTCATCAGTATGTCTCCACAAAGTCACTCTCCATGCTCTGGCAGTCCTAATGATGGAAGCTGTGTAAGGACTACTGAACCATCAGTGACTAAGACAGTTTTGGGTTTAGCTTTTAACACTGCATATTTTAGAAAATGCACCCTAAGAAATCAGAAAATTACCATATGTGGGTGCAAACCAAAATCTGTGCACTCTTCTTAGGTGAAGTTTTTTTACTTTATAAACTCAACTCCCAGTCCATTTTCTGTTTTTGGAGACATATTACATTTTCACGATCTGTTGACACATAAATATACACTGGAGTGTGTTGTGAAAGCATTACCTTGTGTCTTAAACCTCACAGATCACTGAACTTGTTGCAAACCTGACTAAGACAGTAGATGTTAAGTCAAGAATAGAAAAAGAAACAGCTCTCTTTACTATATTATTAGCACATGATAATGGTTTGCCCTTTTCTGACACGATCTGGGCTACAGTTGATGTCCCAAGATAATGAATGTTGTGACATGTTAGTTATCACTTGCAATGCTACATCCCAGTTTCCCATTAACAAGAATCAAGACACATTTTCCAGTCTTTAGTTCAACCCCACTGTGTTTTGAGTGCTGATAAGAGTGGAGACATGTTGGCATTTGGAGATGAATACATTTATGGTGCTGAACAATTTAGCCTGCACTCTTTATCCTGACTGGAGTTTGGTTGACAGCATCTTAACTTTTAATAGAACGTATTTTTAGATAACGGCTACAAAGAAGACAGGACACATAAATATAAGTTACCAATATGTAACCTTTGTGTATATATATTCTTTGTACCATGAATAGTCTATACACGCAAACAGCTCGTAGCATGTCCGCTAGTCTTGTCCCCCTTTAGACCTGACCTAAGAACAAGAGGCCAGCTGGGCATTCAGGTGGAAGGTTTCTTTTTCTATTTCTATTTCCTAGAAGCTCCAACCCCAATGGATTTTTTTGTTTGTTTCTTAAAAGGTAAAGGCCAGGAGTGATTTGATGCACTCTTTGATGGGATTTAATATGTCATTGCATAATTCATCGATGTAAACATTACAATGGAGGGCCACTCCCCAGGGGCTCCTGCAGGAAATGCAGGTGTGTCTGACAGTGCTCTCACTGAAGCTTCAGTAATCACTCAATAAGCCATGGATCTGGAAGACATATTCCTCAGACATGACTTTACAAAAGTAGAGATAGAAGACCATGATGCCACTTGACCTTTAACACATCCATCTACACAATATAATGCCTATAAAGATGCAATGGGCGTAAAGGAGTTCATTTGAACCCCTCTGGGAGCAGGCCTTTGGGTCGAAAGGGGGATCTTCTAGACTTCCACTCATTTTCAGCTAAAGGCATCGGCCATGCTGTTAATCCATGGCAGTTGGATCATAAATTAGAGGTTGGCTTAGTGTGTAGCAGACACCCCATTAATTTATATTGAAAAATGGGTGCTGAAAAAGAACACCCTGGCCTATTATTCGGCAGTGAAAAAAGTCTTTGATTTTCCAATGAATCCGCATTCTGTTGGCAGCTATCTGAAAAGTGAAGGAGGTCACCAAGCACATAGAGGTGGGTGATTGGCACCTTGAACAAAGTGGGTGGTGTGGTCTTGTCATGAGACAGATGGGGCGAGAGTTGACTCAGTGCGATGTCAACTCAGAGAGGCCGCCAGTGTGAGTGGAGAAGATGAAGCAGGTCTTTTTATTTGATGATATCTTCCAATAACACCAAACTTGGTCCTTGTTTGCAGGGCATGCCACCACTTGATTGGGCAAAAAGAGCATGTTTCTCACAGTGCTGAGGCAGAGCTTCATCAGGGTAAACCACCAACAGTCTGTCAGTCAACAGGACTGATATATAAATCATAATAATTGATATATAAGGTGAATCGACAAGGGATGTAAACCACTGACTTTTGCAATCATCAGTAATTTGTTGATTCATTGCCTTGTAAAGTAGCAATGTTTCAATAGTATTCAGGGTCACTAGAGAGAAACTTAAAGGTTGGAATTATTAATAAGATGCTCCTAATGGCTACATGTGTAATTAGTGATCAGCATTAGTGAGAGCAGCTGAAACTGCAGCTGAAATGCTTACTGGTGGAATATATAATTCCACTCTATACATCATCAACAATATGCAGCAACATCTGGATACACAGGGGGGAAGTGAATCAGCTAACTTCAGCAGTAAGAATCATTATTTTTGCCCAACTGTTCACCCAAACTAAACCTCAGACCATCTGAGTCATTAAGAAGTACTTGTGTCTAAACTTTGCTTTCTTGATATCTAAAAGAAACATCAGCTTTTCAAAATTGAATTTGCAATGAAAGAGAGAGAGGGTGAAAGGGAGGTGAAGAAAGACCAGAGGAAGGAATAGAGAGCGTAAAACATATGAATCACCCCCTTGAGGATTTCTTATTTTTTCCCTTATTGGTATTGACAAAGCCCTCTTTTAGTGAGCAGGGGTGGGGAGAGCATTAGAGTGAGAGGATTGTTGAGATTGATGCCCAGTGAATATGCATGACAGAAGATGTCTTGTCTCATTGAGTTAGTCACAGATGTATGAAGAGTGGGCCAGAAAGAGAAAGTAGCCCCTAGTTGGATGTCATCGCAATTTATTTGAACTGAACTCTGTAATGATGTATTTTCCCTTTTCTGGTAAGGCAATTCATTTTAGGTCTGAGAGACAGGCAGGCAGAGGGAGACTCACCGGTTAAAATGTCATTTCTGATTCTCTCCTGCCTCTTCGAAAAGTGTGTACTGTCTGTAAAGATATTCCAATTTGTACTTTATTTAATTAGTTTGCCACAGACAGAAACGCATACTGACAGCAAACACCTAGCTGACCGTCAGCGCATTCCAAACCGATACCTGGCCATTTGCCCGTCAAATGTATTAACTACTAACTACTTTGGTTCAAATTTGTCTTGTAAGACGGATAATTTGGATGAAACTGAAGAGAGTCATGCTGAATCCAGAACGTATTAATTGAAATGCTACAAACTGTGAAATACTAAACTGTGAACCACTGAATACTGTCAAACACCAAGTTACAAAGAATACTGTTAAAATAGTTATGTTTTTCCAGGTTAGTGTAGTTCCCAAAAAAACTGTGGCAAACTTTGGGGTCAATGAGTCAGTTCAGTAATGAGGTTGTCTGGTCACCACTATGGTAACTCTTTTAAAAAAGCACATCCGTGGCGTTTCATAACAATCACTCACACAGGTTAAAACACTGGCAAGTTCATGCTCAGGTATTTTGTAGTCTGGCTGTGATTTTCCAAGGTTGATCTTGTAAATGTGTAATATTGCCTGTTAATGGGCTGTTTTTGTTACAATTTTCAGCACTCTACCTGCTTGTATTATGTTAAATTATGTTAAATATTGCACTTAGAAGAACCTTGTATCCATTACATGGCATTATTTGACTGACAATGAAGCTTAATTTTGTAATTTAACTGTATTTTGTTGAGTTATTTCTAATAATCAAAACAATCCAGCTGCCATTTTATTCATATTACCTGTAACATACAATAGAATAAAAAATAAAAATGAATATGAAAATTGAAGATATGCTTCACTTTTTTTTCAAAACCTAGGTGTGGACCAATCAAAAATCATCACAGATGTATAATATTTGGTATTGATTCGCAGTGGGATCAGTTGTCTTGGCCTTTTGACTCACTGTACATATCAGAAGCATTACTTAAAGCTGCAGTTGGTAACTTTGAGGAGAGAGAGGATTTAGCATCAAATTTGAAGAAGTACAACTTTCAGATCCCTCCCCCTCCCTCTCTGCTGCACTCCTGCACTGAGGAGGAAGGGGGAGGGGCTGTGTGCGTGAGCAGTGATTGACAGCTGTCAGACACTCCATCAGACACCATCCTGGCTCTGATTGGTTCTTTTTGTCCGGTCGCGGTGGATTCTGGCAATTTGCAGTAGGAGCAGTAGGTGGGGCTAAATGAGCCTGTTTCGTTTTTTTTTTTTTTTTTTAAAGATTACTAGTTTCATGTAATGCTTTCCTTACATAGTGACAGTCTTAGCAAATATGACAAAAAATTACTTTTATAAGACTTACCAACTGCAGCTTTAATGGAACACTGCAAATCTATAATTACGCTATAATACACAGTATATGTTTCTATAGATAACTGGTGTTGTAGCATGTCAACAGAAACTGATGATGGAGAGAAGTCCATCCTAGAGCTGTTGCAGTCTTTCTCCTCTCTCACCTTGGATGCTCACCTGTGAGTGGCCCTTTCCAATACATCACTGACACTTCAAATTAAGTGTCACTCAAAATGGAAGAGGATTGATAAGTGTTGGAAGGGGGAGGGGAGCAGTGCATACTTTGGCTGGCTCTCACCTCTGCAAGTTTCCAAGTACAGGCCTGAAATCTGCTGAGTCCTGCACATCACAATAAACAGCATGCTGTATTATGTTGGATGCTGCTGCCACATTTCTGGTGCAGTTATAAGAGATTTTTTTTACTTCTCTAAATCTAGTGATGTGGAGCTTTGGGCAGGTGTCAGACTTCATAGTTGCAGTGGATATATCCATTTAAAATGTGCAAGGAAATGTTAACGGGTTTTTTTTATGTGCTCATTTGCCAATGAGGGAATAACCTCAACATGAGTACAGTCAATTGCATCCAGCACATTTGGAAAATAAGCCAAATTAGAAAATCTCCAGCACTGCATTATGATCTGTCAGGAATGTTCTATATATTTTGTGAAATAGATGAAACATGAAATGACTTTGCCTATTGGAACAAGAAGGAAATGCCTGGAAGAAAGGAGTTTTGATACTCCAGGGATTCATGGCTTCATTTGGTATTTTGGATCCGGATCATCTTCAATCTCATGCAGTAATGTAAGTATAATGTGACTTTAAACCCTGCAGAAGTTTCACACATCCTCTGGTACGCCAAAAGGAGATACATGACTTTGAAACACCCTTTCCTTTGTCAAATGTGCTCAACAACGACAATGATGACATGATTGCCACCGATTTTAGACTTCATTTTTCCATATGTCACACATGCTATCAATCAATACCAATAAATCTGGCTGTGGTTGTAATACTATATACATATAGGAGTAGTGTAGTGCTATATAAGGCTACTAATCCTTGCTGTCAGTTTTAATTCTGTTCAATTTTAGTTGCTTATATCTGGAATGAGCATTAGCATTCTCAGACAGTATTCAAATTAAAAAAATATTCTCCCTGTTAGAAATTATTGATATCAAGTCAAGGTCTTCTTGCCGTGCACAATGAAAACAACATCAATTTTATCCATATTTTACTTGATTTTGGTTTATTATGTAGAGCACATCAGGTAGTATCAGCTGTTTTTGTATCCCTGTTTATCATTTTAATTTCAGTGTTCATGTATTTTTCACCTCTAGTTTTTATTTTGTGTTCAGATCTTTGTTCTGTCTTGATCGGTGAGGGTCTCTGGGTCTCCACTATCTGTTTAGCCACTGCTGCCTCTGTCTGATGTCTCTCATTTTCTGGCTGGCACACTGTATTAGAAGATGACATACTGTGAAAAATTCTCTAATTAGGAACAAATTCATCATTTTATATGTATAATATGTGACTTAATGCTAATAAGCGCATGCTGGCACTGTGTCCTCGCACTCGGTTACAACGCTGCTCGCGCAGATTTCCTGCGCTCAAACTCGAGTTCTTCCTCTCGTGCTCAGGGAACTTTGCTCTGCTCTCGGACTTTTTGTGGATCAAAGCTGTAAACCAATAGAAGGCCGGCTAGTATTGACCAATCAGACTGTCCCTGTTTGTTTACGGGTGCGTTCGCTGCTCTCAAATCCATTTAATATGCTCTTGAATTAAGATAGATAAACTCCATACTTTTAATGTTTTACCTGAGTCGCATTTGAAAGCAACATGTTTTCCAACTGCACTTGAAGGCAGCACTCAGGTTCACCACATGAGTTGCATATGAAAGCAATATGTTTTCCAACTGCACTTGAAGGCAGCACTCAGGTTCACCCAGGCGGGAAATTCCGGTCCTCTGAAATGATGCCAACGCAGAAGTAACTTAAAACTGCATTCTATCAAAAGGCCACCAGGGGGAGACCGTTTTGGTGTCAAAAGGACTTCCGTCTCTATACAAGTCAATGGAGAATTCAGCAACTTCTCACTTGATTTCTAACCTCAGTAAACGTTTTCAAAATGTGTTTATGGTCTAAATCGCTAGTTTAAAGCCTTCAAAAATTGAGATACTCCTCTCAAGGCTGTACATTTTCTAATGTGTGGCAGCCATTTATGGACTATTTCAAGGAATTCTCTATGCCTGCACAGGATAACCCTGACGCTTAACACATGACGACCCCCAACCCCCTACTATGTAGTAGTAATGGGTTTTTTGCTTCTTTTTTGGTTGTTTTTTTTTCTTCTGTTTTGTGTATGTGGTTGTGTATATGTAACATACTGTTTGTAATTCTGATGTTTGTAATTCTGAAAATTCAATAAAAATATTTGAATAATAATAAAGCCTTCTTCAATGCAGTATGATGTTCATTTGTGAAATTTTGGCCTCCCTGATTTTATATTTGACGATACAGCAGGGTATGCATTAGGGCGTGGCTACGTTGTGATTGACAGGTTGATTGGTTCACAGGTTCAGGAGGGCGCCTCATGACCCTCCTGATGCCCATATAAGTAGAATCTGTGTTTTTATTTTTCCCGGCATGCACCTGAAGTTTTCAATATGGCACTGCTCAGATCCGATACTATTGGCTCCCAAGCAGCAGTCCACAAACCAATGGGTGACATCACGGATGTTACGTCCATTTCTTATATACAGTCTATGGGTTCACTGCATCGAACCAAACAAAAGGCAGGTAGCCATTTAGCAGCCAATTAGAGTGCATGTTCAGCCTAGTGTGTAGGAAGTAAGTCTGTACGGGATATTTTTCCACTTCCTCTTGACTCCAGCCGTAGCAGCGAGAAGGCAGCGATTCACTGAGCAGAAGTGTTTAGCACTGTGCTCAAGTGGTTACACAGGCGAACCGTCTTTCATCTCGTGAGAGCCGAGAGTCCCCGACGGCGCTCAGCACTGGAACAAAACGCATCGGTCAGGTCTTTTGGAACATTCAGAAGGAACACAAACAAAACAGTACCGGTACTAAGGAAAAACTAGACTCTTTATTTATTTGATTATTTTAAAAGGTGCCATTTTCTTTTCTTTATTATTTTTCATATCATTGTTTCTATAAATGTTGTAAACTTTTGCTATACAATACTCACTAAAAGAGTTTACTTTTGCAATTTATTTCGTGGTTGGTGTTGTTCATTGTTGGCTGTTCAGGTCTATGACAATTGAGCTCTTTCCGAACCTAGCCATTCAGTGTATTCACTATAAGTGGGTTACACATTGCAGTATGTGGGTTTGTACAGACTGAATGACAGCTCCTTCTCTGTAAATGTGAAAAAACATTCTCCTTTAATCAGTCCTTCAACCTGAGCAGAGGTCTAATCAACAAGAACTATCGACACCTGTGTGGGTGTAAAGGGGCTTTAGAAAATCTACCTTTTAGCCATACAAAAAAATGTTTTCTCAGAACATCTAACAATACAGTCACCTCTGTCAAGGCAGATAGTCTTATTTATTCTGTGAAAAACAAGAACAACGCTAAAACAAATGTAACAATGTTACTTTTTCAGTGTTTTATCTATCAGAAAAACAGGAAACCTGTTCTCTTAAATCTGTAACACTGACATCCTGGGCCTTTAAAGACCTGTAATTTACAAAACAACAATAGCTGTAATCCAATCCAAAGAAATTATGGTTGTGCCGCCCTCATTATATGGTCAGAATATAAGGTTAATACCGGTTTATTGACTAGAAAAGGGTGAAACTGAGAACAGACAAAAAGGAAACATGCTTAGAAAATATACTTCTTATACAGTATATATTTTCAAATCTTAGTAATACACTGTAACATACTTTTATCAGAAATCAAATTACTCCTTTTTTAACTTTTTAACTCAATCTTGCTTACATATGAATTGCCTATTTATTGCTTATTTATTGCTTTACTCTATCAATAAAGTAACCTGTTGAGTTTAAATGTGTTGCCACTCATACTATTTTACTGTCCTATAAACATAGCTTAAATTGTAAATGAATCTGCGAATTAGCTAGGTAGCCCTTTTACGTACAAAACATCCACAGAAATAATACTATCCTCAAATTCACACACAACTCTTAAACCACCAAATAATGCACTATAATTGAACGCAAGGACATATGATAAGATTACATACCGACGATGCTTCATACGGCATGACATGTAGGCAGATGTCTTTAGATAGAAACAGGCAGCCGGCAAGCTGTCTGTGACATTTATATTCCCATTTACTTCATGTGTATTCATGTCATAAGGTGCTATTTGCATGAGCCTAGTAGCCAGGCTTCCCAATCGCACTTGTGTTGCACTTGGATAAATAGTGGGATCAGAAAGAATGCATCATTGTACATTATTGGTAAGTAGTGACAATCGTGGCCAATCACTTTTCCTGTAATCGTCAAATTTACTGCCATGAGCTGATAATGTCTCTTTCTTGAATTCACTGAAGAGTTCTGGACATATTTATAGTTCAATCACATCCATCTATACAATAGGCATCACATCGACCTATACAATAACCATCTACAATTGAATACCACCAATGATCTAGTTTTTTGTATGCCATGTTTGGTTGTTTCTTATATTATCTTAAACGTTTAAATACATTTGATTTCACTGTTTCAAATGCAAAAATATTGCAATGGTCTAGTACTGATTGCACATAGTTTCAAAACCAATCTGGCTTGTGTAATTGTGCCTTGACAATATACGACATCATTCTAATTGGAAACTGCAGATGGAACAGATACCTACCACTTAGAGTAGATTTACAGAGTCACCAGGGTAAAGGGAAGACTGTCAATGAAGGATCCTAGCCATTGTTGATGACACATGCTTGTATTAATCACACATTGTTTACTTTATTTTATTTAGTCATCTGTGCATTAATGCCGTAAATGGAGTAACACTGTAATTGGGAAGACAAGTAAAACATGCATAAAGGGGTTTGTGTGATATAATTTATACGTGTACCTTCACAAAATGTTACAGACCATTGTGTAACCCATTTATTTTTTTCATTGATTTTATTTGTTTACATGGGCAAAATCTTAAAATTCCCATTGCAGGCCACGTTCAGCCTGTCAGCTCAGAGGTGAAGTCTAGGCGCGTTTTTCTTGTGTTTTTTACCGAATTCAGCCATGGAAGAGAAGGCAGCTACATGCTAGAGGAAGAAAAAGAGAAGAGAAATCCCTGAATTAAACTGTGATACAGAACATTTACAGCGAGCTTACTTACCTACAGTGAGTGTGGAGCCATGTGGTCTGTCGTCGGAAAACTAAATTGCACCTGCTAACCTCCTCCCCTCTATATTGTGAGCAGCAAGTCTCCTACAGTGCTGAATTTTGTATTATTTTCTACACTTTATTTGCACACACAAATAAGTAATTTTATACTGCAATGCAAAATAATATTTTTTGGTGTGCTGATTTATTGGATGACACAGAGGGGAAAAACATTACCAGTATCTACATGTAGGTGTCAAAAAGCCTTAACAAGTGACTTCTAAGCCACACCTGGCTGAAGTACAGTACATAATGATTGTTATCATTTATTCACAGCAGTCACAGACAAGCAGGATAATGATCCAATCATGCAGTCACAAGAGCTATCTGAACTTTGGCTGTGTGTTTTCTGATTAGACAGCTTCAGACCCATTTTATACTGTCACACTCTCACATTAAGAGTTTGGACTTTACTGAGCATTTCGGAGCAGAGAAGGGAGTTCTTCCATATGATGAAAGTCTATCAGTCATTTTCATAGAGCCTCCAGCCTCAGTGACAGCACTTCGTTTCCCTGTTTTATCTTGCATTTAATATCTCCCCAGCGTCAGGCAGTGGTGTTGGGGACAGACATTGAGAAAGTGAAAGAGGCAGAGGGATAAAGAGTCTGGAGGATGCTACGAAGCACCCTTCTCCTTTGTGGTAGAGGTCATGAGGGAAGGACTGAACTGTTGGGTTTTGAAAAACATAGGACAAGCTGATCTTCAATGCTTGTGTTCCATGGAGCTATGAGAGAAAGGAGAAGATATAGCTGCTAACTATATAGCTGAGGATAATATTCTTCCTGCCAGTGAAGCTGAAAGACTTTGTCTGCAGTTACCATGTGATTGAAGTTTAATCCTCTGCAGGGTAAGACTAACAATGAACTTCTATCAGGTGTCCACTTCTTGTGTTTGGTTGACATTGGTGACAGTCCTTAATACAAGGAAGATTGCAGCAATGTCCTCAAATTCATTCAAACCCATTACAACACATTCATTTGGCAAACACTTTTGTCCAAAGTGACTGAGTATAAAAGAGAAAAGTAAGAGCGCTTCTGATTTCCCTCAAAACCACCAGTGATGATAGAATGGAATTATAATCAAGGAGAGCAGAAGAATTATGACCAAAAGAAAAAGGAATTTAAAAAATCCAGGTCCATTCCTTCAAGGTAGGTTTGAAAAATAAAAGGCCTTTATTTCATCCACTTGTTTTGGCCCTCTTCACAGTTTCAGTATAAAACCCAAAAGAAACAAGAGCTAGAGCTCACTAGTTTGAGGGTGAGGAGTTTCACATATTAAACCCTCATATAGAGAGAAAGGCATAAAGGGAGGTTTTACACATAGATGCACAATTAGTTACTGAACCAGAAATCCGAAAAGCTTTTACCATGTCACAGAGCGCCTGATCATTTATGCATTTATTTGTTTAGTCTAACATTCACAAATTTAACATAGCAATTGGAACTCAATGTGTTTAATTTCCTAAGGACATGGCAGTAGTGAGATCTTATGGAGCTTTTTATCCAAAACCTGAATAGTAAAATTATGTATCGTCTTCTGAGGTTTGTTTAGTGGAGAAGCTGCTTGTGACCAAGTTTCAAAGTTGAAAAAAAAACATGAAAAAAATGTGGAATTGTCTGCATGAAAGAATTCACAGAAACACTGGGCAAGGACTGCAGATAAATAAAAAAGTGAAATAACCTTGTAGAGCAGAGGCTTGTGGAATTTGTACTCATTTTTGTCCAAGGGCTAAGTTTGTTTGTTGGAGCGACTAATACATCAAGCAACTGAGTTGGGTTTGTTTTTTTTTCGGGAGAAAAGACCTCTCTGCATCCTTCTAAATTACATATTGCATTAGTCATCCAAATACAATTGGTTACATAGTGTTTTTTAACATGTACCAGGTTCTACATAATTTCCTGGATGCATTTCTTTGCAAAACCTGTACAGAATTGGTCAAATTTGAAATATTTTTGTCATGTAATTGTCTTGTCTCTATGAATAAAATGTATTATTGTTTATTAAAAAACAGTGTTACTGTGCAGGTTTATAAGTGAGATGTCACCAGAGTATAGGCAGCTTATTCGCCTCTGTTTACTAGTCATAATTAGTATGTACAGCATGTATCTGCATACAAAACGGACCTAGCCCAGCCAGCATGTCCACGTGGGCCCCACATGGGTTAAATGTGGGCTACATGGGTACTGAGTGGGCATGGGCATAAACAGGCAAATTGTATGGGCCCCATATTGTTTCAGAAATATGGGCCCCACATGTGTAACTTACCCAGTAAGGCCCCACCTGAAACCCAGTCAGAACCCACTTGAAGCCCATAAGGACAAACACAGGTGGGGCCACCATGGAAGCTGCGGACAAACCCACGTGGGACCCATATTGCAGCCCATATTTAACCCTTATGGGGCCCACATGGACATGCTGGCTGGAAGTGGTCACAAACAATTTGACTCCATAGCTTTATTAATACTGCCCATATTAAAAGTTAGTTTTTAGTACATTATCGATGATTAATTTGCAATATTAAAAGTTAGAAAGTGTTATATTGTTTTGTTTTAATTCTCGCCCTTGAACAAACCCTCAAACATGAGTAGCATGTTCAGTCTGGCGTCCTTTGCACAGCAGTTGTTGAGCTGGGGATTTATTTAAATGAAGATGAAGCATGCATCCTCACATTCTGTGGAGTGGACCTCTGGGCAGGATTAACAGGTTACTGTCAAAAGCATGTGGCGGTACTTGTACACTGGAGATGTTTGGAAATTAATGACTCATCAGTTGAATCCCGTGGTGAGGATGCTTTTTATGGAGCCTGAAGGTAAGTTTGTGTGTGTGTTTGGCTCTGTGTGTGGTTTTAATACAAGCACTGTGACTGGTGGAAACGTGCATGTTTAAACCCTAAGACAACCTCATCTATTTCCATCAGATTGCACCCTCAAAACATCAACCCCGGCAGCCTGACCTGACTCCTGCTTCTGTTTGAGAGCAGGTCAGAGCTGCCCAGTGGAGACCAGATGAAAATGACATTAATGAAATGAAACATCAGGTCCACTGAGCCATCCTCCAAATACCCACTGACTGAGCACAGCACTCAACCCAAAGACAATTCTACTTTAACCCCCTCAGTGTGTGTTATTTGACCTATCAATAACAGAAACTTGCAGAAATGGCTTGGGTCATGTGTATTAGTCAACCAATTTTCAAAAAATATTACTTTCACCTGGAAGGTAGTTTTTATAATGAACTCTTGCATGAGAAATGAATGGCTTTGTGGGTTTTTTTAAATTGTATTTTTAGACAGTTACTCCCTGTAGAATTGGGCTTTGCCAGTGAAAGCGAGTGACATTTTTAAAGTGGTGGAAGTTTAATAACACATTTCTTTTGGGACAGTTTATTGATGAATGACTGGCATGAGGTGTGAAAATGGTAGCTATGAGACCAGTACTCTCAAAAACTGAATAATGGTTTGACTGATTAACAGTGTAAATACAGTTTGGGAGTTCAATTTAATGCACTGAATGGAATATTGATAGTCTGATACTTCACATTTTGTGTATCTTCCATTACGAAAAATAATATCATTGACATCGTGTTTCTTTGTCTATGCAAACATAAACTCCATGACTACACGTTTGCTGTTTTGCTTTGTTACATACGTACCCCCCCCCCCCCTACTGGACCAACTTGGTATAACATGACATTCCATTTAACCTGGATCACACTTTTCTCCTCCACTTCCCAGCAGCAGCTTGTGTGCTTGTGCTGTGTGATCTGTTAGTTATTTTCCTTTGTTAGTTTTCTGTTTGTTTGATAAATCTGGTAGTCCTGTATTCACAGCTTTCTTTCTGTTAGGTTTAGTTGTTATGTGGTTTTAGATTAGAGGAAAGAGCATTTCTTATCCCAAGAGGTAGGCATGATCTCCAGGGTCTCAACCACTCTTTAAGTATTTTTTTTAAAGTAATTTATCTTATTCCATTTTTACAAACTAATATTAAATTCAAAAAAGTGTTTGCTGTATTGTCCTAACGTGTGTATGTATAAAAAAGGGTATGTGTCACACTGTTAAACATTATGGATGTGAAATCCCTTTAAGCACTTTAACCTCATAGACACGTTGTCAGTTCAAATCCAATGTGCTGGAATATATGGACAACACAATGAAAACAGATCAATGTCTTAATACATACTTTAAGTCACAGAGCCATGGGTTTGCTAATCCTGTCTTAAAATAACTCAACAGTCTGACTTTTCCTATTTGAGTTTCTCCTCACAAGAGCAAGTGTATGCTGGCTCCATAGGACTAATGTCTTTTGTCACCTCAGGTTTGTTTATCTCATGAAAAATAATATGAAATGAATTCACAGGGATGCAGACAACACTCGAGAGATGGAAAGTGGCTCATATATAAGGTTGAAGTGTAATCTCAATACTAATTGTCACATAGATGCTTCGGGGCTTTGATTACAAACTGGTCCTTCTGATGGAGCCGAGGGTGTCTTCAGTCTGATTGCATCTCACAGGAGATTACTGTGTCCAGGGAGATCATAAGGCTGCCACTGACAATGCTTTGAAGGCTCTTTGTTAAAAAAACATCAAGGGGATGATGTGCATACCTAAGATCAAAAATTATTTTTATAAGTTTCAAGTCGCATCTGAGATTAAAGTCACGTCGAAGAACCAGACAGATGAACCTGGACAAGAATGCTTTCTCCTACTGAAACTTTCAAAAATGCTATATTGTGATAAAATTACAGTAATATTCACAATTAAAATTCAAATTAAAGCTAATTAAAGCTGCACTATTACCTATGAAACAAATGACTATGTATCATGTGAAAGGTGCGAAAAGGGGTTTATTGTATGAGATTAAAAAAAGGTTCTGTTTAAAAAGAGGCTTGGTCAGTATTGGTATTGTATACATTACTCCAATTCTTCAAATTAAGTAAAAATGACTTTCTTCCACACAGCATGTACAGGTTGGTTTAGTATTGACTATATTGACATTCAAAATAAGTGATCTGGGAAAGTAACATACTGTAACTTGTTGTTTAGATTTCTTTGTGAAAAATGATAGGAAGAGCTCTGCTTTTGGATGAGAGAAACTGCAGTTTCGTGTGGTAGGAGGGATGAAATGGAGAGAAAAAGTTTTCCTCTGCTTTACAAATTTAATCAGCAGTATGCTTGAAGTCCTTCCCAGTGTAGTTAAAGGGAAAGGGTTTTTTAATTTTTATTTTTTTTACATGATTTGAGGATTGAGTGTATAAAATAGCAACAACACACATTTCTGCGGAAACGGACATCTTATACGCATTTTTGTCAGTTGCCGTGGAAATTTTCATATACATTTAAGATAAGATATTCCTTTATTAGTCCCATGGTGGGGGAATTTACAGCATTGCAGCAGCAAGTGGATGGTAAAAATAGAAAAAGAGCATCAATAGAAAGAATAATGAACAATAAATAAGTGCACAAGCAGCATGAGAAGAATAAAAAAAATATTGTAAAAACATTGTAACATTATGTACATGAGTAATATTTGTGTTGAATGATAATATACCTAAAGTAATAGTATACCTGAAATACTGATATTGCACAGTAGTGTACATTAACAAGTGCAGTTTGTTAAATTGTCCAGGTCAGGGGTGTGTGAGGTTTACTGGGAGCTGTGCTGGTTGTACTGGGAGCAGTGCTGGTTGTACTGGGAGCAGTGCTGGTTGTACAGTCTGACAGCTCTCTTTTCAGGACTCTGTGACTGAAGGAGCTCTCTAGTGCAGTTCTCTAGTCAGAATGTCCCTCATAGGGTGGGAGTCGTTCTGCATCAGAGAAGACAGCTTGGCCATCATTCTCTTCTTTCCCACCACCTCCACCGGGTCAGGTGGGCATCCCAGTACAGAGCTGGCCTTCTTTATCAGTTCATCCAGTCTCTTCCTGTCTGCAGCTGAAATGTTGCTGCCCCAGCAGACCTCCCAAAAGACCTCAGTCTCCTTAGCAAGTAGAGTGTGCTCTCAACCTCCTCATAAAGCACAGTGTGTTTTTTGCAGTGATTTTCGCAGCATGACAATATCATATTGTTAAACATAATGTTCTCGTCTTGGCTGACATTCCAAACCTTCCTACCTGAAACCTCCTATCACACGCTTTCACCTGAGCAGTGCATGTAAAGAGACAAACATCTATAACATCTGAACCATCTCTATCTTTATACTTTAGCTGTCACATCTGATGGGTCAGATTGTCACTTCAGTTGTTTTATTTCCACCGAGCATTCGCTTGAACCATGGCTGCCTTTACTGATGTGACAAGGCCTCAGTGAAAGGTCACTGCTGCTAGAAAAACCCTCTCTCATCAAACCCTGACAGCTGGCTTGATTAGAAAAATAAATGTGTAAAATAATCAGCTGACGATAGTTGATAGATTTTCAGGATATGTGCTGCCGTCATATTTTATATTTGCTTACTGACATCTCTATGAATGTTCGGTATCACTCAGTATATTATTCCTAAAACATGAAGCCGCATGTAAATGATTCACTATACATATTGCTCTGTCAGATTGCCAAAAGGGTGTAATTTGTGTACCTCATTCAGTCATGTAGTGGTTGTAGTGGTTAAATAGTATTACTGAATATGAAATGTTTTGTCCACTCAAGAATTATTATTAACTTAACTAGTAATCTAGAAAGCAGCATATGTATTGTTGCTATGGTTACCTGCAGTTTACAGTTTTCCCTTAAGGATTGACATTTTGACTATTATTTTGGACTACGGTTCAGGGGGAAAAATTAGAAACAGGTATTTTCTGTGGCTTTGGTGAAAAATGAAATAGCATGTTTACTATTTGTGCATTAAGGATAATGAATAGATCAATACAAAAGAGGCCTAAGACTTTATCTCAGAGTGTGTCTGTGTGAGTTTGAGTGTGTATATGTGCGATTTCATCCTGATGACTGTACCACAGAGCCCATCCAATTTGCGAATGGAATATGTGGCTGTACAAAGTCGAGAAAAGAAAATAATGGGATGGTTTCTTTAACCTTTTGTCATGAGTAAAAGCAAACTGATAACAGCTCCATTTACATTGAGGACACACGCTGCTCAGACTACCCTTGAAGAAAAAGTCCAGATTACTTGTCACTTAGATGTTTTTGTTGGGTTTCTCACTTATGGTGGTGTCTTCAAGCAGAGTGCATGCATTATAACATGTCCTCTCCATAGTCTGTTGGAAATATCCAATGGTTACTATTAGGGCTGGGTATTGTTTAAAAAATTATGATGGGTCTTGCTTTTATCCGATGTAACAGGTTTGTATTGTAGCCACACTTTAGAGCGTTTAGCAGGGATCTTGGCTGCTTAACTGCTAAGCGCGCTAACTCATATTCACCACCACAGATGGGTTGTAGCTGCTGTGGCAGTGGGCCAATCACATGTTGCATTAAATTGAAGAACACTTGTGTTGATTGGCTGTGAGCAAGTCCACACAAATAGTCATATTTTCTAGCTCTGGGTGCAAAAAGGATCGATTGAAGGTATCGTTTGACAGGAGATTATCTCGATACTACTTGGTGTTGATTTATTTCGGTCAATACCTTAAAAGGCATCGAGTACCGATACCCAGCCATAGTTACGATCAAAGATAACCAATTAATAGGAAATCCAGTTGATTTGTTACACCAACACAGCAGGGACAGCAGATACCAGGTAAAGAGCTCATATTCTTTGCTAAAAATCACACGATTATTGTCAGTAACACTCTGGAGGAAGTGTGGTGCAGGACTGACCAGGTTGCAGCAACTTTTCCTTGTATACACTCAGCAATTCTTATCTCATATAAGTTGAAAAAGACACTACCTGCTACATTACTCTTGTATGTTTTAATAATGTTGTAGTGTGGGAGGTTTTCCCTTGTATTCTGATTCTGTTGTTAGACTCAGGAACTAGACAGAGAGAAATACTGTAGATCACATATTTGTTATAAAATTGTTGCAAACTGAAGTTACTTTCCCTTCTTCTAGGTAGACTCAAATGCAAGTTTCATTGAATGTTTTGATTGTTTGGTATAATTATATATAGATTTCATGTATACCTAAATAAAAATAGGATGTGATTATATAGCTATAATTTGCTTGCACTGGGAAGTAGATGAAGAGAAATATTGTGGATCACATCTTATAGAAAAATTGATTTGGATCTTTAATAACCTGTTGCATCTATCATTGAACATTTTGATTGTTTGGTATTATTGCAGTTATTCATTTCATATAAGGTACACCAGGATGTGATTATGGGCTATTGTTGGCTCAGAGAGATTTCACTCTTTGTAACTGTGTATACGCTTTGAAGTGGGGGAAAAATTGTGTTTGTGAGGAAGATAGAGTAAATTATGAAGTCATATTGTTGGATGTTGGACTGTAGAAACTGATGGGTGTCTGATTACATAACTGTTATCTTAACGGGGTGGAGGTTACAAGGGAGTTCAGGTTTAAAGTGATAATTCCTTTATTTTTCTGTCTCTAAAAATATGAAAATTCCAGCAGTGAAGTAGGAAGTCAGGTGTCAGTTGAGGATGAAAGAAATGAACAAGGAAAGGAAGAGATACAGAGGATTCAGATTCAGTAGAAGCAGAGCTCAATGAGGTAAAGGGGAGTGAGGCAGGAGAAGAAAGTGAGCAGAGTGAAATTAATTGAAGTTGGTAAGGAGGGAGAAGGTTCAGAATAGGGGCAGGATGAGGACAAGTGTAGGAAGCAGCAAGTGGGCAAGGCAAAGGCATAAGGAGACATACAGTAAGAGGGCAGTACCTGCTGGGCCAAAATATCCTTGGAATGCAGAGCAACCAAATCCAAATATTCTATATTGGTTGTTGACTATAATTCCTAAATGGCAGGAGTTGACCATTTGGACCAGCCTAGGGGCTACTATGATATAGGTTATACAGGAAAGAAGTGGTGGAAGTTTGTTTTTTCGGGTAATGCTAAATATCACCATAATCAATGCCTACATTGTGTGGGTGAACCTGCAGAGGCCTTTATCCAGTAACCTGAAGCCTTTCTCCCTAGAAGCCTTTAAATTGAAGCTTGTCGATGCCCTCTGTGAGGGTATAATAGGAGTAAGCAAGGGGTAAAAGGTGCGGCTGGTGTAGATGTGCATCGGGTCCTCATCAGAAATTTGAAGCCATAGCACTTTCTTGTAAAGTTCAATGGATGTAAGAAAGAGTGTGTTGCTTGTTGTGCGAGCTGGTGTAGAGACAACCTTTGGGTGCTCCACCTGTGCAATGCCATTGTGCAAACTGGGACCATGCCAACAAGAGTTTAATGGCATGTTGTAAATTATCTGCCTGACGATGGGGCTGTTTTAGTGTTTGGCAGTTTATTCACTTCGAGTTTGGACGTCAGACCCCAAGAAGAGTAGCTTCAGCAAGGCTGCAACTAATGGGGATCCTAATTAAACTAAACTAAAAAAAACTTCAATTTGTTTTTGAATCTGCTTTTTTAGTTGATTTGGTCTTTTTTTAGTGAACTTTAGGTAATCAAAGTGTGATTTACAACATAATTATTTTACTGTTTCTAGATTAGAATAGTCAGTTGGAAAAGACATTTGTCATGGGTTAAATTAATTTCATGAGGTTATTCATTTTAAACTGCTGGATGTCCTCCCTCTGCCTCGAACCATATTGTACCTTGCTGGGCACTCAGACCTTTTCATTAAAGCCTTTGATGAATCAGAAATGTTGTAAATCATCTCTTCTATTTATCCCAAAAAGCCCCTGATCAGTTAGAGAGGGGCGGTCCAATGAGCTACATAGTTATCAACCAATTTCTAAACTATCATGTCTGGCTGAGGTGTTACAGAAACTGGTAAATGATCAGATGAGAACATTCTTAGATCAACACTCTTTTTAAAAAATGTATCAATGACAATCTAGCGCTGGGCATAGTACTGTGACAGCAGCATCAAAAGTCTTGATGACTGATTTGATGATTTTGCTAGTGCATTAGATACCAGACAGGATTGAGTCACCCTTTCCTTTTTGGTTTAAGGCTTTCAACACTGTCAAACATCAAATTCTTTTGAAACACATGCAATGTATTGGATTGATGAAAAGTCTTGTAATTGATTTGAAAATGATCTCAGTTGTAGAACTCAAACTGTTGTAACTGTTGGCTATATGTCAACCTTTAGGGGTGTTAACAAAGAAGTGCCACAGGGTTAGGGTTAGGGTTATCGATTCATAGGGCATGAGATCGATTTTTCCCCATTAAGTTTTTTTTTTTCTTTTTTCCATGAAGTTTTTTTCTTTTCTTTTTTTCTTTAATAAACAATGCCTTAATGCAATTTGCAGTGATGGAATGTTGTAGTTCAAGTACACTTTCACTTGCAATTCCTTTCTAATTTCAAAACTGCACTTTTGAGACTTGAGACAGTTTTGTTTACAGCTCAAGATTAAACTGTCCAATTTAAGTTTGCACTTAAAACCTTTTGTTTAATATGAAGAGAAAAAATAAAGTACATTTGTATTTTGTAACACAGTTGAGCCATTTTCATCATTTAAAAGCAGATTGATTTAATTGAATCGAATCGCGATTTATCGATTCAGAACTGTATGAATCGAAATCGAATCGATTTAGGAAATTGGCCACGATACCCAGCCCTACTCATGAACAGTGTTGGTCTAATAAGCAGCAACACAGAGCTATCAGGACGCTTTTCTCTCTCACGCGCGCTGCATTGATAGTCACATAAACAAACACACACACACACTCAGTCACTCTCTACAGCGCACTCTTGCTCCCTCGCTCCAGATTCTGGGAGATTGTGTCTCATTTGCGTCCTACTCTGTCTTTGGTTATGCCCCTAAGTGCAGCCACTCTTTGGCAGGTAGACAGAGCGAGAGAAGCGCCTGTTCGGGTGAAAACCGCTTCAGTGAGGTCTCAAGAAGTAACGCCGCTTTTTTTTTTTTCAGTAACGGTAACGGCATTGTAACGGGGGAAACAGTAATTCATTTGATTACTCGTTACTGAAAAAAGTAACGCCGTTAGTAATGCTGTTTATTTATAACGCTGTTATTCCTATCACTGCTCATGAATAAACCATTTAAAAAGGTGACAATGAGTCAAAATTCATTTGTATGTAGATGACACGATTATCTATACAATAGTGCCCTCTGCACCCAGGCTGTTAAAAATGTTCATGTTGATTTATGTGCTATACAACATAGTTAAACAAGACTGATGCTGTTTTACTAGAAAACTGACTAACAGTATCATGGAAATAAATATGACTACATTTAATTGGACAGTAATTGAAAGAGTATCATTATATAAATGCCTTGGTTTATTACCACATTACAAGCTGTACTGAACAAACATTGATGAAATGACTAATCTTTAAAAGAAAAACTAGCATTGTTTTATAGACATAAGATGTGTTTTACTAGGAATTATATAAATCAAATTGTTCAGTCAACCTTTTTATGTGTTATGGACAGTGGTGGTGTAATTTATATGTACTCTTCTGCTACTACTCTTAAACCTCTCGATGCAGTCTATCATTCGACCGTTAGGTTCATAACTGGGGATGATGGGAATGATTTAGAACACATCATTGCATTCTATATCAAAAAGTTTGGGTGACAGTCATTGGCAGTGAGAAAACAACAGCACTGCATCCTATTTATATACAAAGCTCACCTTGGCAAACTTCCTGGGTACCTGACATGTCTTATTAATTTTACTTCAATTTCACACTGCACTAGGTCCCAGGACTGTTTGGTCCTTCAAAATCAACGTGTTAGCACTGAGATTGGGGAATTGGCTTTTAAATATTTTTCTCCACACAAGTGGAACAACTTACAGAAGATAATAACATTAGATGGGCTAATCCCTTTTAATCATTTTAAATCTTTTTTAGCTGACATAGGGCAGTGTGACTGCATGTGTTTCACGTGAACTATAACTGTTATGTGTGTATAATGCTTTTTTGCCTTAATATGTTTTATATTTTGTTTAGTGCTTTTATATGTTTGATTGCTTTTACAGGGTTTTATTGCTTTTATATGTTGCTTCTTGTATTTTATATTGGTGTTGTAATCAGCTCGTCCTTGAATGAATAACTGTGAGAAAAAAAGTACATTTGTTTTTGATTATTTTGATTGATAGTGCTAAATATAGCCCAAGACACTAACAATTCCTTAACTGTATCACTGCCTATCATGAAATACCTTTAATTTTGCAAATACATGAAATCATAAGTATTAATTTCAGCAGAAGGTCATCACTGATTAATACAAAAGATATTAATTCAACTCAATCTAAGCTGAATGCTCAAAGGAGCTTAATGGACTACAGCTGAGGATCATCTGACAGACCACAACTCAAGTGAGGAAAATATAGATAAAGACAAACTGACAAACTACAGCTTGGTCTGGTGAACAAACCACATGGAGATTATAATACAGTGATTAGTCAGATGAATGTACTACATCTAAAATTGACAAATTACAATCTAATCTAACTAACTGAAACTCAAGATGACAAAGTATAGCTGAGACTGACCAACTACAATTGAATATGGCAAACTACAATTGAATCTGAGAAACTACAACTGAAAATGACAAAGTACAACTAAATCTGACAAATGTTCAACTGAAACTGACAAATTGCAGCTTAATCTGATAAAACACAAAGGTAGAAACTGGCCAGTTACAGTTTCTCTTCAGTATCTTTGGCTATAAGCAGGGTTTTATTGAACAGCTGTCAGCAAATAAAGTTCAGCATGCGCTGTTGTGACTATTCCAACAACGTGATAATAAATACACAGAACGCCAGGTAGCCTATGGGATGCACATGAGTCAGTGTAGTGCATCTGAAAAAAATCTAATTTGTATTGAAGTCGAGGATGGGGTTTATCCCCTAATGAATGAGCTCAGCAAATGTCATGGTAATCTGCTTCTTTAATTACGAAATATCATGTGTGCAAAGTTGGCATTTTTTAGCCTGAGTGTGGTGCTAGATGAATATGTAAACCGGACAGCTGTAGCGTGTGAGCCTCACAAAGTGTGGTTGAAATCCTTTGTGCTATTCGGTGGATGTAAACATTTATTCATGTCAGTTTTTTTAAATATTCTCAAACCATTACATAGTAAAATAGTTAATTTTACATTGGAGGGCAAATTGGGCAGCTTTGGAGGTGTCACAGGAGTCAAAGCAATAGTTCACAAAACCATTGTGAACTCTGTCCAAACAGATTTGCGACAAATAATAAATAGCTCACTTCAATCAGGCATGTTTCCTAAACCCCTAAAAGTAGCTGCCATTAAGTCACTCTTAAAAAAGAGAGCGCTGGATGCTTCCATGTTAACCAACTACAGACCTATCTCAAATCTTCCTTTTATAGCTAAGATCATTGAGAAAGTGGTTTTTAATCAACTCAGCAATTTCTTGAACTCCAGTGGCCTTTTTGACAAATTTCAATCAGGCTTCCGATCTCACCACAGTACAGAAACAGCTCTTATCAGAGTGTTAAATGACATAAGGTTAAACACTGACTCAGGCAAGGTGTCAGTTCTGGTCCTGTTGGATCTCAGTGCTGCGTTTGACACTGTGGATCACAGTATACTGTTGAACAGGTTGGAAACTTTGGCAGGACTCAGCGGAACAGTCCTAGAATGGTTCAGGTCCTACTTGGAGGAGCGGAGTTATTTTGTGACCATTGGAAGTTATGAATCCGATCGAGTGGCTATGACATGTGGAGTTCCTCAGGGGTCAGTTCTTGGACCCCTTCTGTTCAGTCTATATATGCTGCCTTTGGGTCAAATTCTGCAGAACTCTAATGTAGACTATCACAGTTATGCAGATGACACGCAGTTATACCTAGCACTGTCCCCGGATGACTACAGTCCAATACAGTCATTGTGTCACTGTTTAGAGCAGTGGTCTCCAACCCTGCTCCTGGAGAGCTACTGCCCTGCATGTTTTAGGTATCTCCTCACTCTAACACACCTGATTCTAATAATCAACTCGTTATCAAGCCCTTTGACGAGCCTCAGCTGCTTGATAACGAGTTAGAGTGAGGAGATACCTAAAACATGCAGGGCAGTAGCTCTCCAGGAGCAGGGTTGGAGACCACTGGTTTAGAGTAAGTAACACATTGGATGAACCAAAATTTCCTTCAATTAAATCAGGACAAAACTGAGGTAATTGTTTTTGGCAATAAAGAGAAGAGGATTGCTGTCAGTAAACATCTCGAGTCACTCTCTCTAAAAACTAGCGACCAAGTCCGAAACCTTGGCGTGCTGATAGACTCAGATCTGACCTTCAGCAGTCATATCAAATCAATCACCAAAACAGCCTTCTATCAGCTTTAGAACATATCCAGAGTGAAGGGTTTTATGTCTCAAACAGACCAGGAGAAGTTGATTCATGCTTTCATCTCCAGTAGACTCGACTACTGTAACGGTCTTCTGACTGGACTCCCACAAAAAAGCATTAAACAACCGCAGCTCATTCAGAACGCTGCAGCTCGAGTTTTGACCAGAACAAAGAGATCAGAGCACATTACTCCAGTTGTAAAGTCTTTACACTGGCTCCCAGTCAGCTATAGAATAGATTTTAAAGTTATGCTACTAGTCTACAAATCACTGAATGGTCTAGGTCCAGAATACACGAATGACATGTTAGTAGAATATAAACCCAGTAGGGCTCTGAGATCTACTGACTCAGGTCAGATAGTAGAGCCCAGAGTTCAGACTAAACATGGTGAAGCAGCTTTTAGCTGTTATGCTGCACACAACTGGAACAAACTACCGGCAGAACTGAAATCAGCCCCAACTTTGAATATTTTTTTAATCCAGGTTAAAAACACTTCTCTTCTCCTGTGCTTATGATTGAGCTCTTTCAAAGCACTTTAAATTTTAATCTTTCATTTGCACTCTATGTCCTTAAATGATTTTAAAGCAAATCATTATTTTATGCTGCAACCTTATATTTAATGCTCTATTCTAGTATTTAATTTCTCTCTCTTTCTATGTTTCCGTACTTTGTTTTTATTCAAATTCCATGTTTTTGTGGGGGTTTTTTTTTTTTAATTCTTTCTGTTAAATGTTTGTTTTATGTAAAGCACATTGAGTTGCCACTGTGTATGAAATGCGCTATATAAATATAACTGCCTTGTAGATTATTACACAATTGGCAGGTGAAAATTCAGCAGCACAGAGGCAGTACATTGAGGTTTGTATATGTGTGTGTGTGTGTGTGTGTGTGTGTGTGTGTGTGTGTGTGTGTGTGTGTGTGTGTGTGTGTGTGTGTGTGTGTGTGTGTGCGTGTGGGGCACAACTTATTTAAAACTAGAGCAAAATGTGATAATAACCCCGAGGTATTTGATACGGTTAGTAGAAGTGCACCACTGCTGAGTTCCTGTTTTTGCAGTTATCAGCTCCTAGCAAATGCCTGTTGGGTATAACTCAGCATACACACCAGGAATACATTTCTTTTTTAATAATCACAGCTAAATCCATGCCGTGATTGTTTAGAAACACACTTATTGCAGTTACAATGTTATTTAATACCCAGAAGCTGTTTTCAAGGGCGTCAAAATTCAGTTTCCGTGTGTGTGAGTGTGTGATACAGAAGAAATCATAATACAAAAAAACAACTGTGTGTGATAAGGAAAAAGTCAAAAAGAAGAGAAAAATTCAACTATATGGATTTGATTGAATGAATTTCTAAAGATTACATTGTAAACATTGAAACTGGTGTAATTAATACATTTGTGAATAATTTCTCCATTGTTACTTTAATTTCCTTGCAGTTTTAGACAGTTTCAATTTCGTTGAAACAAGGCAGGGTACAGCATCTTAAAAACAGTTAATCTTGAAATGCCTCAAACATAACAGAGGTCAACATCGTAAGCAAAGGATACATTTAAGACATAAATACTGAGATAAATAGATCATTTATAAAACAATTTAAGAGCATTAGGCATAGAGGAAAGGTCATGTCTTTTGGTACTACGAGTTCCCCTGCACCGACGAAGTGAGTATTAAGGCTGCAGCCAGGAAACTGTGCAAGGGGAATGAATTGTCCTTGAGTTTGTGGGTAAGGGTGCGCAGGGTGGTCTCATCATGCGATGTGATGTAAGAGAGGAAGACAGATTGCAGATCTCCTGCAGCATTGTTTTTGTACTCTCTGCATTTCCTCAGAGAGTCCTGTTGTCAGCCCACCCAAAACTGGGCTGGCACACTCAAGGTTTGGATGAACGAAAGGTGTATTTGTCTTAGAATATCACATTGGAGACCAGCTCTTTTGGCAACACTGAGGTAATTGATCATTGGCCGTGTCTTTGAAAGCACATACTTGATGTGGGAATCCCATGAGAAATCAGATGATATCTGAACTCCAGTCAGTTTAGAACTAGAAAATCTACTGATGTTTATCCAGAAATTGTTGGAGATGGACGAGAGGGCTATCCTCTCTCCTGGCACTGATTACCATATCCTTGGTCTTAGCTCCATTCATTGCAAGTGAAAACTCCTGTCCACATTCACCCACAGAATCCAAGCCTCTCTGAATCAAGCCAGGTAGAGACCCAGCTTCAACCAAAGCTTTTTAGTAATTGTCTTGAAAAATACTGTGTTTAATACAAGCATTTAAAACATCACATAACACAGGCACCAGTTCTTTATTAAAGGTCTTTAATACCCAAGAGGGAATGCAATCAGGACCAGCTGCCTTCAAGAATGCATTAACTTTACTGAGTATGGCTTTGACCTATCCAATGCTCGAAACAGGTACAACACCATCTGACAGCTTGTGAGTAACATCCTACTCAGATAAACCAGAATGGTCCACTTGGATCCCATACTGATGCAAAGTGCTTGGCCAGAGTGTCCCACTCACTCCACAATGTGTTGAGGTCTTGTGGTACCACGATCTTGTCCTCTGCAGACCTCATAAGTGCTTTTAAAGGCTTGAACCACTGTTTTGACACAGCATTCTTGTAGTATCACTGCTTGGCTTGATTTTATTTTTTACAGTAGTTGATTGTAGATTTCTGGAGGCAGTTTTGTCACCACAGCATAACGCAAGCTGTTTGTACAGTCAGCCAGTCTCATTGTTAGCAATTGAGACTCTCCTAAATGGGGTATCTTTATCCAGGATGGTCACAATAGTTTAACTGAAGGCACTAACCACAGGGTCAGTGACCTCAGTAGTTACAGAGTTCCCAACAGAGTGTGCACAGTTGGCTATATTGAAGGAATGCTGGTGAAAATAGAATGATGACTGTCTTTTGTCATTGCACCAGCCACAACTTGTTTCAGTCCATGCCTGATACAGATGGTCCATGTCTGATGCAGATGGTTTCAGACATGATCTTATTTGTGTCCCCAAGAATGACAGCTTCAACATGCTGATTATTGCTTTCAATGTTGCCAAGACAATGATCCAGTTACTATATGAATAGTGTGTCTGTTTTGGCCATCGCTGAGGAGCGCAGTGGAAAGCATTGCACTGCAGCAATGATGTAACTTATTCCACAGGGAAGACATTAAGGGTGCAATCATACCCATAAGGCTGCATACTGATTTTCCTCCAAGTGAGTCAATTTTTTCTATGTGATGTCATCACAAGCATACAGTGCGACAACTCCTTCCTCGCTGCCCTTGTGATGGCACCATTGTAAGATGTGTCCAAGAAAATTTACAATGGAATCTGGAATGTCAGCATTTAGCAAAGTCTCTGACATGAGAACAACCTCGGAATTGTTGTTCACTGATATGCTGTGTAATTGATTGTATTTGTGGCATGGTGAATGAACATTAGAAAGGAAAAAATCCAGGCAGTGACGGCTTGGTTTGCTTGTGCAGTCTAGGTTAATAGGAGAGGGGCAACCCACAGATGTAAACAGTCTTTGCCAAGTCAGCTGTGGTTTGGTGCCAGCTGTGGTTTCACAGAAAGTTGGGCGATTACCAACAATTATGTGGACATAATATATATATATATATATATATATATATATATATATATATATATATATATTTTGGATAAATAACATTTTTCCAGCTTTCATACTCCTGCCTTTCTTAAGACAGTGATGCTGTGTGTTGTACCTATTATTTTTTCTATACTACATAGCAACTCCCACATGTTTAGCCTTCAGGAGAGGTAAATACCAATGTTGCGTTGCTTATATTGTGTATTTTTTTGGCAGGGTGTTAATTCATTTAATGTTTTCTTTTGTAGACACTGACTTCCACTGCTGTTTTGTTTTGTTGTGTGGTTGCACTGGATTTGCTTTATTCTCATTTATTTTCATCTGCATTATTTACCCTTAGTTTCATTAGGTGGCTCCTGTTTGTTTCCCCCAAGAAGGGCCCAGAATCACTATACAAAAAAAAAATCATTGTATATGTACGACCCTCCCCTCACTTTTCAGATTAATGGATTATTCTTTCACTGGAGGAGCCGCTGCGACCACAGTGAGTTGTGAAAAAAAACTTCTTCTTTCATAAGAAAAAAAACACGAGGAAAAGTAAAACAATCACTGTAAAAAATGGTTGCTTCTCCTGAAACTAGCAGGACCACATTTTTTCCTGTCACATCCACACACTTGTTAGATGATGGGAGCACCAACCTTCCTCCCCCTCAAACTCTCATGAAAACAGACAAAGAGAATGATGATAATGTAAGGTAAAAACTGTGTTCAAGGAAAACAGAGCGACAGAAGAAAGGAAACTGTTTTCTGGGCAAAGGGAGAGAGGACGACTATTGGAAGAAGTGATGGTTTTCCATTACAAGTCAAAGTCCTGCATTTAATGTTTTACTTGCGTTATATAAAGTTCTATTATGTTATATGTTTTTTTGTATCATTATTACAGACCTATTGCCTTATAATCAACATTTGAATGATAATTTTAAATGTGAATTCACGTAACTACTGCTGGGTAGTTTAATCTATAACGTATAGCTTCATATTTTATCACTTCATATATTTTGTACAGTATCAAAGATCTTAATCTGTAAATGTAGTGGAACATCAATATAAAGTAGCACAAAGAGTATAATATTCAAGTAGCCTAAAGCACTGGCTGCTTCAGAAAGCAGCTCATGTCAGAGAAGCAGAGGAAAAACCTAATAAATGACTACAGTTATGGAAATCATCAACCTCCTTAATACCATATGGTGAAAAACAACCAAGTACATTGCATACTGTATTATGCTTACAGTTACTTTGCATTGATATTCCATTTTATGCAACTGTACACTTCTACTCCACTTCTACTACAGTAGGAGTAATTCAGTTCCTTCTATTTCTGGGAGAGTCACTGTACTTGCCACTCTACTAAATTTATCTGACAGCTTGTTACTGGTTGCCTTACCAATTAAGATTTTACACACCAAGGGCCTGATTTACTAAAGGTCTGCGTGTGTAGAAACGTGTGCAAACTTGACATCACCCGCAAAAAATGTGCAAGCTGATCTACTAACGCAGCGCATTGAGGTTTGCGTGCAAGATAGTACGCACTGTCTATTTAGTACGTTTTCCATAATGAATATGTAATATGAGACGTTTTAACCCCAGTGTGCAAAATACAGGGAGGAGAAAATGTAAATATGTTATTTAACACATGTATTGTGATTTACTAAACCTGAAGGTATTATTTCTGATGCTAACTGCGTCTATAAATAATACGTTTGAAGGACAGGTATTAACCAGCTGCTCACTGCGCACAGATGACTATGTTACTGTAGAGAGGAGGAGACAGAGGAACAATGACAGAATACACACAGGACAGAGTTTTTCCACCTGTGTTAATAATTTTGGAATATTTTTGGTTTTACTAACAGCATTGACTTTGTCACAAATACTCTCCCATATGTGGGTTTTTCTGGTAATATTAGTTTTTGTTATAACTCAATACATTTGTTAATCTCTTCCACTAGAACCTGATCACATTTCATTTTGCGCTTGCAGTTTTCTGCTCGTCC
The DNA here is from genome assembly GCF_963691925.1 of Scomber scombrus. Taxonomy (NCBI): domain Eukaryota; kingdom Metazoa; phylum Chordata; class Actinopteri; order Scombriformes; family Scombridae; genus Scomber; species Scomber scombrus. The sequence goes on from NC_084989.1 coordinate 3,924,205, forward strand.
AAACTCTCCATAAAAACACAAAACCCTCATTTACTGCTGTCTGCACCTGTTGCACCTGTTTTCATTTACGCAATTATTCTTAGTAGATCACCTGGAAAATGCACGCAAACGAAACCCGCAATTTAGTACCCTTTATTTGGGATCTTGGTAAGTCAGGCCCTAAATATACATTCAACGGAGAAAACATGATGTTTTATGATGGATTAATCCTTAGATAGTGTTCAGGATCTAATTTGACCCATTTTTACATTTGAAAGAAGAAAAAAAGTCCTCAAAAACTTTCCTTTCAGCCATACATTTGATGACTTGACCCTGAAGATACAAAGATGGATGAAAATATTTCAGCTTTCTAAACATGTTTTTGTGGAGCTGATACAAAGGCTTTGACAGGGATGGATGGATTGTTGACTCATAATCGTTCAAAAATTCAAAAAACACCGTTCAAAAATACTGTTTATCATCATTCATTGAAAGGATTATGTTCTCCACTGTTATATAACGTGATTGTAAATATTTTTTCTCTGTGAACAAAAAAATATAAAAACTAAAGGTCACACTCTCTGCTCTTTGAAGGCGTTATTAAGAATGAATCACCAATTAATGAATGACTGATGAGGTATACATAAATCATTTCTGGGTTGGAAATTATGTATATAGACTATTGATGAGGGCATACTGTGAAATGCCCAAATATGAACAGTATGTAAGGGTTAAACTTTGCAGCAGTATATTAAGCAGCTTAAATTGTCACGACCAGAAACAACAGGACCCCAGAGCAGACCAGAGACAAGCAAAACAAACTAGAGGTAACTCAAAAAAGGGTTTTAATAATAGGCAGACTGGGGGTAGTGAGGGAGCAGTGGCTGGGTCTGGGGTAGGGTTCCAGGGAAGGTTGGTGAGGGAATGTCCAGGAGGGGAAGGCAGTGCACGAGGAGAGGGATCCAGGGGACAGTGGCAGGGCACCAGCAGGTGGGGAAGGCGAAAACTGTGGAGGGGACAGGAGAGAGGGGTTACAACAATAATACTCTTCACTTAGCAAAACCACAAGAAGTACGGCCCAGCGTTACCACATGCATAGCAGAACTATCTGGCGATGAATGGGATGAAGAACCGGTCCTAAATACTGCAGCAGCTTGTTGAGGTGATTGAGGCCAGGTGTGGAGATCGATGATGATGAGATTGAGGCCAGGTGCGGAGAAGAACAGGCAAGGGAGGAACCAGGAGGCCACACACACACACACACACACACACACACACACACACACACACACACACACACACAGAGACAAAACACAAAGGAGAGGGGACAAGACAGACAAGGAAACTCAGGTCACAGCCCCTGTGACACAAATGAGCTCCACCTTGATCTCACGTTAAGTAAATGTAAGTCCATTGTGCTCATAATATGTCTGCACTTGTACCCAAGTATATATTTTTTACTTTTAACAAAGTATTGTAAGTGTGGTATTGATAGTTTAAAGAAGAACTACCTTCTCACCCAGTGGCGGTTCTAGCTTGAATGACGCCCTGGGAGAGACCCCCGTTATTGTCTGTGACTGTGACCCCTCATAAAAGTCATATTTTACAAAGCTGCATTATATAAACTAACGGAATTCGTTAAAGTATCTAGTACTGCATACTACACAGGCATGACTCAGAAGAACAAGCTTGAACTTTTTAATCATAGTGCGTTGTGTTAATTGGTAAACTGTCTCTATGTTTTAGTGAATATATTTCACCAATCTTCTGTGTTTATATACGGGTCGCCTCCAACATATTTAATTGTCTTCTCCCGATACCTTTCCTTGGAAATAGGATCTAAACTTTTGCAATACCGGCTTTCCTCCATCTCTGTCATAACTGCTGTTTACTTCCTGCCCTCCAGCTGAATTTCGCGCGTCATCAGGTGACGTAACTGCAAACAACATATTGTACTTAGAACAGGGAACACACTATTTAAAGTGCACAATCACCACCTCCAACACTGCCACAAGACAACGAACACAATTCTGCACAAACTATTACTGTATAAGTTATCAGAAGTTAGAGAACCACAAGCACATTTTTTTAAAATATTACTTTAGGGTGACTACTCAACATCAGTCCAGGGACAGCAGATGTAAAATAGCCTTTAGGCTAATTCTGGCATATTTACATTTGTTAAAATGTTTTATTAATGTGCATTGTCCCTGATCATTAAACCTTTAAATAAAATAAATAAATATACACTACATAAGTATATATGCCAACAAAAATATACAATCAGAAAGCAACAATAATAATATAATACAAATAAAATAGGGAATAAATATTATTAATAGCACAAATCCTTCTTACACAAATGGGAAAACACACTGAAGAGAATCTAATTATTACACTATTGCATTTAGAACAGCAAACACACTGTTTAAATGGTACAACAGCCAACTAAAGCCTGACTCTTCTGGCCTTCCTTCATGCAAAATCGTCAATGATGTCATCATATGAAATCTGCTTCCTTATTTCGTGATTGATACTAAGACTAAACCAATTCACCTTGCAGGTGCACAGATTCGTTTTGTATTACCTTTTTTTTTTTTTTTAGCTATTTCACACAATCCAGAAAAATGTAAATGTGCATGACCTACAGTATAGGCCTGTATTTATAATATTATGAATGAAATGTGCGTTATTTGGAAGAAGGTCGAGGTGTGACTGACTTTAGTCCAATAATTCCATTAGAGTATTGCTTTATTAAGTGGATCCCCCGTTCCCCCCTGCCCGTTCCAGTAGAGAGACGCAGAGGTGAACTGTCCCCCCCCCCCCTTCTCTCACAGCTTCTGTGCGCGCGGCACCATCTCAGCAAGCAGGGGCGCATGCACAACAGAGTGATAGACTTCACGTGCAAATAATACAACGATTTTTTTCTGGCATAGACGCCTTTATTTGACAATAGAGAGGAAGGAAATTACAGGAGAGAGAGGGGGGTGTGACATTCAGAAAGGTCCGCTGGCCGGGAATCGAACCGGGGTCCACTGCGTATATGAAATGCGCTCTTAACCACTCGACCACTTGTGCGCCAGGATTTTTTTTTTTTTTTTACGGAATCGTGCCGCCCCCCCCATGAGTCATGACAAAAAGCCTCCCTGGGCGCTTGCCTAATTCGCCTATATCAGGGACAGCTACTGTTCTTACCGCCAATACCACCATTCTCAATGAGACAAAAAGGTGGAAATAAGGCTTTTGATGGTGAGGATGAGTCACTTGACATAGCGTCATCCTGTTCTTGTCAACTGATGATTAGCATGCCAAGGTTCTTTTTTGTGAAGCTGTGCAATTACATTACATAAAGCACACCTCAGGGATCATTGTGTTGTATGAATACAAAAACATGCTTTGATGTTTGAAAATGTATACAAAAGAACAGACAAAAGAAGGACTCTAAAAGAAAGTGTCCTCACAGTCAACATACAATGGACCATAGTCATGTAATGTGTTTTCCATGGCAGAGAGCAATATGTGTTATAATATGTATGGCTTTTGTCTGTTTTTCTTTTGCAACATTGCAATTTTATTTCATTTCCATAATTTGTACATACTATTCATAAACCATCATAGTGAATACACATGTACAAAATGCAGGCAGTCTTCCCTCAAAACTTGAATTATGAAAACAAATTAATAGTATATAAGCATAGTTTCAGGGTTGGGAAAGTTACTTTGGAAATGTAAAAGGTAACAGATTACTAGTTACTTCTATTTTAGATATAATAAGTAATGTAACTATTTCAATGACTTAATCAAAGTAATGTAACTAATTATATTTGATGACTTTTTGATGACTTTTCTAATTTTCTAACCAATGTTTTCAGCTGTCAGGGTAAGTGTTCCCATTAAGCACCATAATCTAAATTCAGGTGTTTTTCATGGATGCTGACATGATTTATTTCTTATAAAGCAACATTTATCTCTCATTTGAAAATGTATTCATTAGTTCATGTAGATTTTGGAATATAAAATAAAGATATTTGATGAAAAAAAGTAAAAAGTTTGGTATGGGCTCAATTGGTACTGTGACACCATTTAAGCCCATGTGTGCTCCAAATAAGCCCACGTCATGATTTATTTACTTTTTCTTTTTTTTTTAATTGACAGCAATATATGTATTCAGTAACATGTTAAACATTACTGTAATGGATTACAGTTAAATGTATTTTGTAATTAAATAATGGAATACCGTTACATGGAACTAGTTACTCCCATGGGCCAATCAGAATCAAGTATTCTCCAGGGACGCCGTGTGAGATGATACTTGCTAATAATATGCTTGCAGGAAAACAAGTATTGTATACCATAATTACAAAGCACCATAAAACGACAAAAACATGAGCAGGCACAACAGATTCTTGAATAAAAAGCACATTCTATCACGAATCTCTACAACACCTCTGATCCTCATCTCCGCTCGTGCACAGTACATTTATTTTATTACTTCTACCCATTTACGTTGCGGTGGCAGTGAAGTTGTATTGCACAACCCCTGCGGTCAACAAAACGTTCCACCGCAGCTATGAATGAGTGCTTATGGCAATTTAAGCTACATTGAAGTGCTCTGACTCTTTTACCAGATTGAAAAAAGCTGGAATGGGAGCAGATGACGTGAAAAGGATCAGGGAATATTTTCAGAGTCTGTCTGCTATGTCGGGCCTGCTCATAAAACGAGTGGAGGGATGGATATTCTTGCACCCCTTTAAGTTTCATGGCAGTTTGCACCATACGAGCCATTTGAGATCGTACTTGGAACATTTTACCGTAACATTATAACATATTTTGTAATACACACAAGGACTCAGTAACATAAAAACAGTAACATAAAATCCTGTTTGACATAAAGTGTCAGTAAAAAAGACATAATGTTGATACAGTCTGAAATGAGACTCTCCAGATAATGTTTCTATCACTGTGGACCCCTGAGGGCTGACACCTACAGGCTTGTCATGTGCTGCTCACCTTTTTTCTTCAAACAGCGCCTCCTGCTGAAAACAGCTGGTTGAAATCACAGGGGAGCCTTTGCCAATGGAGCCAGAATGCTGCTAACAAATGAGCCTTTTGTGTGCAATCAGTTGAGACACAGCTGTTAATTTCCTCACATGTTAAAGACCTCTCTGTAGTAAAGATTACAGGATCAAGTGGATGAATACAGTGAATTCCGGAGCTTGTAGATGCTCACAAGTGAAGCCGTGAGCTGGTTGGACGAAGAACACTTCTTCAATGGGGAATAAAATGCCTGAAATAAGGTGTATAAATGAGTTCATCCTCATTTTTAGGGTTTAATTTCATACAAACGTAGTTCAAAATCAAATTCAAGTTATTTGAAATCGCATTACATTTACATATCTTTACTTCTTCACCATGCCTGCCTTATTCTCCATTCATCTCCCTCACTGTCCACATCTTGCCTCTCCCACCTGCCCTGCAGTAACCTCAGCCTTCCCCACTATTCAATGTCACCTGATCCCCACACCCACCTGCTCACTTGTTCCCTATTCGCTCATCAGCCATGTAGTACATACAGTACAGCAGTACAGCAGCCCAGTTGCATTAATCCTCTGCTCATATGTGGCTGTTTTGAACCCCTGCTTGAGTTGTAGTATCTCTGAGTCACCTTTTCCCCCCCGCCAGCATGTTTTCTAAGCGTGTCTGCACAGTGTTTTCAGTAAAATTGAACTTTTTACTTACTGTATTTTATCTCTGAGTGGTGCATTTGAGTCGTACCTGCTTAATCAGCCATGATATGATATGTGACCTCAAGCAAAATACTGATTACAGTAAAACACAGGGGTGTATTCTCTTGCTCACCCTGTTTTTCATCCATATGAAATGAAAAAAAAAACCTTGATAGTGTATAAAGAAATTAAATATTTAAAAAATATTTTTAAATAAAATATGACCGTTGATGTTAGACCTCTTTTATAATATTTGTTTGGAGGAACTGAATGTGTGCACTTTCCTCAGAATCCTGCATTATGAGTTATTAGGTTTCAGCTACAAACATACTTGGTTAAAATTGTGGAAAGATTCTGCAAGTCCTTTCCCATTTCATGTTAGTTCAAGTAAAGGCTGACTTCTTCAATATTTCACCAAAACTATGAACTTTCCTTAACCTTAAAAACAGAACCATAGCAACGTTTATCATCAGTCAGGAGCAGATATTGTTTAGAAAGACTTAGACTGAGCCATTTGCCTTTAAGCTTAGAATAAATCTTTTTCTTGTTAGGTGAATAAACACTGTAATCCATACAGTATTACATATCAAGGGTATTTGTTAAAGCTACAGTATTGAAGGTATTTCTTTAGGACAGAAGGTTATATAACCTATATAACCCTAGGGTTATATTAGAGGCGGCTGTGCCTCAGGAGGTAGATTGGATCATCCACTAATCAAAAGATTGGCAGTTTGATTCCGGCCTCCTCCAGTGTCGATAGGGAAACATACTAAATTGCTCCCAAAGGCTTCCCCCGGAAGTGTGTGTTTGAATGTGTGAGTAGGTTGGCACCTTGCATAGCAGCCTCTGTCACCAGTTATGAATGAGTGAATATTGACGCGTAGTGTAAAGCACTTTGAGTGGTCAGAAGACTAGAAAAGGTGCTATATAACTGCAGTCCATTTACCATTAATCACAGTAGAAACCGTTCAACCACATTAACCATTAACTCATTCTGAAGCCTGAAGCTTTCAGCTTTTATGAGCTCAAATGAAGTAGTTAACAAAGGCCTGATGGTCTTTGATATTGAACTACATCATCCAGAGTCTAAGCATTAATAAGACACTGACACACCATAATGCATGTGCTACTTTGAATTCATAAGGTTTCACATTCTGGCTTCCATCCAGCCATGTTCTTTTGCTGTCAAAGATTCTACAGTACTTCTTAAAGACTGACATGAATTATGGAAACAAACTATACATTTTCACAGATAAAATATGGCACTCAACATTTAAAATATCATTCCATTAGAAACACTTGTTTTCTTATATGAACACAAACTGACACCAAGCTCAGAAAAAGCTAAAGGCAACGGGATCATATTAAATATGACAGAGCTCACACCTAGTTTTCATTTGGAAATCATGACAAAAAAGAAAACATGGGGAAAATAAAGAAATACAATCACACTTCCAGTTAAAGCAGACATTTAAACACACAACATCTTTAAATGTTGCATTATATGCTACGATTGACACCCTAATTTGAAAATGATACATGTTTTGGTAGTAGGATTATTATCCAGCTGATATATGATTATAGAGCCTGAGAGTAATTGTTTTGTTCTTTGTGGAGAGCCACCTAATGAGAGAAATTGCAATAGAGTGTGAGTGTGTGGGTTTGACTTAGGGCAATTTCAGGGACACAAACCAGATTCAACACCAGTTGATTGGGGACAAAATATATGTCCTGCAATGATAAAATGCTGATTCATGGGTCAGTGGTGAAGGTTACGGTAAGGGTTAGGCAAGTAATGGTGATGGTGTAAGTATATGTAAATGCCTCAAAAGTGACTTAAGTAAACCTGTGTGTGTGTGTGCATGTGTTTCCAAAAGCTACTATGCAGCACATTCCTATTAATCACTGTGGATTATATGAAAATGAATTATACTGTGTTGTCTTCCTGCTTGGCAGCAATCAAACCCAGGGAGTTTCCTCGCCACCTGCATTAGTACAGTTGAATGGCAAGCCCACTGCCACCATCAATAACACAATAGTTTAGCCTCAGATAAAAATGATAAATGCACTGGCATTCCTTCAGACCCTGATTCAGCCGACCATTTATTTCAATATTTCAGCAACTACCGGGCGCTGTCGTTAATCACTGTTAGACTGCAGATAGGCAGGGAGGAATCACAGAAAGCGGGAGAGGAGACGAGACGAGAAGGGATGACGGACGAGGGAGGAGGAGGAGGAGGAGGAGGAGGAGGAGGAGGAGGAGGAGGAATGGGTTCGGGGAATGCCACTTCTCATTGGGGAAGCTGTTGCTCATCTGTCGTGGGCTCGTTGGGGCATGGCTAAAGGCTCCCCGTTCAGTCAAACTCCTCTCCTGTACGCATGACATTTCAATTACACAGCGAGCTCTCATAGCTCTCTCCACAGCTAGATAAGCCAAGACACCAAATGCCACACACACTGAGACACACACACGCACACACACACACACACACACACACACACACACACACACACACACACACACACACACACACACACACACACACACACACACACACGCACACACACAAGAGCATGCCCTGCATGGCTTGTTTGAATGGGTGTCACTCTGTCTTATGACAGGTGAGTGTACAATATGGAAACATTACCTCAGACCTGGCTAACACTAATATTTGAGTAATGGCTTCATATATTTCAATCACTTGTTATGTGTAACTTAGATGATAAAATAGTTGGACTGATAATAAGTGTGAAAAATTAGAAGTTGGAAGAAAATAGCTAGATTTAAACATAATGCGGCTGTTTAAATGACAGCTTTGGACCAGGTAATACTGGTTAAGAAGAGTGTGACTAGAGGGAGATAATTTAATCAGTTTCATAACAAATTCGATCAGCTGATGTTAAACAAGCAATAATGTCAAGTCAAGTCAATTTCATTTATATAGCACCAAATCATAAGAGAACTTATCTCAGGGCACTTTTCATATAGAGCAGGTTTAGATTGTGCTCTTTACAATATTATGTACAGATACCCAACATTACTCCATGAGCAAGCATTTGGCGACGTCTACACTACTCCCTTTTAACAGGAAGAAACCTCAAGCAGAACCGGGCTTTGAGTGGGCGGCCATCTGCTTCAACCGGTTGGCTTGGGAGAGAAAGAGAGCAGTAGGAAAGAGAGCATAGCGCTCTGCAAATTCCACATAGAGATGTATAGTAGTAAAAATGGTAATAATAATATTAATTGTAGTGGTGGGTGTTGAGCAGTATCATGTGGGCAGTGGGTGGCTTGCAATCAGAGATCCAGATTATACAGCTCCTAAGGCAGAAATACCTGCAGAATGCAAAAGGAGGAGATAAACAGATGGAGAGGCGGAGGAGAAGAGGGATCAGTGCTTCATAGGAAGTCCCCCGTCATTGTAGGACTACAGCAAGTCTCAGTCTCACTGTAAGCTTTATCAAAAAGAAAAGTTTTAACACTAGAACCTCCACAGTGTAAAATTGACCTCTAGAGTTAGGGTTAGGGTAAAAATGCATTTTATTCTACGTGGCTTTAAACATTCATTGGTGTGAGTAATCTGACAACTACATAAAGACAGATTGACCATATCTAGTAAAGAGGTGCTACTTAAGGTTAAGACGTCCTTAAGCAGCGTAGTTGGGATGGGGTCTAAGAGAAAGGTCGATGGTTTAGATGAAAATATTGCTGAAGTTAGTTTGGGAAGATCAGTTGGAGGGTGTCTACATATGGTTAGTTTTACAGCTGTTTCTAAGCTTCTTGTGTTTGATGAAGCTCATGAAGTTGGCTATCACTATCGATGTCCACATGAATGTTGAAGTCACCTAGTATGATTCATTTATCAGTACTAAGGAATAAGTACAGGCCAGAAGGTTTGGTACACTATAACAACAAATAGAACCTGCTGTAATAGTTTCCAATTTGGGAAAGACTAAGAACAAGAATAGAATAGAATAGAATAGAATAGAATAGAATAGAACAAAACGTTATTGTCCACCATGGTGGAATATTGTCTTTGGCTCACCAATAACAGACATACAAAAGACAGAAAATAGACTCCATAAAAAGCATTCTTAAAATACATCAGATATGTAAGGTATAAAAAATATAAGTGCTTATCAGTTCCTGTGTGTGTATTTTCAAATGAGTCATAATTAAGTTTAGGTCTAGGGTTGATTAATAGGCTTAAGTCTAACTGCAACTCCACCTCTTCAGCTGGTGGAGGAATGTGAGTATTGATATGAGTTGGGGGAGTGGATTCATTTAGGCTGACATATTCTTCATGACAAAGCCAGGTTGTAGTAAGACAAAAAAAATCAATATGAAAATCTGAGATTAGATCCTTTAATAATACAGCTTTAGATGACAGAGATCCACATTTAACAGTCCGCATTCAATTCTGCTATTTTGTTGTGCTATTACAGAGGTGGTGTTAATGTTTATTAGATTTTATTTAACTTCTCTTCTGTTTACTTTAGATTGAATTGATTTAAGTGGTGTAGAGACACTCAACGTTTCTATGGGGGTTTTTGGTGGCTGCTCTAATAGACTGTAGCTCTGCCTCCTGGTTTCATCTCTGGGTTGTCATGGTTTTGTTCTACTAATAAACTAAGTCATATTTCTAGATATGAGAGCTGCTCCACCTAACATGGGATGTATGCTGTCTCTCTTAATCAGACCAGGTGTTTCTCAGAAAGTCCACGAATTATCTACAAAGCCCACGTCATTTGCTGGTCACCATCTTGACAGCAGTGGTTGAAGGATGATATGTGGCTATACATGTCATCACTGGTCAGGTTTGGCAGGGGCCCAAAAAAAAATACAGAGTCTGACATTGTCTTTGCATATGTACACATCAACAAAACATTATTTGTAGTGACTTCGGATTGGTGTTATGGGAATTTGTTGTTGCCGATGTGAATGACAATTTCACTACATTTACGCTTAAATAGCATTCTATGCTGCCTGCTGTGTCTCCAGCAATACATTTAACTGTGGTTGCTGTAGTTGTTAACCACACATTTCTCATGATAAAGCTGCCCATAAGTGGGGAGCACCTGTTAGAAACATGAACTGGTTGGTGGGGAATTGTCAGCTTCCGTTTAGAGCTATGATTCCTTTGGATACCCTGATTTGCTGGCTGCTCAAGAGCTGCAGGGGGTAGAATAGGGGGCTATATTGAGTTGACCTCCGACAGCTACAAGGTACAGCCGGCTAACTACAGCAGCTACTGATTGGGTTTCCATTGTGCAAAGCCGCTCCTGTAATTCACTGAGTCTCACCTCTATCACAGCAAATACACTATTTTACTACATGTACCATTGTCATTACAGAAACCACTGTCTAAAAACAGTGGGTATGCCCTTTTTTTCGCATGAGGGGCTAAAGGCAACCTGTTGCCTGCTAAATGTCAGAGCTGTTATGGGAACCAGGGATAGTTTTCTTTAAGGAGATGGTGCTGATATGTCCAGACACAGGGAGATAATGGACATGGAGGAAGCAGAGTTAGAAATAAAAAGCTGCAAATAGCAGGTAGCTCTGTGGATGATGGCTGTGTAGGCACAGTGAAGCCAGATGACTCCAAGATAACCTCATAACAGATACCAGTGTTGTTGAGGTCATTTTTTGTCACAGCTTAAAATATTTGAGCACAGCTGAGGATATTTCTATAGTGTACATGGAGGTCAGTTGCTGTGTGTGATGGCTTCATGAGACAGAAGGTGAAGGTAGTGGTATGCAAGCTTCTCATTGGTCAGCGGCAGGTCAGCATGATTCACTGTAGTGTTGCAGTGGCCACTCTACTCCATTTTAAACACAGATATGTGGGAACAATATATCAATGCTAGTTTTACATTACATGGCCTGTTGCAGACAATGGGATAGGTAATGATGTGAGCTAATGAATGCTACTTCCTTTAATAGATCTATGTGTACTAACCTTACGTCATATTTGATAATAAAAAAATATTAAATACTGGACTGCATACACCTAGATGTTTCATATTAAAAGCCTTCCAGTGACTCAAAAAGCTTAATTCCTTCCTTGGGCTTTTATTGTGAAACATCTGCAGATGTGTTGACAAAAGCTTATCAATAGCGAATGAACAAAAGGAAGAAAGCAGCTAAAATAAAAGCTAGAAAATAATAAGTGATCAACGTTAATTTGTTTGTGCTGGCCACAATTATTACATGAATACATGCTTATATTAAATATACTCTCCAAACAAGCTTTAGGAAATCTATTGTAAAAATACTCTGCATGTTCCCAAATCACACTTGTTTACTTGTGTATTGTATACTGGAGCAGAATTGAATCCCAGATTAGTTATGATGTCACAAATCATGCTGTGAAGGCTCAACTCTTAAAATCAGATTTTCAATGAGCACATAGTTGAAAGTGAAAACAGGCTTCGAGCGTCAAACACTGAAAAAACATTGTTCTGCACAGTGAAGCTTTTTGAGTAGAGAGGGACTTAAAGAATTTATGGTATTTGGACTTTGTACTTACGTTTGACAGTGTCCTAAATGCCACCCAGGAAATTTATTAAGGACATAGACGGTATGTTCTTGAACCACTGAATACGTGAATTGCTTTAGAGAATCAGTGGCCACTATTAAAATGAATATTATATTACAGCCATAAAAAATGAATAGTTCAGATTTCATCATCATCAGAAATGAGTATTTTAATGATCTTTAACAGCAAGCCCAGGTGTGTTACATCAACCTGAATTAAATCTGTGAGGGTTTTTGGGAGTCTTTTTTGGGCTTGGTTTGGTTTCTTTTGTTCTTTGCTGCCTTCTAAACTTAATTGTTATAATTCACATCTTTACAACATTTTATTGATTCAATTTAAAATGGCAATTAATGCCACCATATACCTCCGAAACATTTTTAACAATATAGTGGGCAACTTTTATATACATTCCACTAATGCTGTATACAATTTACAGCAAAGTACTTACTGTATGTCTAACATGCAGATGTGCTTTTTTACATGTGTAGTATTTCATGCTGGTCTTTGGTCTTGCAGTTGTAAATTATTCCAAACCCCAGTATGTAAGTAAGCAAGATTTTTCACAAGTACACATGTTTTAAGTCTTGGTAGCAGTAGTGCAGTTGGATGTTCAGGCTTATTTCTTCCTTTTTATACAAACCATCGCCAATTTTCATTTTATCTGTATTTAGGCCAGTTGGTACCAGGTGAAAAAAAATCTCAGACAGAAATGAGAACTGAACTTTCCAGGCATAACTACATGTTGCATCATACTGCAACCCATATTTTGGGTGCTTTCCTGGCTCGCTGCTGTATGAATAGACCTGTGAAAGGAACATTTGTCCACAGCGAATTGTGGTCTAGTGTTGCACAGGCATGGCAAGCGCTGTACCTCCTTATCCCATACATTGATCGGCCAGTTTGTCTTTTTCATGTGTTTTTTGTCCTATATTATGCTCGTCAAGACAATGTATGCACATGGTTGCACAAAGAAACTATTTTGCCACTTTGCATACCATAAGGTATCAGTGGATTTCTACCTGGATCTGACTCTTATTTCACATATAGGTAGGGCTGGGTATCATTTAAAAAGTCAATTGATACCAATTGAGTACTTAATTTGATACCCATTGCACATTTAGTGCACTTGCTTTTATCCGGTGTAGCAGGCGTGTAGCGTATCCACACTTTAGAGACTTTAGAGCGTTTAGGAGGCATCTTGGCTGCTGAACTGCTAAGCGCTCTAACTCAAATTCACCACGACTTCACCACCACAGTGGGTTGTAGCTGTTGTGGCAGTGGGCCAATGACGTCTCACATTAAATCGAAGAATGTTTGTGTTGATTGGCTGTGAGCAAGTCCATACAAATAGTCATATTTTCTAGCTCTGGGTGCAAAAGGGAGACGTTTCGATACTACTTGGTATCAATTTATTTCAGTCGATACCTTAAAGGTATTGAATACCCAGCCCTACATATAGGCAATAATAAAACAAGTTTCCTTGTCCCATGTTGTGGCTCAAACTGTAGTCCTCAATGAGACTCCTCTGTGACAGAAATACTGAACCATCCATCTATAATTCTGCCATCCTGGGTTTTTTTTTTCAATTTTGCTTCCTTGGTCTCTTCTATACACACACATCTCCTTCTTGTCTGTCAATCCAGGGATAGGAATCCCTCCTCTGTTGCTATTCTTGAGGATTATTCCATGCTTTTCCCTGTTAAAGGGTTTTTAGTGAGCTTTTTCTCATTCGAATCAATGATCTAAAGTCAGAGGATGCTGTGTTGCTGCACAGATTGTAAAGTCCCCTGAAGCAAATTTGTGATTTATGATATTGGACAATACAAATAAAAATGCACTTGAATTGAACTTCACTGCAAAAAAAGACTTACAGTCATGCACAGCTCGGTATTTGTCTTTCTTTTAAAAGTAGAACTGCAAAAATAATGCTTCTTGTGTCTTTTTGTCATCCTGTTCCAATAAACTTGATTGAACAACACTGACCCACATTATAACCGATCCGTACAGTGTGAGATTACAAAGCATATGTTTTGGCCATGTAGAAAGTAATATATGTGTATAAAATGAATGAATATGTATAGAGTCTGCCTGGCTTTACTCCACTGAGATTCTAGATGTAAAGTCTTCGTCCTCTCAGTTCACTACTAAGCTCCGTCAGCTTCCACGGGAAAACAAATCACATTTCCTGAGCATGGAAGCAGCTCCTGGACATTTCTCTGAGGGGAAACCGGGTTCAGTGACATCTTCCAAAATGGCTTATTTACAGTATTTTGTTTCAGAAATTGGCTTTTTTCTTTACCACATCCCTTCCTTTTGTGTATACTAAATAAGATTAAGTATTATATTTCTTATTATATACAGTATTTGTAGTAATGTGGCAGGAGTTCTTTATGCAGCAGGAGTGCAGTGAAAATAACAGTCACTGTTAGTAGTCTGTTATTTTTAACGTCTTTACTGTACATTATTTAGATAGTATCTATCCATGATGCAAAGATACTGCAAATAGATTGCTGGTTGTGTTTGTGTGTTAGATTCAAACATTATGTAGCTGATGTTTTTAACAAGTACTGAAACATTTCAAGTAGATATTTATATAAATGCATTTATGTTCACGTCAAAAGCAAGTATTTCCATGTAATGCCTGTTAATGCATGCACATATCAAGGCAAGGCAAGGCAGCTTTATTTATATAGCGCATTTCATACACAATGGCAACTCAATGTGCTTTACATAAAACAAACATTTGACAGTAACAATATCAAGAATGTGTCTCTAATCTAAAAACCACAGCACTGTAAGTGGAGTTTCCTTTTCTCTTACAAAATCTTTGTCCTTTTCAGAAGAAGTGCTCACAGCAGCTGCCTGAGGGCTCTTCATTTTTGAACTGCTGCTTCATCAAAGCAGGCCTCAGTGCACTAGATGTGAGAGTAGCTTGCATACCTCATTTGTGTGTGGTAACTGTAACATGGTACAGGTAATAGCATACGTTATGAACCCATGTGTACCCTGCCAACATCCAAGCATTCTCTGGTTCATGATTGTAGTGTTGTTGGTAGAATGGTGCTCGATAGTGCATGTTTAGTTTGGGCCACACTTAGGCCAGTACACCAGGAACCAGTTGGATCATCTCATCACCTGTCGCCAGTGTCAAACCTCAGCTTGGTTTTTCTCAGCTGTCGTTTTCTCTTTGTATTTTCGATTCATGCTGTTTTCACGTTCTATTCTTTATACACCGACTTATTCACTGTACTATTGGGCATGGTCAGCATGGTCCCTAACCTCATTTGAGCTGAAAAAGTCTTTTGGTTTCACTTCCAAAACTTTTTTCAGCCCCTTAGCAGAACAACTTTTTTTTGCTGTGACAGTCACTCTAGCCCCATGCAGTGTCCGGTTCAGTATTCAACCTACGCAGTGGTACAGTGGTAGTGCCATGGCAAAAAATAGTTCTGCTCACATGAGTTAGTCTAGTAGCCTCACCTATATGATGAAGAAAAGGTAGAACATCTCTTTATCTCGCATACACTATCTCGCACAAGCCTGTGAGGAAACTGAATTTACCAAAAGAAAATCATTCATTCATTCATTCCAAACCGCTTATCCTCTAGAGCAGGGGTATCAAACATGCAGCTTGTGGGCCAGAACCGGCCCGCTGAGGGGTCCAATCCAGCCCACTTTCTTTCCTTCCTTCCTTACTTCCTTTCTTCCTTCCATCTGTCCTTCCTCCCTTTCATCCATCTTTCCTTCCTGGCTTCTTTCCCTTCCTTCTTTCCTACCTTATTTCCTTTGTTCCATTTCTCCTTCTTTCCTTCCTTCCTTCCTGGTCAGGTTGCCACTCTATCAAATAAAATCAATATTAATAATAATAATAATAATAATGATAATAATAACAGAAAAATGAAAAGATAAAAAAATATAAAGATGATAATATGCAAGCTTGCCATTGATGATTGGGTAATATGCCAAAAGAAATTGCTCTTTTTCTTTCAAGTTTGGGATCAAGTTTTGGGACAGTTGAGCAAGAATAATAAAAGTCCTGGACCACCTGCAGGCTGTCATCATTACACATTCCATTCAGGTTATCCCATACAGCTGCTGACTGTCAGCACACGATGCTTCAACTAAGTACAACACATCCACTTTATGATCGGTTTGAGCACAGTCAGAACAGGAATGTCTTGTCACTAATGGATCTGCTGATGTTTGTGTTTCTTTACAAAATATCATCTTGATATCTACAGACTGCTGCTAGCTCATGTTAACTATTTGGCAGGTAGGGCCAAAGTGTCCAATGTAGAATCTGGAAAGTGTTTATTGTACCTAGTCAGCTAACACAAACAGAAAGCAAATATCAGTGTGCAGAGTCAGAGACAGCTACCTGCCTGGAGTCACAGCAGCACTGTGAACTGTGGCAGATATACATGTAGTCAAAGTTAATGGAACTGTAAGTACTTTAATGTTGCCAGAACCATCTATGCTCATTCCAACCAGGCGGGGAGTTCCAGTCCTCTGAAATGAGGCCAACGCGGAAGTAACTTAATACTGCATTCTATCAAAAGGCCACCAGGGGGCAACCGTTTTGGTGTCAACAGGACTTCCGTCTCTATACAAGTCAATGGAGAATTCACCAACTTCTCTCTTGATTTCTAACCTCAGTAAATGTTTTCAAAATGTGTTTATGGTCTCAATCGCTAGTTTAAAGCCTTCTTTAATGCAGTATGATGTTCATTTGTGAAATTTTGGCCTCCCTGATTTTATATTTGACGATAAAGCAGGGTATGCATTGGGGCGTGGCTACGTCCTGATTGACAGGTTGATTGATTCACAGGTTCAGGAGCGTGGACAGATAGACTGAAGGAAATAGCCGTGAACTTGTTTCACACAGACAGTTTTCTCCGGAGTTTTGTGGTTATAGTCGTAACAGCTAACTTGGTTAGCATCACCAGGTTGCCGGTGTAGACTGTAGTAGATCCAGCCCTCCCAACCTCCCCCGCTCCGTCCTCATGCCCCTCCTGATGCCCATATAAGTAGAATCCGTGTTTTTATTTTTCCCGTCATGCACCGGAAATTTTCAAGTTGGCGCTGCCCAGATCCGAAACTATTGGCTTTCGAGCAGCAGTCCACAAACCAATGGGTGACGTCACAGATGTTACGTCCATTTCTTATACAGTCTATGATTCCAACTCAAGTTTTACACATATATAACATTTTTTACCAAATTTAAGATCAGAGGAAAATATGTTGATGGATTATCACAAACTGATATGTGCCAAAGTTTAGTCAGGATACAGTTTTGAAACCATTTTAAATATTTGAATGGCAGCATATAATCACACATACTGCCCACTTGGGTCCAAATTTACCCAGTGTGGTTTGACTGCGTTATAAAGCATTACAGTTCCAATTATCACCCAATTCAATGAAAGTAGTGATGATTATATTTGCAAAAAATGTAATGTAGTATGAAACCATCCATATGATTTTCAGGCAATTAGATGAAATAAATCTTTTTTTTTCTGATATAAAAGAAAAAACAGGAGGGTTAAACATTATGCAGAAACACAAATTCTAATTAATTCAATATATCATCCAGTCACAAAATGAAAATGAGAACTAAACTAAACTAAATGAGTGTTATAGTAACACAGGCATTGGCACCTCTGTCAGATTTCAACCATATCTCTGCCTTACATCAGCTGTGTCCATTGTTTCCAGTCACAACTTGTTGCCAGCTGTCAGCAGGTGTTTTTCCCATCTCTTCCTCTGCTGTTTGTCTGTATTCATGTCTCCTGTCAGTTTTATATCCCAACATATCTGTAGGCCTTTATTACAGGTTATTTCAGCAGCTCAGTGTGAAGCTCAGCCTGTCCACAAGTTTGCATTATAAAAAGAAAAAATGATGATTGCGAGACAGCTGCCACAGGTGGTAAATGTTCCTCAGTCTGAGGCACAATAATAAGTTGTGTTTGAGAGCAGGAACATGTTTATAACGTACTCACATCAGCAAATGCTACATCCAACCAAGCAGTTACAAACATATGGCACTATCAATAGACTCTACCACCTGGGGTGTTATTGGCTGATTGTGCCACTTTGTAATCATCAAACTGGAGGCCTCTGTGCTGGCCGTTGGTCACCGCTGATCTCGTGGACACCACTGTCACTCTGATCGCAGTATGACATCATATTGAAACCCTGGCTTGCACAGGGGAGAGAGGACCATGTTGAGCTGCAATATGTTTTCCTTCCAGCGTTCAGCAGTATATCAAGAGAGATTTCCTTGTCATCGGTGTTGCACTCTGTTTCTGAAATGTCCTCTCTTTCAAGTCATTGGTGTTTTTCACAGATCCGATCAAGAACCTCCCAGGCCCTCAACCTTTTTGTCAACAGACTGAAATGCGAACAGAGAATTGCGGGTCTTGCGTTGTGTGCCGGGGAGACACTCAGGGGACATTGTGGGCTTTCAGGGTCACATGACTGATGGAACTAGCCAAAGGCATCAGGATTCCTCTGGAGTTTAATGTGACAAGCAAGCTAAGAATAAAGCAAAGTGAAAAGACAAAGCCAGGAACCAGTGGAGAAACAGAATAAACCTTTTGTCCTTGAAAAGGCAAGCGGCATTAAGTGGTTCTGGAGGTGTTGCAGTTCACACGAAAGGAAATCATTATGTGATTCTATCGTGGCTGTAGTGGAGGGTAAACACACATAAATGCTGTTCACCAGGGCTGTTGGAATGAATGTCGAGAGCCCATGGAGAGATAAATCGAATAGTGAAAACTACTAACTAATCAAATGCTGAAATTCCTATTTGAATGTGTATTTTTCTTAATCTTTTATTAATGTGTTGGCTAATTTGAGCAAATCACACCCTTTTTGCTTTGGCCTACCCACATGTGAAAACGGAATTATTTTGTTACATCTGATAAATAATAATATTTTCTTACAATTACAACTTGATTGTGTTAAGTCCCAAGGAAGATGAAATCAAGCCAAATGGAGCTAAATTAACACAAATTAGGTTTTTATTTAACTAATAAATACGGTTCACAATAAAGCCAACAGAAAACTACTGTCTTAAAAAGGAGGAAAGTGTAGCCCAATTAGAAATACTTAACTAGATGAAAAAACAAAGATAACTACAATTTCAAAATGAATACAGTATAATCATTTAACTTCACCCACCTACCGATATCACAATATCAATCACTTGCAACTAGTTTTGCTACAATCAAACATGCTCATAGCTGCCAAAATGGCCCACTGGCACGTCAACTGGAACTCTAGCCCTTTTAACAGCCAGCCGTAATCAGCAATTGGGTTCTGGTTCGATAGCCAGCCACACACATCACTGTACAGAGGGGTCGAGGGTGGAACCTAATGGAGAAAACACAAAACAAGGTGAAAAAAGGGAAACACAACCCACTCCACCTGTAACAACTGAATCACAATCTCATGTTCAGTGTACTAACCTAATGTCATAATATCAGAGGCCTACAGTAAAAGTGACTGAGTGATGAGGTGTGAACATAGAGCTCATTTGGGTTTGCAGTGCATCCCGACCCAAATAACATGTTGTATTGATGTAAACAAGCGCATACTAATGTCAATTTATTTATATTATAGTTAAGAACTATAGTTTAATTACAATAATGCAGTACAATAAAATCTTATTTAATATTTATGTTTTAGTTAATGGTATTCATTTTGTGTCTAAGCCTGATTATTACTTAGCAAGAAAGCTATCACCTGTTTATTGGTAATATGGACAGAGTGTATACAGTGTATTGGTACATAGTAAAGATTAATAATAGGCTACATTTGAGCATTAGAAATTAAATTATAATTAATTTATAATTTGAATATTAAAAATCATCAGGAATGACATTAAAATTTAAATTAAAAAGTACATAGGACGATTTACAAGCACTACTCTTCACCTATTTACACAATACATTGCTCAGACTTTCCCAACCATAGGTTTTTATTGTAGATCTTACAAACACTAATTTGTTTTATGTGAGCTTTGAAGGTTTGTTCTTCATCTAAACATTGTACACCATCAAACCACCCACATGTGCAATGCAGGTAGATAACTTTTAGCTCTTAAGCCTTCTTTTTTTTAACATTGGTTTTGTTTTAACCATCTGATTTATCTAATAATAAGTTTAGGTTCACAGTATGCTGTGCTAATGCAATGTACAACAAAGATGATTAATCTTTCAACCTAGGGGATGTTCAGAGTATTAAGGTAAAGTAGGAAGTCAAAGGGTCAATGTCAATATCTGTTATCCTTTCAGCACCACGCTTGAAACGATAACTAAAGGATATCTTTCTTTTTAAAGATCGCTATCCTTCCAGCAACAGCGTGGTGCTTTATGGATCATGTTTACAAAATGATTGCAACATTATATTAAACAGAAGGGCAAGATCTTGTGCAGCATTTCCACTTAATTCAACAGAACATATTCAGGACATTGGGTTGGCACTGCATTCTCCTGGTTGTCATTCAACCTGCTGCCACTCTACTGCCAGTCAACCAGAAACCTGCAACCAATCCACTAATCAAAGCATTCTGCAGCATATATACCCTGGCTCTCCTCTTTAGTCTTCGCCAGATCATTCAGTCAGTCAGTGCTTTGGCCTCCTCAAGTTTACTACACATCCCAGCATTCCAATTCGTACCTATGTTTCTGTGTGCCACGGGTTCACCTGTATTCCTGGCTTCATTGTGTCTATCCAGTCCAGTGCCTACCTTCTCACCCTCCAAGGCTTCCACAACGCTCTCACAGTCTGCTCAGCTCTACCAGACCTGGACCTCCTTTTTCCACCAACCCAACTCCCCACCTCTGCAATACACTGTTTCACTTACTTCAGCCGTTTGTGTCTGAGTTTTGCTTTTAGGGTCAAGGAACCTCAAAACCTTTAGAGTTTAGTTGTCAACTCAACTCATGCAATATAATACGATGTGCTGCAAAAATAAATTGCCTATAGATAGATACAGTATGTATGAAATAGAGAAATGAGATAGATGTATGTTTGTTGTATGTTTCTAGGTCGACCAAGACATTGATGGCATATGATCAGGAATACTTCAAGCCTGTATGACCGTGGAGTGTTCTTTTGTTTGGCCTTCTGAAAAGAGCATACATTCTTTTCAGAAGGCATGTTATTGTTCAGATCTTCAGAGTACCACATGTTTTAGCGTGCTGCAATCCGCATGATCTCTGTGAAATTCATGCACAATGTTCAGATGAAACCTGGATGGAACCAGCCCATGAACATAGATCCAATGCTTCTGATCTCCCTTCTCAAAGGGAGACTAGGACACATGCTGTGAGAAATGCACTGACATGGCTTTATTCTCAGAGAGGAGGACCTCAGTGACTGTCCACAACAGAGGAAATAAATAACTATAGCCTTAGAATGTAGAAGAAGTGGGGCTAGATGGACAAGACACAACTGCTTGTCATTTCTTTATATGATCTGACACACATTAAGTCACTGTCAATTTATATCGTTATTATTACTAACTTAATGTTGAAATTTGGTTGAATATAATTTCACCTTTACTATATTACTGTATCATCTTTAAGTTTTGTACAGTCCAGTTTTACTTGCAAATTGAATAAAGTTACATTGTTTTTCACTTGGATATAAACTATACTCTTACACTAGACAGAAAGATGCTGGATAGTTAGTCATTATAAATTGGATAAAAATCATTTAAATAAAACTGCATGCTAAATTCAATGCATGCTAAATTCTCATCTAAACTGTAAAACTGTTGTGAATTTACCATAAAAGAATACTAATATCTGTATTTTGCAAATATTAAACAATCAGAAACAAGTATTAAAACAGCGAGACATTTAAACCAATTTGTTCACATTCTGAATAAAGAACACCATCCAAACTCTTTGAGTTAACTTTCACCACTTACTAACCTATGTATGTATGTACAGTCCTTGTCTCCTGTTTTTCCCCCTTTGGTTTTGGGTCACGCTGATAAGGTGAAGGGTATAGATGCTGGCACTGAGAGTTAAAACTGCCTGAGAGGCTGGAAGAAGCCTGTTCAGTGCCATGATTTTGGGAAGGAGGCTGTCATCCTACTATTGGTTGTTGGTATGGGGGTCCATGGTACATATATGGATATAGAAGCGAAAGTTGGGTCTGGGGTGTGGAGATGTGTTACTGTGGATGCTGGGAGTTTTGTAATTATTTAGTTTTAGTATGCATTATTATTCCAAAATTAGCTCTCGCCTGTTCATGTCGTGCTGCCTGTAGATTGAGTTTGAAATGCCTGTAGATTCAAGTTTTGAAATGGATGTGATGGCTTTTGCAAATGCTTTAAGTGATGTGTCAAATGTGTTTTGTTTTTTTTCTCCAGCTGCATCTAGCACTGGTACCTATTAATTGGACACACACACACACACACAAACACACACACACACACACACACACACACACACACACACACACACACACACACACACACACACACAGGTTTTACTTTAATAATTGGAACCCCTAACAATGTATTATTTTCCTGCTGATATTCTTGGCAGAAAATGATGAAATAATGAAATTAGTTACAAACACTGTTGCATAAAAGTAAAAAGAACACATAATTCAACATCAAGTCTTGATGTTTTCTTTTCTGTTGGCATAGCAGCCAGATCCGCACCCAACCTTGTTCTTCCATTTGTTTTGAGATGTCTTTGTACATTGATCGATTTCTGTAGGAAATGTCCAGTTCTGCTTGGACAGCCCAAAATGCCAATAAACATCTTGTTTTGCTGATGACTCCAGGGACATGAGTCTTCCATTACTGTCTTTTATTTTCAATTTTCATACATTTTCTTCCAATGCAAGGAGGGGGAGTACTCATTGGATTTTGGGAATTTGCGGTGAGAGCAGATCAGAGGTCATGGCGGGAGTGATGACAATACATGGGTATGGATGCCCACACATTGTATGGATTGCGTTTACACCTATCGAAGATCCAAACACAATGTGAGCCAGACTACCTCCAGATGTAGTCAGACAGATCAGATCGCATTTGAATGCAAACCAGGTGTAAATGGGTCAGAGGGGGACAGTCAAAGACGTGAAGCTAGTTTTCATATGAATTGAAGTGACTTTATTGTCCACCTTAGTAGAAATGTGTCTCTGGCTTCCTCCAATACATTACAAACACAAACAATACAAACCATATCATGAAGACATTACAAACATACACCAACACTACACAATAAAAAACAACTGACAAGTGTGCAAAGGGGACGGAAAACAGCAGCAACTATTGTAATAATTGTAAAAAAGAAAAGAAAAAAAGAACAAAAAAAACCCTGAGTTTGCAGTACATTCAATTAACATTCAGTGCCTGTATGGCATAAGGGATAAAATACCTCCTTATCTATCAAATTTAATAGCAATGATTACAAGAGAAGCAAACATGTCACAATTCAACCTTCATCCAAAATACGATACCCCTCATGAATATCCCTGCAAAACATAATGTGTAGTCATATTTTGACAACTATTAAGAATCCCTTCGGTATAAGTAACTTTACATTTTCTTTATTGCAGTTTTATTTATCAGATAATGAAGAGGGTACAGCTCAGTTACATCTGTAGTAAGAAGACAAGACCCTTCATTTTCAATACTCAAGTCTGACTAAAATATATCCACTGTAACCTCTTGAAGCGTATACACATTTTGGAAATCATATTGCTTTTTGGTTACACCAAATGACAGGAAGCTCATTACAAAATACATTTTTCATAGATATCATTGGGTTTCTTACAATACCACATATTCACTTTACACTGACACATAATATCAATTTTCACTTTAATGTATTTTATTTTAATGTCTGTTTCCTGAATGTTTTCCACCCACACCATGTTCCTTACTCAATATACTTGGTAACAGTAGAATATATCACACACTAACAGAACTATCAATAATTTTCATATTTATTATGGCCTATTATATGTGCATAACTCTATGACAATCACTTAAAACAAACTGCAGCACTTTAACAAATTAAATACTCATTCATAGACATCAGTCCAGTTGCTGCTGTTTCTTAATGGCTTTAAACCCATTCATTTGCTGCAAGAAAATATACTGTATCTCTGTTTGAACTACCTTGCACTAGTTGCCAGGAGGTAAGTGGGTATCACAGTTCTGATAGGGGTTAGCATCAAGGCATAAATTACACATTGACTGTTTCAGACCTGGCTATAAACCTTCAGCATCCAGCCTCCAGTGGGAGCAGTCCAGGCATAAAACTAATTGTACTATGCTCCTTCCTGTCAGCTGATGAATTAATTTCTACCTGCTTATGCTCAGTCACTGCTGCTAACACTTTAGCACCTCATTATGTTGCCACGTGTATCACCCTGGGGACAGGATCATTTTGCAATCCTGTCAAAATAAAGCTAACATGATCGAATAAAAGGCAGCCTCGGCTGAACACTAGGGATGTAAAGTTCCACTATTTACATGTTGACCAAGGTTTGGGTGGATGGTTTTATGTTGTAGAGCACATGCAAATCAACAAGTGATTTAGAAAAACGCAAATTAAAATATAATGTTTGTCCTGACTAAAGAAAATGTCTTTAGATCATTAAAATCTTCTTGGGAGCAGAAACTTGTTAAGCAAGTTTTATGGCCATCTGCTCCTTAAATTGTGAAACATATTACGTGCAAAGTTGACATTTTCGCCTGACAATGGCATAGGAGATTTAATAGTGAACTGCTCATTATGTTTTGATATTTCTTGTATACAATGGACATTTTGGTCTGATAATGGCACCAGAGAAAAAATCTGCATGTTCAGTAAAACGTTTGACTCCTGACTTACAGAACAGAATATACTTTACTATAATTTACTCTCTATGGGAAAATGTGTCTTATAAAATGGATATTTTCAGTCCTGAACTGTGTTTGAACACACATATGACTGCATTACACCACTGTTCCAAACAAGTTGTTTCAAAGTGTCAGATTTTGTTGTTAATTTTGATATACTGGGTGGGCTAAGCCTGGATGAGTGGTAGAAAGAGATGGACAGGATGGGGGAGGAAGATAAAAAAGAAAGAAAACACTTCAATTACTGAGAGCGTTACTGGAGAGCTGGATGAACAGATGATGTGGTCCATTCGCCTTTGCCCTGGGCTCGAAGTTATCAAGCATCTCACAGAGTGGGAAATCAGCCGCAATTATCCAATAGGTCTCAGAGTGACACAAATGTGGTCCTACTTTTAAGCCTAGGAGTAAGAACATGTTATCAACATTGCTATGATATAAAAGTCTAGAGGTGTCCTAACCTTTTAGGACTCACCAGAAGATGGCTGCATGAGACGATGTCAAGCATGCACATAGAGGGAAACGAGGGTCGATAATGTAAACCTAAACAAAGGATAACGATTAGACAGGAATAGTATATATTGTGTGACAGACCTTGTGCGTGATGCTACCTCCCCATCTACTGTGTGATCATATACCCTCTCAGCAGAGATGAAGGTAATTACCACTTTATGCTTCTTGGCAACAGGAAAAATGCAACAGTGTAACAGCAATGACGCAGGTCCATCACAGCATACTGTCAACAGAGCAATCTGTCAAACCCTGTGGGCAATTAATGGCATTTCATATCACAAAAAGGGTTTATTGATTTTCCCCCCAATTACACACCAGATTATTTAAAAAACAAGCCTGATTTTATTCAGCTTTGCAGGTTTTCCAGGAGTTGTTGGTATCATTGACTCCACCTATATTACAATCATTGCACCACACATTGATGAAGAAGCATACATCAATCGTAAGCGTTGCCATAGCATCAACACCTAAGTGGTTTTTGATGCCAATTACATGATTCTCGATGTTGTTGCTAATTGGCGTGTGTCCTCCCATGACTCGAGAGTTTACTGTGAAAGTGGGCTCAACATGCTGTTTGAGAGCAATATCTTTCCCCCTGGATGATGTCACCTGCTCAGCGATAATAGGTAACCCCAGAGGAGGTGGCTCCTGACCCCTTAAATCTCTTTGTGGCATTCTGCTGAATTATAACGAGTGAGGCCAAACACAATCATTTTGTTTTACTGGGCAGCAATAGGCTATGTTGATAGATAGATAGATATTTATTGTACATACACACACACACTGTACGACACCACTAAACATTGAGCAACATGTAATACACACCTACTACACAAACACCACCAGACATTGAACAACCGACACATATATATAGCACACTCAGGAGGGCTGGGTTCATATGAGGTTATTGGAAAAGGTTAGTGCTGAGATGGGAACGGGACCAGGCTCTTGCTGAAATGTGCCCGTCTCCATCTCAGAGTCCTGTATCTGCGACCAGACGGCAGCAGTGTGAAGTGAGGGTAGAGAGGGTGATCCAGGTCGTTGGTTATTGCTAGTGCGAGGCGTGTGACTGCTCTGTGGTTGAGCTCGGTAGTGACAGAAGGTGGGGGGCAACAGAGAGGGCACAGAGTTTGCGGATTACATGGAGTCTCTGTTGGGACCGTTTGTGTATTTTGGTGATGTGTTGATCAAATGTCAGTTTACTGTCTATGGTGAGTCTGAGGTATTTGAAGTGAATGACCTGTTCAACAGTTTGGTTATGGATGGAGGTGGGGACCAGTCCAGATGGGGGTGTGCGTGAAGTGTGGATGACCATTTCAGTGTCATCTGAATACTTGTAGTATGTGGTGATTGGTGAGGGGCTGATGCAGTCATTTGTGTAGAGGGTGTAAAGAAAAGGGCTGAGGACACAACCCTGCGGGGCTCCGGTGTTGGTGATGAGGGTTGATGATGTGACTGTGCCTATCCTTACAGCCTGTGGTCTATTGGTGAGGAAGTTGTGAACCCAGCGGATGAGGAGTGGAGATATGTTGAGGTGACAGAGTGTCTTGATCATCTGGTGGCGTTGGATTGTGTTGAAGGCTGAGCTGAAGTCTATGAAGAGGATGGATGCAAAGGTGCCAGGTGATTCCAGGTGTTGAAGGAGGGGGTGGAGGCGGCATGCTACAGCATCCTCCGTCCCCCGCCTGGCCCTGTAAGCAAACTGATGACGACTGGCAGGATGATATGGAGGATTATGGAGTTTTTCCAGGCATTTCATTATGATAGAGGTGAGTGCAACTGGACGGTAGTGATTTGGTTCAGAGGGGCGTGGTTTCTTAGGTACAGTGATGATGGTTGATGTTTTCCAGATGGTGGGGATGGATGCTGACCTGTATGATTCCCAGAAGATGGAGTGAAGAGGGGGGGGCAGTTCCACTGCGCAAAACTATAACACCTTGGCTAAGATGTTATTAGGCCCGGGTGCCAATCCAGTTTTGCACCTACTCAGCTGCTGCTGTACCTCCACTGTGGTGAATGGAGGGTGTTCAGGTATGTCCAGGGGGAGGGCATTGAGCAGCTCCTCACATGTGGCAGAGTGGTCTTGGGTGTCGAACCGTGTGTAGAAGGGGTTCAGGGTTGCATCAAAGGTGGTGGGGTCTGTGATTGTGGAGTGAGCCTGACTGGGTAATTGATCGGTGAGAATCTTAACATTTGGAAGCACATTGCATTCACCATACTTACAAGAAAACACAAGATCACAAAGAAAATATGTTTTGCTTTTGGAATTGTGCAGTGCACTCAGTGTGCCCTATTTTTCCTCAAAAAGGACTACAAAATCTTACCAGGCATTCACCTAAAAGCTATTTTCTTGTTGTAAAAGCATACTGAAATTCATTCATAACACTTACTCCTACTCATCACTAAGAGTAGGTGAGAGGTGCTTGATAACTACCCCTTAGGTCCTTCTCTTAACAGTGACTAAAGTTGGTCACAGTCACACTTTTAACATGCTTCCTTGGAGTAATTCTGAGCAGCTTGATAACTTTGGGCCCTGGTCGTTCAACACTCTTATGCCTAACAACGCTCTTCAGCTGTTCTAAAATCACTGTCAATCGCGGCCACTTTGGGTTTATTGCTTTATTGGACTTTTCAGTTCTGATTAGAGTACAAGAAACACAATTCACAGACATAAACCATTACAAAAAAGAAAGAAAAAGTCATGTCAAGATTTTTTTTTAAAGTCAACTATATGGTCATTATATGAAAGACTGGGTGAATGTAATGCTCAGTAGATTAAAAGATAGTTTAGAAGATGAGATTTCTTAGTGGGGACTTATTGGACTTGTGTAGTGTCTGTTTAGATTTGAATCAGAATCCAGAACATAATTTGAATGTGACAAAGTGTTTCATTTTATTTGACCATGTTTTACAATACTGTCTACTCCTGTGACCCTAAAAACATGTACAAAAAAGTGTTTGTTGCCATATACCAACCTTTCTTTAACATTAATAAAAAGCCAAATGCCAAAATACTAGGGGTGTGACGAGATCTCGCGAGACGAAACGCGACGATATTTCTCGTCGAAGTGAATTTTGTCTCAAATTAAGGGGCACACCAAAAAAAAAATCTATCGCTCATTCGCACGTCATGTCTTCTTTTCATAATGTCACGTGTGTATCATTAACCTTGTTGCAGCTTCTACCTGTTGAGAAGATCTCACAGAAGTAGGAGATGAGGAGAGGAGCAGTGATAAGTTGAGCTCAGGTCTCTACACTGAGAGCCTGAAGTAGGAGGAGTGGAGGAATCTAGTGCAGCTATGGAAGCCTAATGATGCAAAAAGTAAAATGAGTCACACTACCAAATTATAACACAATTTATATGTTGTTCTACTTCTTTATTTATATGATACAGGATTTGTGCAATTTACTTTTATTTCTGTTTTTTTATTAGCAATATGTTATAATTTATGATAATTGGATTAGTTATTTAATTTATATTTATATATTAGAATTGTTTCTACTCTTTACAATTTACTTTTTAGTATTTGTGATTGTATCTAACTTTTGTATTTATGGTTGTTATTTCCATAAATACCAAAATGATCCATCTATAAAATAAATATCAATATGGGGAAACATTTCACAGTGCTGCATACTGCATATGATAATTATATATTTTGAAAGTAGAACTAAAGTGACAAGATGATTAGTTAAAAACATTTCGATTCAATTTCCATTTTGTGTATTTCAAATAAAACAACAGTAATGTATTTCCTCATTGAAATTTTCTTAAAATTTCGTCTCGTCTCGATCTCCTGAACCCAATATTGTGTCTCGTCTCGTGGGCTGAGTGTATCGTCACACCCCAACAAAATACTAAACATCCAAATAAAATAGTAATCAAGTCTGGAGTTGTCAAGATATCGTGCTCTGGGCACGTTTTGCATTCATAGATGAACAGAAAGACTTTCTGAACAACATCACCATCTTTCGGCCCTAACAACAAAATAGTGCAGCAAAAATAATGTAGTGCCAAGCTAAGTCAACAAACAAAGCTAAACTTCACTGATTTTACACTTAAAGGTCAGTGTAATCATTATGGAGAGTACTATGCAGCCTGTGAAAACAGTTTGTCAACTCCAAGAACTTAAGTTCTAATGATGTTGCCATAGTTATCTCAGCTTGGGCTTGATGACTACACACACAAAGCCTGTGTTATAAACTAGAGGCATGGAGTTTGAAAGATTAGGGCATTTACTAGACAGGCAGAGTCTACCAACAAGATGCTATTGGTTTGCCTGGTAATAACGTTTTACACACAATTAATCAGTTTTGGATTGTGTTCATATTGACAAAATCTCGTAATGGTGAGGGGTTGTTGGCTCTAACCAATCACTAATGACTGATGCATCTGTCTGGTCAATGTTGGAAGCTTCAATAGTGGTTGCTAGGAGCAGATAAAACCTAGTTTGTCATGTTGAGGAAATTCTGTATGTTGATTTAAGAGCACAGTACCAGACCTATTAGAATCCCTAAAGATGTGAACAGTGATTCATAGATCTGTAACCAAGCATCCCACAATACAACCAGTGATTTAGTGCTTTTGGAATGTGTCCAATATGAGGGACTTACTGTAAAGTCATATCTCAGCCTCTCCAGCTTTGATTTTGACCATTTTTTTCTTTTTTTAATATTAGAAATGATGTTACAAATCATAAATATAGATATATGACCTTTTAGACGCACAGAGACTTTTGCTTTAAGCTTTCTTGCTGTGAGGCTTTAAGACATGATGTGTAATTGTTCTTCCAAGGCTGATCCAATGACGGCTGTTCAAGCACAAACACACAACCAAGACTTTAACAAGATAAGTACCCTCCTTCTCCTCTTCAAATCATGCTGCTTTGCTGCTTTAAGCATCTCCCTGTGCTCCCTGCTATGTGTCTGACTACCCTCCTAGGAAGCCCACAGCTACCACTTAGCCTGTCCAGAAGAGTAGAATATCTATCAGTATTATGAAACCCAAACCTTTGATCAAAGGATTTGGGATTATCAAGAACTTGCAATTTTAGAGTTAAAAAGGAGGCAGCTGATAGGTTGGACTGCTAAAACCGTTTCGGTTGACAAAGTAGATAATGCTCAAGAGGAGTGCTGGGAAGAAATACACATTACTGATTCCATAGTATTTGTGTTTGTGTGTTCATGTCTGCGTGCATGTGCGTGCATGTGTGAAGATGCCTTGAGCCATTTCTGCAATAAGGGAGAATTCTCTCTCTTTCCCCATTTAACACATCCCAATGTCTTCCAGCAAACAGACAAAATGAGTAATTTCCATGAAGATTTACTCCAACTGTAAATGCTAGGAAACCTTATTAAGATCCAGATGATGTGTCTTTCTCTTCAGTTATTGCCCAAACACAACCTCTTGCTGAGATTATAAATATCCACAGAGATCAAAGAAACTGTTAAAGGAGCTCTGAGAGACATATGGAGCATGCTCATTTTTCTAAATACCACGTTTTAAGGCAAATTAATAGGGAGGATCTCGACACCTGTCGCCAAGGGGGATTGAAGCATGAAAGAGCAGTCCTCTTATTTATTGATTGTCTTAACCTGTTCCAGCTATGAGGAAATGCAAATGTGTGGAGTGGGGCTTAAACCACCACAACATAGTTAATTAAGGCTGTTAAAGCTCAGCTGGGGAGCTGGCTGCTGGTCCAGCACAGCAAACCAAGTTGTATATATTGAGGGAGGGAAGCTGGAAAGGGAAGGAGATGATAGAGGGAAGACGAGATGAGGGAGAAATTAGCTTTTGTTATCATGGATGTATTAAAAGGAACTCTAAGATGGCACCAAATTCAGTCCTATGAAAGTTGGTCAATAGAGCATCCCCATTAGAATTATTTTCCAGCCAAACTGATTGAGAACGTAGATATTCAAGACATCTTCCCCCAAACTGGCTGACTTCCTGCTGGCTTCACACACACATAAATGTGGTCAAATAATTTAACCATATGCCTCTTCTACACTTTCCAAATATGTGATGCTATGAAAATATCATTCACCATTTTACAGCCACTTTTTGTCTAATAATTATGTATGAGAAAAATACTTTTGGGGCCAGCGTGTCATGTGATGCTGTAATACAAATGGACACTGTTTCTGGTGGCTTGGTTGTTGATGCCATTTAAGCTTTCCATTCTAGCACTGCATATATTCATTTAACTATGATAATGGTGGTAGATTTACCATTGATTTTGAAACAGATGGAATAAACAAAAGCTGGCTTGTCATCTCTATGACAGATGACCATTGATTTTGTTGGCTTAAGTGATGACAGTCACTAGTTGCCTTGTTCAGCTAAGCAAGTTAGTGTTGGGCAATCTGTTTCCATTGAGTCTTTTTAGAAACCTGTTACAGAGGATCCTCTAAAAAGGGTCTTAAATATGCATATGTGTGATGACTACATACTATACATAATATCATGCTAAAAAACTACATTGAACATGTAAATAAGGAGCAGCACTGAAGCCGTAAAGGTAGAGGGGCTGCCAGTTCCAGAGGTGTTCCCCCCCATTTTGTATTCCCATTTCAAATGTTTCTTTTATAATAATATCTTCAATATTCTTACTATTCTTCTGATGTGTCGCAATGGTGGCTCCATCTGGTGGTCATTTCCAAGAACAACTCGCGCTGGCAAGTAAAGTGCTGAATGTTTAGGGATTGTAAAACCAAATCCTATTTAATGAATCTATAGAAACACATTACATTCTCAGATATGTAACAACTCTATTGGTTGATGAACACCCGTTTTAATGAAGTCAGTAGTTGTGTTCTTTTCTGTTTGGTGTAACAGCTGTTTTTTACCTATACAATACCCAGTGCTCCAACTGTCATTAGGAAAATGAATGGGACTTCCCAAATCAAGGACTATTTAGTTGTGGTATTATTGCCCAGAATTATAAATAAAGATGTCATTAAATGTATTAGAAATAGAAAAACAAACTTGAACGAGCAGCACAGAGATTTTACATCATTGTTTATACTTTATACTTTCAGGATTAGGGCAAATCAATATTTGGCAAACGCTGTCTCAGACACAAGTTTGTCTAGGACTTCTGGACTCTAAACTTCTCCAAATCCAATAAAGAGCAGAACAGAACTGCTATAATAGTAGCATTTAGGCTCCCACACAGTAGATGCTCCTGTTCTGAAATTGATTTTTTTTTTCTAAAATATTGTGTAATTCCCACATAGATATAATGAATATCCTGATATGCTCAGCTTTTGACTTCAGAAATAAGGCAAACGTACTCTTGTAGGTATTAAACCACTCTGGGCTTACGATTGCAGCTTGTGGTAGTGCAAACAAACACACTATTTAATCCATTCCATACAATTTTGCTCATGTTTTTTTTTAATTGAACTGACTCACTGTTACTACAGCCTAGTGCAAACCACTCTTGCATGTGGAGAAAATCCAATGTTTGACAGGCCTGCAGGTTTTGGTTACAGTTGCTACGCTATGAATAAACTGTGATTTCTGTTTGGGATTGAGCAAACAGTCAGTAGGTCAAGGCAGGGAAATATTCCAACAGTAGAGTAGGGTGGCTGTGCTGAGGGACATTTGTTTAGCTTGTGTCTTTAGTAACAACATCCTGATAGTCTCCCTGCTTGGCTTCCCAGTTATGAAAAGTAATGAAAAATATAAGATATATTCTTAACATAAATGGACATTGCAGTTGAACCTGTAAGAAATACATCTGCCTCCTGCTAGGATCGCTTTGCAAAATGTGTTGAAGTACACCAATGATGGTACACCGTGGTAAACACTTTTCGTCAAAGCAGCCTTTGTCTGGACATGAGGTGACGCTGGTTTCAACATGGTGCAAGTAATGCATGTTGTCTTTTAACTGGGAGCATTTCAGAAGGAGTGTTTTACTTGCCCATTCATTAAGTCA
This sequence comes from Scomber scombrus, assembly GCF_963691925.1. Classification (NCBI taxonomy): domain Eukaryota; kingdom Metazoa; phylum Chordata; class Actinopteri; order Scombriformes; family Scombridae; genus Scomber; species Scomber scombrus. The sequence goes on from NC_084989.1 coordinate 3,957,776, forward strand.
GGCAAAATAATGTATTGATATTATAGTGTGGGGATTTTTTTTCTCCATCTGTTCACATATTATCAATACAGAATTGATAGTATTGATACCTGGTTCATTTACTGTGGGAATGAACCAGGTATCTGCATAGTCATTGTTTTACTATTATACTAAGAAAATAGCCAACAATACAAAATGATGGTGTCACAGAATGGCATTACTGTAAGGCCAGCATGGCAGCTAACAATTAACTTTTTGCAGCATGCTCCAGGTCATCATGACATGACAAGTAATGCTTATTTTTTTGCGGCACAGTCAAGCCATGGATGTATTAAAGCTCTTGTAAAACTTCCAAGATTCAAGGGTTAGAGAGTCAAGAGTCAGGACAAATAAGCTCCACCTCGGATTGGTATAAAATAATGCAAGTAACAGATTGTCATTCGGTGCCTGGTCTATTGACCAGCCCCGGTTTACTTGTGTTATGCACAGTTAATCTAAAATTTCATTGAACTCTGCCTGACTCAGTCTCTTTTTAACTCTTGAAGTCAAATCTTGAATTTTGTTTTTAATTGAAAATACATGTAAAAGTGCTTTGGTAGATGTGTGGTTACTGCGCATGCCACATAATGACAGTGTGCCTGGTTCGATTCCAGCAAGGGACCTTTGCTGCAGGTCATTCACCTCTCTCTCTAACCGGTTTCCTGTCGACCTCTATGGGCAATGTACTATCAAATAAAGGCAAAAAACACCCAAAAATAAATCTGAAAAAAGAAAAAGCAAATACATGTTGAGAAGAACTCTAAGTTTCAGCTGGCAGAACTGAAGGTTATTTCTGCAACAATACCTAATGTGTAGGTTATATGCACTTTCCATTCCAAAAACTTCTGCAGTTGAATTACATGTCTTGCCTTTCTGGACACCAAAAATGGTCTGTGGTTTCATATAAGATCTTGTGATTTTTGATTGACTACCATGATGCCACTTATAATGGTTGTAATGTTGATGTAGTGATTTGATATACAATTGGTAGTCTGCACAGTTTGTTTTTTATTTTAAAAATTGAGCGGATGCCGTCTGCCGTTACTGTGTCTGACTTCCTGCTCGGCCGATCTCCGCTGTGCAGCTAGACGGGCTTCCGTTAAAAATAGACGGGGCGTATGTTTAGCGGACCAATGTGGAAAACCTCTTCTGAGACACTTCTGGGTCTGGTAGGATCATGAGCAGTGTCTAGAGTGGCCATGATCATCTCTGGCGGCCGCTTCGCAGACAGAACTCGACGCAGACGTTCCTGGTGGAATCAAGCCGTTAGCCAGACTGCTGATGAAGGATTAGCTGTCCCTCACTCTGAGCCCTGCTTTCTCTCTCTTTCCATCTTTCGCACACACACAGACACACATCCACCTCTGTTTTCTGCCTGATTTCTTCCCAGCACATGCGGCCCTCTGGCTCAGCTCGCCAGTGTGGATTATAGCTCTCTCACGGCTATCATGATCTTACACAAACAACATTTGTCAGCTCATTTATCACTGTTCCCCCCTGGTTGTCCACTCTCGTCTATTCATCTATGCTCTATTTCTGCATCCCTGCCTCCAGGGTGAAAATGCATGTTACCTCCACAACTGAAAATAACCCTCAAAAGTCCCCTGTGATATTTGCGCAAATCTGCAAATGTCAACGGCAATAATTGATGCTTGACTGACTCGCTAATACCCATTGTGTTTCTCGGTAACTAGACTGAACACGAGCACCATGCAGAGAAGCTGGGATTTCATCATATAACAATTGCAGTGTCACTTTTGAAGACGATCGTCCACCTGTGATCAAATATGATGAATTGCTGTGGCAGCAGAGGGATTTAGCTTCAAGAGATGGGGAGTCTGGGGCTCGCTGGGTCAACAAGATGTGCGTGAGCCATATAAACACTTTGATACGCATCGGTGCTCAAATTGGAATGAATAAAGGTGCTCATAGTATAAACCAGCAAATGCATGGTTGTGTTGCTTTTCTAGGTAGGGTTGTTTTCCTTAGATATGATAAGATGACAGACCAAATACTATTTAAACAAGTAAAAAAAATGTTGCAATTGTTGATTTGCTAATGTTTTGATTGTCTTTTGGTGCAGAAATATTAAGTGTAGAATTATTAGATCAGGTTTTAAAGTCCCATAATTCAAAGGATAACATTGTGAATATGTGTAAAAATAATCAGAAGCATTCAGTTTAGAGCCCGATATTATCAGCCGATATTGACCTATCAGCAATATATCAATATATATATTTTAAAGTTACACAAACAGCATTTTATGTATATTTGATCATTTTCCTTTATTCAATTTTATGTTTACATTGTCCACCCGTTGTCCTCTACGTAAAAAATCCATGTTGGCCTTTTTTTATGTTTTTTTTGTTCTGTGTGTTTTTTTATTCATGGCTAATTATAATGATTACATTCCCAGTAGTGTTTACTGTTTCATAGCACTGATGTCATTTTTACTGTAATATATCAATTTCAATTACATATCTTTGTCACAAGTGATTATTAACCACATGTGAGGGATCACTGCAAGAAAAAAGTGTGTTCATGTATATATTCTGAACATATAACGTTATTGGCCCATATATTGGGATTTGTTTTGCTCCCTAAGATCGGTATCAGAATCGGCCCCTAAAATCCAGTATCTGTCAGGTCTTAGTTCAGTTAGATTAAACCTTTATTTCAGTACGGAGAGATCAATTGGAATAGAATAATTTTCTACATGGGCACATGATAGAATAGAATACAGAATCCTTGCCTGAGTCTAGATTCTGGTGGTATAGAAACAGGATGCCTCTCTCAAGGAAAACCAGGAGAGAGATCATTTGTTAGATATGGGGATGTTACAATCTGTGAATGAAAGGGGTTTTGACAGCATGGAAAAAGCAACAGAGAAAATCAAAAAGGTAAATGCAGGTTTCAGGATACAATCCAGGGCATCCAGTTGAGTAGAAATTTTATGTATAGCTCATTGTTGGATCTCATTTGTTGGTAGCATCACAGCAGGACAATGTATCAGGGGATCAGGCAGTTTTATGTTTAGATTGTTTTCGCCACAGTAACAGTTAAATCTCAATCTCAGTCTTTGCAGTTTCAGCGTGGTATCAATAACAATTTTCGAGGAGCCTCTATAGGTAAACTAAGCTTTACCCCTTTAATACACAGCTGTAAATTAAATCAAGGAGACCTGATTCTTCTTTGGACCTGGGTCTGTATTTATCAAGCTTCTCAGAATCACTCCTAGAAAGCAAACAGAAAGTGATCCTTGGACTAAAATAATCCTACCTCAGAGTAGGACTTGAGAGTGATTTATGAAGTGCCCTACAATGACTTTCAGTCAGTGTGATGTTGCTGTTTCATGACACTCGGAGCAACAAAGTTAAAAAATATGTTGACATATTTTTGAAAGGGTTTTTTTTGTATCTTTATGATTCCTGTTTTTGAGAGTTTATGTCAGAATGATGTAGCCCATTCAATTAAAATCTGTTTTATTTATCAGTACAAGCATAAAAAGAATGTATCTTGGCATTTGCTCCCAAAAAACGCAGCACAGAAGAATAAAAATAGACAAAAGTAAGGTAATGATAATTAAATAAACAAAGCAATATTCAAATTAAATTGAAATTTTAAAATCTATTTACCAAATGGTATAGTAATAGCTTTGGAATGGGATATAAAACTGAAATGAAATATTCACTGTACAAATGAAATATGGACTGTGCTATGGACAAAGAAATAAAGTGTATGAATATATTAAGGTGACAAGAGCAAAAATGTAATGTGACATGTGCCAATTAAATTATGTAACATTCATCTTCATTTACATGGCCGTGGTACAAGACTTGATGCACACACACGAACACACAAAATGTTGGAGTGCTTTATTAGATGATACAGTATGGCTCAGTATTGAGGAATAAGATATGCAGCCACATATTCTCGGGTATATAAAATTAAATGAGCAACTTCACATTTTACAATCACACGCTATAAAATGACTTTTCTCTTCTTGCAGTGGAGCAGCAGCAGGTTGAAATGGAATGAAGCCCACTGATGGCAGACAACCAAAAAGAGTAGTTATCCACAACACAACAACACAAAGCTCTTCCCTAGCCTTTCACTATTAAAAAGAAAATCTGAATTGGTGGTGGGTCCAATCAGCCAATCATAAAACTTCAAAGGTTTCAAATTCAGTTCATCCCTGAGGCACTCTTTTTACTGAAAGAACACAAATAACAACAGCTCAGACAACTACACAACACAAAGCCTATGACTCAAATAGCATATGTGGTTTCTTCATAGCAATGATAGAAAGTCTGTGAATATCTGACAAGCAAAGCATGATATATTTTCACTGAATGAAGGATATAAGGATAACATTCACATTTCTTACTAGAAATGTGAATGTATCTGTGGATGCAGGTCAATAGAAAAGAATAGGCCCAAAATAAAACACACAAAATGTTAAATAAATTATAGTTAAACTTCTATATCTATTACACATTTTGATTTGAGACTGGGTTGTTCTGGTAGGTTTTGTATATCGCCCATTGGTCACTATTTGCCTTCCACTGCTTTAAGAACACACTGGCAAGCCACACACATGGATTGAACTTATATGTACTATTAAGACAAATATTATCTGTAGCAGCATATTTCCGTCTCGTCTTTGGGCTTGTTTGTAAAGAAATGGAATCCCATTATGAAATACCTACAATGAATGCATCTAGAGTTATCAGTAAGTGAATGAATCTACAGTTCCAGTATTCTTTACCAGTGAGCCTTCTGAAAGGACTGACAAACATATAGCCTATAGAGAAATACTGTGCCTCTATATAGTAAAAAGGATACTAATTCATATAGAGTGCTAGACTAATCTCCTGAAAGGGGGGAATAATATATCTTTCACATATCATCGTATTGGATAGTGTATAGACAGAAGTGCATCTCATTTGTCCTTTCCACCTTAAGCGATCGACCAGATATAATAGTTCCCTTTTGAGAACTTGTGTCCTTCACTAAGAGGCAGCCGGTAAGATGCCTGAAACCTCTTGATACCTCGATAAGAGAGATGAAACTTTATTGATCCCTGTGGGGAAATTGGATCATTGCAGCAGCAAAACAGGGACGAGGTGCAGCATGGGAATAAGATGAGTAGGCTACAAACACACAAAGAGAATGACGAATAAGCAGTACAAGCGATAGAAATAATACAAACAAAAGAAGGACATGGACATACATATTTTAAGAATTTTAAGTGGATGATGTTGACCTTTTACAGATTTTTACATTAGGGTTTATATGTGGAGGGTTGTATTGCATTAGAGTGTATTCTGTAAATGTGAAGCTTATAATATTATTTTTATATTGGGAACTTACTCTCAAAGATGTGTGTGTATGCAAGTCTATGGTAATTTGTGGGGACATATGTATTTAAGGTGTTTTATTGGGTCACATTATATTGTAAGGTGTACCGCACATTTTGCCACACAAAAGAAACACTGTGTAATCATATAGCCAATATGATAAAGAAATGAACCAATACGAAAGAAAGTACCTCAATCAATTAGGTACATTTAGAGACAGACCCCTTTAAACAGGTTCCATGTCTAAGGAATTTAATTGAAATGTATTTATTTGGATAAACCCTTTGAGATGCATCATCTCGTTTTCGAGGGGGTCCAGACATATAAACAGACATTGATTCAACATACAAACATAGACTAGACAATACAAAAAACAATACAACAATATTAAAAATAAAAATAAGAGTAAAAATACAGTAACCAACAGAAAAAGAAAAAAAAGAAAAACCACAGTAACTGATTGAAAGTTTGGACAATAGCTAATGAGTCATGAATTATAGTTTTATCAGCTCTTATTTTATTAATAGTAAGTTTGTCAGATGTACTAATAATGGTTTTAATTTTATTCCAGAATTGTTTAGGGGTTCTTAAAGTCAGATGCGAGAGATTCTTTATAGTAGTTGGATTTTGCATTACAGGTTTTTGTTTTGCTCATATTACGTAGTTGCCGGTACACTTCCCAATCAGCATTATCTCGTGTTCGACGATAAGTAGCCCAGGCTTTGTCCCTCTTTCTAAAAATACTTATACGATCAGAATTGATCCAAGGGAGATGTTTGCCCTTGACTTTAACAGTTCTCCAGGCTGCATGCCTGTTCACAACTTCAGTAAATTCATTGTACAGAAAATCCTAAGCATCCTGAACAAAAGGTATAAGTTGGTATCTGTCCCAATTAATATTGATCAAATCATTAATAAATAGATCAGGGTTCAATTTCTTATATTGTCTGACTTTAATCAATTTAGGGAGTAATTTAATTTAATTTTCCATACACAACAAATAATTGAGTGGTCACTGAAGCAGTCATACATGATACCAGCCTTTAAAATTCTATCAGGGTGTGACGCAAGAATCCAGTCGAGCAAAGATTGTGTTCTAGGGGTAATTCGGGTTGGCTCCATATTTCGTTGGATAAGATTAATACTATTAAATAATTTTCTTTCTTTATCAGATGACTTATCCAACCAGTTTTTGTTGAAATCTCCAAGTAAGATTAGTTCATTGCTACTGGAGATGGAGTTAATGGTAGAGATCATGAAGTTAAAGTCTGTTTAAAGTAAGAATAATTATGTGTTCTGAGTTTGACATACCACAGAAAAGTGTGTTGTTAACCACCCTGCCAAATTTGAATTCGCCAAATATATGAAATTAGGCTTCAAAGTTGTGTGAAAATCAACCCTTTTCTCTGCTCCTAAGCGCTGTGGGAGTGCCCGCCGAGTTCGCTGAAACCCCGCCCCCTACCAAGTGTCACCTGTCAATCAAAGTCACCTCCTCTACCAGAAACATGGCCGCTAGGTCTGAGAGCTTTCTGCTGCTAACTCAGCTGCTAGCTCGGCAGCTAACTCAGCTAATTGTAGACTGTAGTAGTAGTAGTATGCGCTGAATGTATTTATACCTCTACAGCAGCAGGGGTGGGTTTATGCTTAACACATTACGTAACACGGCAGTGATTTTCAGACCCGCCCATTAAATCCAGACACAGGAAGCTGGAAAGACAGTTTGTGAAGCCTAGCTCCACAATTCAAATCTAAATGGTTGAAATGCTTTTTACACCTTTTTTAGAAATACATTTATGACCTATTTAATGTGTTTAGAAGAAAATGTCTGAATTCACTTTACACAGTCTTTAAAGGACTGGAGATGAGGGTGGCCTATAGTGAGACATTTATTTACATGCAAATGTATCTTAATGAATATACTTTCAAAATGTAGAGATGAGATTGAAGGAACAACTAGTTCGCTCACAAGATCAGAAGAAACATATAAAGCCACACCTCCACCCCTGGAACACCTGTCAGATCTATATGAAACATAATTTGCTTTATTTAATTCATTATCAGAGATGTTATTGTTCAGCCAAGTCTCCGAGAGTGTAATGATGTTGGGTTTATGTAGAACAATCCACGCACGAAGTAAGTCTATTTTAGGCAAAAGACTCCTAATGTTCATATGAATTATTTTTAATCACTTAAATTCATCCAGTTTGGAAGGAAAACCATGCAGCAGCATCAAA